>NC_063213.1:66469744-66782902 GCF_020740725.1 Corvus hawaiiensis | reverse complement strand
GAACCTTTTCCTTTCTCCTAGCCTATTACTTGGTATATTTAAGGGATGACAGCCAAAGAGAAGCAGCTTGTTATTTGCACCTGTCTGCTTTAAGCACTCCATGCTAGATTTTACAGAGAACAAACTCTTCATTGCTAAAGAGAATGATACTTAGTAGGGTCAAAGACGTTTTTAGCTGACTCTGCAGCAATTAAAAATAAATAAAATTAAATCAATAAATAAGCCCCCCACACTTTGTTTATTTTATCTAGACAATGAGGCCAAAGGAAAAGGCTTGTCGTAAAAGAGCAGCTCAGTGTGTAGGTGGAAGATGTAACCCCATGTGTCTAGTCTAATAGAATAGCAGGCACAGCTAGGCATGAGTGAACCTGCACACTGCCCACACAGGAGCACATGGGAGAGCTTTTGCTTCTTCCCCTATAAAACTCAGAAGTGCTTCAGAAAGCAAACATGTGCAAAACATCCTTCTGAATTTCTACATACTGGGCTGCCTTTTGAGGACACACAGAATGCTTTGCTGCCTAGAGGGTCAGACTTACAAGAAAATTGTTTTCATACTATTAAAAAGAAATGTATGCTCTGCTCATGTGTATGCTCAGAGGTGTGTAAGCATGGCCATGCAGAGCCCCACTGGCTGGAGTGTAGAGCAGTGAGGGTGTACATCAAGCGAGAAACCCACGTGTGATCTTTCAGCCTTACATAAACTATCTTAGCACACTTGCTTCTTGCTAGAAAACAAGCATGGTGCTTTCAGTCAACTTTCATTTACAATTGCACTGAAAGAAACAACAATCTCACTGGTGTATTAGTTCAGTTACTAAGAAGTAGTCTTTATATTGCTTGCTCTTAAAATAGAAAAGCCCTCAAAAAACTCAGGCTACAGATCTGATGACAAGAACAAAAATGTGAAGGGAAGAAAAAACTAGAAGGGAAATAAAACAAAGTAAAACATACAATTTATTAAACAAAACATTGGTGCTGCATTTTGGTTTCATAAATTAGCCCCATTTGTACTTCCTGTTTAAACAATAACTAACATGATGATGGGTTAAATGAAGTTGAGATTGTCACAAACATGGCCTCACTAGTAATTAATGTAGTTTAATATGATTGTTGGCACACATCTCACATGACAGATAATGTTCCAACATGTCACTGATAGGACCTTTCAGCACAGCTTTAGGAGATCTACCAGGCATTGCCGAGGTTGGTTGGGTCAAAGGGTTGAACCATGTGTAATTCAGAACAGAAGAGGTCCCACGGTCACTCCACAAAAACAATTACACTACTTATTTCACTCCATCCCTTGCCCGAAATTCACAAGCCTCACAGTTTCGGCGCAGTCAATCTCACTCTGCCCTGGGGCTATGAGCCACATGAAAATATGTGGTGCTGTGTTTATAAATCTAATCAAAAATAGAAACAGTAGACAAGCACAATGAGGTCCTACTATGGATCATGGGAATTCTCTAAATTCTGAAGGCACTTTTGTTTAACTTCTGTGGGCCTTCTCCTACCATTACATTGTCTGGTACTCTCGTTAATCATCTCCTTGACTTGTCAATGCTATAAAGGAGCCTATGCGTCTGCTGACTTCCCTCCCATCACACTACAAATAATATTATGAAATAGCAATGCTAGGAATAGTCCCTTTAATTTTTCTCTTTGAAAGCATGGTTTTTCTTCACTTACCTCATTCTCCATCCCAGCCTGCCCTTTCTCAGACCTGCAGAAAAAAATGCTTCCTCCTGCAACAAAGGAAAGGCAGTATATCTGAATTTTCAGTCTGCACAGTCATTAATACCACTAGGTTTAACACACAGTCTTGCAGAGCACCAGCCCATAAACCTGCTGGGATGGGGGGGTCTTTCCTGATGTCATCCCTGCTCTGACCTTGTCAAAGAGAAAATGGATGATGTAGTGCTGCTCCTTCATTTCTTTTTGAAAACAAATTTGTATCAGAGCATAAAAAAAAAAATTGCTAACAAACATAAACAAAAAAATCCCATAATTTAAGATCAGATGAAGCAATTCCAACAAAAACCTAGTTTTAAGGGGAAGCAGTCCATAAGAAGATAATTCCTACCACCAGAGAGTAGCTAGTAAGATGACACAGAGTTTGCTGTGGAACACGCCTTACCTGAAGACTACAGTACCAAAGCTGTCAAACACAGGAATGCTTCTGTATGACATTTAACTGGGTCCCACTTGTGCCTCATTCCCTATGCTTAGATTTCCACTGAAAGGATGAAAATTTTCCTCTACTTTGAGGTTATAATTAAGCAAACATACCATAACTTCGTAAGTTATATATCATGTCAGCTAAAAGGCCTCAATTTTATACCAGCTACTTTTGTCTCTATGTGGGAATAAAATTTATTCATTCAAAATGGCCAGACAGGTTGCCCCTGCACTCACTGAAATCAATGGCAAAACTCAGTCTGACTCCACAGCTGCAGGACCTGAACCAAAATGAATTACAAGCTTCTTCCTTGGCCAGATATTCCCTTATGCCTTTACACAAACACACTTTCAGATTATTTTGCTGAGCCTGAAAACAAAATAAGGCTTCGAACAATTAAAAATATCCCTTCAGAGTCCCTCAGAAGCCCTAGGTGACCTTCTGGGTCAGAAGATGCCCTGTACAAAGTACATGTTTGGCCCCACTTGCCGAAACTCTCTCCTGAGGGCACCAGGCAAAGAAGTGCCTAATTCTGAGTATGTGCTTAGATTTCATTGAAATCAATACAATGGACAGTGGACAGGGCCACAAATGCTCCACAAAAAAAGGCTGCATTGTAGCTCCAGTTGCTCACTAATGAATGAAGGGCTGAGCTTTAGCCCAGGCTTTGCTGATGCTGAGAGTCTGCTGACCTTTGCTGTCACTCCTTGCTTTTGGTGCCCTTCTTGGGGTGCCAAGGCCATTGAAGTGATGCCAGAGGCTGTGATTCCAGCAGCTCTTGCTACTCCTAGAGCCAGCCCTGCCCAAACAGCCCCTGCACCATAGCCCGCAGCTGTTGCGAAGCTCTCTGCTCCATGGCACTATGCAATATTGAAAATAAAGCCCCTGCAAGACCACGTAGATAGGCTCAAGTCATGTATCTGGTCATCGTATGTCTCAGAAAACAACCCCACAGTCCCAATTCCAAAATCTGGGATGAGTTTGCAGGACAAGGTAGTATGTGCGTGCGTTTCTTTTCTAGCTACTGGAACTGTGCATCCACTGAATGCAACAGGAACTAGTTTCAAGCCCAATGGCATGGCATGCTCCTTGTTATGACTCAAAGAGAAACAGCAGAAAAGAACCACCTGTATGAACGAAAAGCAACAAAAGCTTGAAAGGGCTCCTTTCTTCATGAGAAGCTGCCAGCAGAAGAGAACTAATCAAGACATAAACCGTGAATTCAACATTTTCATCCATGGTCAACATCTGTTCATTGTAGAAGAGCCAAAGATGCAGCAATAAGGACTTTCAAAGCCACAATAGTCCAGGAATCCAAACATTAATGGGAAGACTTGGAGTTTTGTCTTAAAAAATGCAGCTGATGAAATAAGGACAGCAAAGGCAAATAGATGAACAATGAGTTCAGAGGAGACATTAATAACATTAGTGCCTAAACTGTGATTTTCTTAGAGTTTGAGAACTTCCTATTATTTGGGTTTTCCGAGAAATTTTTTTGTTTGGTGTGGTGGGGGACACTTTATTGGTTTGGTTTTTTTTTTTTTTTAATGAAGGTGTTTTTTGAATTGCTTTTCTTTTTTTCTTTATAATACCAGACACACAACACATTCAACGCTGCATCAGCTGATGCTGACTGTGGCCTTACTTAACCTCACCAGCCTATTTTCTTTATCTGGATAACAGCTGAATCATTAGCATTAAACTAGCTTGCAGTTCTGAAAGAATACAGCAAAAACAGAGTACATGATCTTTTCAGCAATCAAAACACAACACAAAAGATATTTGAGATCCCACCAGGTATTTTATTTCATACGTGATTGATGTGCTTTGCATTAATTAGGGATCGACTTCAGTTATTTTTAAGGACATTTGTAGTAAAATGGCAAAGCAAAACAATTACTTAGAAGTTCTTAAACTGGATATTTCACCTTTTTTTTCTAATTTTTCACCCAATTATGTTTTTTTCTTTCCACAAGAGGAAAAACTAAGGATACTAGATTAAATATGCAAGATATATTAATTTCTTCTAATTTTTCACCCAATTATGGTTTTTTTTTCACAAGACAAAAAACTAAGGATACTAGATTAAATACGCAAGATATATTAATAACTTTCTGTAGTAAAAGTAATCTAATTTTAATGCAAAAATGGAGGAATTAGAGAGACGCACATAAATACTCTTTTAGCATCACAACCCTATTAACAGGCTCCCATTGCCAGCTACAGGTCTGGGAGAGATCAAAACAACACACCTTTCCACTCTCCAGTGCTCAGGTGCATTTTTCTCACAATGGTTGATATCTTATGCTGTATCAGCCACCAGAAATCACTTGGACCAGTGTTCAAAAAGGGTCTGCAAATGTAGCCAGAAAATGTACACTTTTCACCACGCTGGCATGCAGAAGGAAAGAACCCTCCTGTTTGTAGCTGTGTACCCAGGATCTCCCAAAAGTACACCCAAAGGCACAGGCACATTATCACTGGCCAAGGAGAGCAATGCTGGGCACAGCTGAGGTGTTGGAGATTGCTGGAGGAGAAATTGCGGGTTCATTGCAGGAGTAGCAAAGCAACAGTTTGTCATCGCGGGGGCTGCCCTCGCTCCTTTCTCACCTTCACCTGGGGCACCATTTATCACATGCTAAGAAGCAGTGCTGAGGGATCTCTGTGCTACAATATTGGCAGAAACCACTGAGTAAATGATAACTCTAACAACCCTGCTTGTAATTCCCTTTGGACCCTCTCATAAATACCAGGTAGCCAGCCTTGGTCTTTAAGAAATATTTCTTCTGGGGAAAATTGCACCTCCAGTGAAGAGAATCCATCAATAACCTAAATTCAGCAGGACTGACCTTTGGAGCCAAAAGCACTGTGCTTATCCTCCCTGTAATCATCAATTCTGGGAGCAGGTCCTTCAGAGTAATCTCAGATCCATGCTATATTTTTTCTTTTTATTTTTTCTTTTTTTTAATTTATAAAGAAAGGAGCTTATTGCAATATGTCTTTATAAAGATCATTAAAACATTCAAAATTAAGCTCACATTCGATTCCTTCACGTGATAAGTTGTGATGCTCCTAGCCTTTTTCTGTGTGCCTGAAAAGATGGACAGATACATGATTTTTCTATTGATAAACCTTGGTAGGTAGCTAAGCACCACTCAGCTGCTCACTCACTCTCCCTTTCAGTGGAATAGGGCAGAGAATCAGAAGAGTAAAAGCTCAAAAACTCATGGGTTCAGATACAGACAGTTTAGATCCATAAAATTTGTTGGGTTTGGGTTGGAAGGGACCTTAAAGATCATCCAGTTCCAAGCCCTCTACCATGGGCAGGGCCCAGTAGACCAGGTTGCTCAAAACCCCATCCAGCCTGGCTTTGAACACCTCCAGGGATGGGGCATCCACAGCTTCTCTGGGCAACTCACCACCCTCCAGTAAAGAATTTCTCCCTAATATCTAATCTAAACCTAATCTCTTTCAACTTGAAGCTATTGCCTTTTGTCCTCTCACTACATGTTCTTGTAAAGTCTTTCTCCATCATTCTTGTAGGCTCCCTTCAGGTACTGAAAGGTCATGATTAGGATACCCTGAAGCCTTCCCTTTTCCAGGCCAAACAATTCCAGTTTCCTTAGCCTTCCCTCATAGAAAAGGTGCTCCATCCCTCTGATCAGCTTGGTGGCCCTGCTCCAGACTTGTTCCAGCAGGTCTGTGTTGTTCCTGTGCTCAGGGCTCCAGGGATGGATGCACCACTCCTGGTGCAGTGTCACCAGAGCAGAATAGAGTGGTAGAATTACTTCCCTCTCCCTGCTGGCCATGCTGCTTTTGATGCAGCGCACGATATGGCTGTCTTTCTGGGCTGCCAGAATTAATTTTTTTAAAGAAGGGAAAAAAAAGAAAAGGGAGGAGGAAGGGAACCACAAGTAAACAGTGATGCAAAAGAAAACAATTGCTCACCATCAACTGACTGATGTCCAGCCAGTCCCCAAACACCTTTCACCCACTCCCCTCACACTCAGTTTTATTGCTGGATATGACATCATATGTTATGGAATATCTGTTTGGTCAAATGGGGTCAGCTGTCCCAACTTCTTCCCCTCCCAACCTCTTGCATAGCCCCAGCCCACTCACTGATGGGGTGGTGTGAGAAACAGAAAAGATCTTGTCACTCTGTAAGCACTGTTCACCAATAGGTAAAACATCCCTCTGTTGTCAACACTGCTATCACACACACAAAACACAGCACCACACAAGTTACTATGACAAAATTTAATCTCAGCCAAAACCAGCAATTTCTGAGGAAGCTGCAAATACCAAATTTTTGGTTTTGTGCCACCATTCCAATATTCCCATTTCCCACCAAATGGAAAGCACCACACATGATCACGGACCATGTTGCTTCAGAGCCTGGCTTATGGATGATCATCTCCTGATGAAGTCCCAGGGCTCATATTTGAGAGTACTGAAATTTTAGTGATCATCACCTGACAGTCAGTACTGGGGGAGGAACAAAACCAGCTCCAGCCTGGACAAAAGACTTTCCAGAATGGGATGAGAAGCTCCCAGTCCTTCTTGCCAGGCATTTTTTTTTTTTTCCTTTTTTTGCAGAGCTGCCCACTGCAAGGCTTGGAGACAGCTCAGGTTAAGATGGTAGCAGGCAGCATGGTTGAGGGACCGAGAACAGTAAGAAAATCTTTCTCCTCATGGTTGTGGTCAAGCCAAAAACTCTTTTTCCTCTGGTTTTCCACTTGTAAAACAGGCATAGTAATACTCCTTGTTACCTCCGTGATTCTACCAGCCATGGTGAATTTCTGCACACCCCTCTGGACCATGCAACATCACGGTACCAGGAACCTCAGCACTGCCACCGTCCTTAATTTTCCTTTCCCACCCACATCCCAGCTCTTAACCAGAAAAAATTTCAAAAAAGATTCTTTTCTTGTCATTACAAAAGTTTTGTGCCTTGTAATTCTTAAATAACATGGCCTTCACATTACAGCAGAATGTTAGCTAGAAATACTAAGCTGCACATGAAATCCTGAAAAAAATAATATATGCTTTAGAGAAAAAAAAAGTGAATTATTTTGCTTGTTCAAAAACCGCACTGTAAAATTTAAGGACACATCATATGTATAGGTAAATAAAAAAAAACCCAGATAATACTTACTATCAGTCAACATTTGTGACAAGAGTCCCAACTTCTTTTTAAAATTGTTTCAGAGTTTCCTCCCTAATTTATTTTTGAGGCCAAGCCAAGTAGTTCATTTTGTGACTTTATTTTGATTTTATTTGCCCTAGATTTTAGTACTTTCTTGTGAACTTACACTTTTCTTTATCTTGTTTCCACTACTACTACAAAGAAAAGCAAACCAATCAGAAGTTATTTTTATACACCCTGCAGTTTAGAGAATCAGCCTACAATGATTGGAACCTTGTTTTCCAAGAAAGTTTCACTGCAAATAGTGCAATCTGAACTAGGAAAAATTCAGTTTTGCTGTTTGTTACTGCACAGATCAAAATTTCAAATATATATATGAAAGTGTAATGTTAACGGGTTTTCTCTCTGAATTAGGCAAGGATACACTGGAAAATACAGGAAAATGCATTTTGTAAAAGTTGCACTTGTTACATACATCACTTCAGATATCAATATTGTAGCTAATAGATCAGGAGAGTTTTCTTTCAGTCAAAGAGACAGAAATCATACTGTATGAGCAGTCCCAGAAGGAATACCTCTAGTTGTTCAAAACATATTTCACTTGCCTCTGGCAGGAGTTTCCAGATTAGTGTCATATACGTGTCAACGTGAAACAACATAGGCTGCTTGTTCATACATTCCCATTAGTCCTCCCTATATCAGTCTGTATGCCAGCTGACACTGACTGTACATATGTATCAATATATTCAACCCCCTGAGTGCACTCCTCTGTCTGGTACTTGTTGATGAGACATAACCACCAATTACAAGTGAAGGGAAACTGAGGCAATGACTTCTATAACTGAGAAAGTGGCACAAAATAGACAGGGTCTTAAGAGCACTGCTTGAATACTGCTAATTAGAAATGGTGTATAAAGACTTATTTTGACTAATAAGCAGAGTTGCAGCTTGGTTTTTAAGACCCAGTTAGCTGATAAGACCCAGAAGCATACAATCCAAAGTCTGTAGTGGTTTCCGTTTGCTTTCAGTCAATAATAGCCAGAAAATCATGCCTGGCACATTTTGAACAGGGTATATTCAGCCAGGAAAGCTAGGTGTGAAGTTTCTTTGTCCCACACAGGAAATTAGCAGTTGAAATTCTGACTCCAAGATTTGAATTCTTGGACCAAATCTCCCTTTGAAATAAATGCTAGTGATGTTTCATTTACTATATATGACAAACAGCTACCTCAGGACTTTGAACATGCAAAGAATAGTCAAACATGACTTCTTCTGAATTCTTGCATTTTAGGATAGATGGCATGCCCAATAGGCCCCAAGCTGTTCTCTAACCAATGGAGAAGCTGTAAAACTGATATGCCCCCTGCATGACTTCCTCTGATAGAGCAGAAAAATCAGCAGCAATCCCATGACACGTTCTCCTTGGTGATGCAGCAGCTTAATAAGTTCCTGCCCTCTGCCCCCGTCTTCTCTCCAGCCATTCATTCCTGTCCCTGGAAAGCAGCTCACTGAAGTCTCACTGGGCTGATCTTACTGTAATTCTATGCCAGGTTAAAAATACCTGTCCCAAAAACACCTTCCTTTTTTATCATTTACCTTGAACCATTTCACTGGTCCTGCACATAGCTGTACCACTACAGCCAGGGCACAACAAACTCCATCAAGAAAAAAGATTATCCTTAAGTGAGCTTTCCCATCAGAGAAAACATATGCTAAAACTAGATGCCCATCACGACATTAAAGTTTACTGCCAACCCCATAAACTACGAATCTGAAAATATTTATATTCCTCCACCAGGAGAACAAAGTGAAAAATTGCACTGATTGATATGGTGAGACCTAGAATAGAATCTACCCCCAATTCCATATTGCAATAGTTATAGCTAATTAAAACAAAAAAAACCCCAAAACAAACTAACAACAACAAAAAACCACAAAAACAACCAAAAAAGGCAAAACAAAAAAAACCCAAACAAACAAAAAAAACCCCAAACAACTGAAAAAAAAAAAAGGTCAAACAAAACCTTCAGTGAGGTAGCATCCAGCTTTGAGGATTTAGAATCAGGAGGGAGTTTTACTACCATGTGCAGCAATCCAGCACACATCCAGAGAGGATGCCCACACATTGTGTGTCTTCTCACCTGTCCACTGCCTTGGAGAAGAGCAGGGCAGCTTTGCTTCCTCCTCACCCATTTGGGTACAACTTGATTCCCCACACCAAGTTCTCCAGTTTTGGATTGGTGCAGTCTAGAAGAAAAAAGCAGTGAATTTGCCTTTCCATACAGGGTCATCAAAAGGCTTAGAGATCAGTGAGGTTTTTTGAGGTTTTAGTGGCATACCAACCTTTTGATAACCTGTCTTGGAAGAGCCAGTTTCACTTGACTAATGGGTAAGTTGAGCCAGAATAAGCTGCTTTCTGAGCATCACTTGCTATGTTAGGAGAATAAGTGAGGTCTGGATTTCTTGGCTTTCGTTAGCTTGGGTCACACCCAATCTGAAAACAGATTTTAATATTGCATTTTTCATTACTTCAGAAAAGGGTTCAAACAGCAACATTACAAAGCATGTCATCTACTCACTTAAGACACTTAAGTCTATAGGTCCTACAGTCTATAGGTATTGATTGCCTAGTTAGGAGTTAGTTTGGGCAATTACTAGAATTTAAAAACATCTTACATATTAAGTGGAAGATATTAAATAAGGAGAAAATAATCTATAGGTCTCAATCCTGAAAAATATTTATGCACACACTTTCTGTTCACATGCATTACTTTATTGAATGCAGCAGACTAATGTATAAGCTCACTCCCAGCTGAGAACATTTGTAGTAAGAGAATGTGTGCAAATTTCTACAGAACTAAAAAGACATGATTACACTTCTTTTTTTCCGATCCTTCACCCTTCCTTCCTCCCTCCCTTCCTCATACACAAAGTGAAAGACTTAAGGAACTCATTCTAAGACCTTTTCAGTGGTTTCAGGTTGGTATAATTTCACTGATTTGAGAGAACTATTCCTCATTTGGTGAAGATGGAAATAGTTTCAGGTACTCACTGCTGATCGGTCACACTGTAAAAACTAAAACCATTAGAGTGGAAATAAGCTCAAATACTAAGCTCTTTTCCACCTGAAATTTCAACATGTTTTTTCGTACTCTTAAAAACAGAGGGTTTTCTCACGCAAATGTTAAAAGCAGATATAATACAGAGTTTAAAAGGGCGCTGCTGTAATATGATATTGTATACACTTCCCTGTCACCCTAATTGATTCCTATTCACTTATTGGTTGGGGGTTAGCTCTTTAGCAGAATCTGTATGTGGCTCTTTGACTCAGAATGGGTGGATTAAGTCTTCTCCATTTTTGACTCATGAATCACAAATGAATGGCATTTCAGTTTGAAGTTATCAATATCACCATAGGTTAAGAGTTTAAGCCTTTGGATAGTTACTTGTTAAACTTTACACTTGGGTCAAGGTAATGTTTAAGGTAAAAAACAAGGGGTCTGCACTCTTCTTCCTTAAGATTCATAAAGAAGGCCTAAAAAAATTCCTTTTCTTTTTTCCATTGTTTTCTCTTCCCCCTCTTCTTCCCCCCACCTTTTAAATATCTGAATTAAGAATGTAAAATCTTGTCTTTCAAGAGATTTTGTAGATGTTTCCAGAGCAGTGGAGAGCTGAATTGGGAAATATCTCCATCTGTAGAATGAGAGAAGCTGACGGATCTCTCACATGCATTCTTGTGACTGGTTATTGGATGTTCAGTTATAAAAGACCAAAGAAAACAAAACAAAGATGATCACAGGAATTTATGCTGCAGTGAGATGTCTGTGGGCAAGCCACTCCTCACACAAAATCCAGCAGGACTCTGTGAGATCCCAGAGGTCCCCTGCAATAACATGACTGCAGAGCTATAGGCTGATTTTAACAGGGAGCTCATCCTCCAACTGCCTGGCCACATGCAATTCCTTCAGCCACTTAATTGCACCAGATGAACAGATTGTTAATGTCACCTTATATGAATAATAAGGTGTCGTGGTTTAATCCCAGCCAGCAACCAAGTCCGACACAGACATTCACTCATTCCCCCACTGGTGGGATCAGGGAGAGAATTGGCAGTCAAAGCTAGAAAAATCTAGCTTTGATAGGGTTGATAGAAAGACAATTTCATAGGGAAAGCAAAAGTCTAGCACACAAACAAAGCAAAACAAGGAATTTGTTCACTGCATCCCATGGGCAGGCAGGTGTTCAACCATCTCCAGGAGAGCAGGGCTCCATCACATGTAATGGCTACTTGGGAAGACAAACACCATCACTCCAAAAATCCCCCCCTTCCTCTTTCTTGTCCCCAGCTTTACATGCTGACCATGATGCCACATGGTCTGGAATATCCCTTTGGTCACTTGGGGTCCCCTGTCCCCAACTTCCCATTCATCCCCAGTCTCCTCAACAGTGTGGCAGTTCAAAAAGCAGAAAAGGCCTTGGCTCTGTGCAAGCCATGCTCAGCAGTAACAAAAACATCTCTGTATTATCAACCCTGTGTTCAGCACAAATCCAAAACAGCCCCATACCAGATACCATGAAGAAAATCAACTCTACCCCAAGCAAAACCAGCACATAAGGAAAACTGGACGTTAAAGCTTCCCTCTAATCTTGAGGGCTCCTTTCTTTCCCTTGTACTAAACCATGGCAACTTACCTGACAGAACAATAAATATCATATTAACACTGGCCCTCAGCAGCATACTATAAGCTTCCTAGCACTTTATTCTGCCCTAAATATGCTCTTTCATGACAATAAAGTAGACTTGTCTATGGTATTTGGCTAGAGATTCTGAAGTCCATACTTTTGCATGGAAGAAAAGTATTTTCTTTTGCATGCAAATAAAGTATTTAAGGTAGTGGTTTTATGAAGCAAACAATGACTCTTCACTCTATTGACTCCTTTTTTCCATCAAATATTTACAACAATAGAACAGAAAAGCAACAGGATAGATCAGAACCAAGAGTCTTCTTGGTCATCCCATCAGCAAAAACAGTAGACATAATATTTTTCAAAAGAGTTGCTGTGTCCTCTTACAAGAGTTATAACCGCTTTGTAGTCTTTAATAATGAGTTCAAAGATGGGCTCACCTTAATAAAAAGATGGATCTGGATTCACTGTCCCATAGATCCCACAACAAAGCATATGCAGATATTTAGTGTGTCAAAGGCAGTAACTTTCTGTTTTTCCTGCCCTCCCTCCCCCGAGGAGAAAAATCACAGGTAGGAGGCAAGTTTCAGGAACCAAGATATTCTACTTGAACCAAAAAACTTAGATCCAGTCCTTGGCTTTGATTCAGGTTCACTATGTAATCTTGGACACATCTCCAAGCTTAACTGCTAAGATTGATGGACAGGATGGACACATAAGTTGGGAAAGCTATCCAGACAGAGGGACCTCTTTCAAACCCCCAGAGTCTGTCATGCCTGAATCAGAGACTAGATTTTGGAATAGCCACTGGGATTGCATCCTTGCAGCAAAGGCGTTGCCTGGAGGGGAACCTACTGTGACAGTGCAGGAAAAGATGCAGGAAAGAAAAGGAAAGCTCTGCCCCAGCACAATCAGCTGGCACAGGAGCTGAGTTGTTCCACATACTCAGCCGTGGCTGCACCTGAGCACAGCTACTGGGGTCATTGGTTTCCTGTGACGGGGGAAACGCATTTTTAAAAACTGAATTTGGGGTGAGAAGGAAAGTAACCTAAAGAGTTTCAGCAAGGTAAAATCCTTGCTTCAGTTACAATGAAGAACAAGCCTGTCTGGCATCCTTCAAAAAAAAAATCAACCTATAAGCTGTCATCTGGATGCAAGCTGATCAGGAACACACAATCTCCCTTCTCCTGAAACATGCAAGGCAATTACATGAGTCTTGATGTGAAGCTTACACTTCAGACCCTATTCATCAACTAGGAAACAGCTTCCTTTGGCACACAGGCAACAGGAACAAGCTGGTTTCATATCAGGGTGTCAAAGAATTTGCTTTAGGTTGGACCATGAATGTTCATCCTTGATGCTGACAAGATGCCTTGAGAGCAGCTTCTTTCACACCATCTGCAAATGGTGCTACTGAATACACTGAATACTTTCCAGCACTGAGCCCAGGGGCACAGTTTGCATCTCAACATGGCCAAGTGAGGAAATCCTACTGCAGTGTCCTAGACCAAAAGCACTACAGGTGCAGAAAGTTACTAAACACAAGCAGCTGCTTCATATAACATAATAACCCTTGAAAGGGGCAAGGAGGAAATTGAGAAACCATGTGTGGGTGTGAAACATTTTGCATGATCATGGATATAGAAGAAGGAGGCCACACGAAACCAAATCAGATAGGGCTTCATATCAGCAGTAAATTTGTCTGTTCTTACATGAAACACTTTTAGGGTATAGGAGGAAAAACAGTGGATGTTAACAGGGATTTTGCACCAGGACTTCAGCCTCCATAGGCTGTTACCCACAATTTTTTAGTAGAGTTACATCATCCTACATCCAGAGAGGATAACTCTCTGACTTCTGGGGAAAACTTTGATTTTTTTTTAATGCAGTTTCTCCCAGCAATTTTTACACTCAAGAAGTGAGTGTGTTTCAAATCCTGAACATTGGAGGCTGCTGGTAGTGATAGTCCCACATTCACAACCATAACACTGTGTTGAGTTCATTTCAAAGAATCACCTGGTTTGGAAGGGACCTTAAAGATCATCCAGTTCCAAGCCCCCTACCATGGGCAGGGACACCTTCCACTAGACCAGGTTTCTCAAAGCCCCATCCAACCTGGCCTTGAACACTTCCAGGGGTGGGGCATCCACAGCTTCTTTGGGCAGTTCTCAGTGCCTCACCCCAATGTCAGTAAAGAATTTCTTTCCAATATCTAACTTAAACCCACCCTCTTTCAGTTTAAAGCCATTATCTCTTGTCCTATCACTACAACCCTTTATAAAAAATACCTTCCAGATCTCTTGTGGGCCTCCTTCAGAAACTGGAAGGCTACTCTAAGGTTTACCAAGAACCTTCTCTTTTTCCAAGCTGAACAACTTCAACTCTCTCAGCCTGACTTCATAGGAGAGATTGTCCAGCCCTCTGATCATCTTTGCGGCCCTCATCTGGACTCGCTCCAACAGGTCCCTTCTTATATTGGGGGGTCCAGAACTGGACACAGTAACCAGGTTGGGTGTCATGAGAGCAGAATAGAGGGGCAGAATCACCTCCCTTGACCTCGTCACACTTCTTTTGATGCAGCCCAGGACACTGTTGGTCTTCTGGACTGCAAAAACACATTGTCAGGTCATGTAGAGCTTCTTGCCAGCAACACCCCCAAGTCCTTCTCCTCAGGGCTGGTCTCAATCCATTCTCCACCCAGCTTATATTTGTGCTTGGAATTGTCCCCACCCAGGTTCAGGACCTTGTACTCAGCTTTGAGTTTCACGAGGTTCACACAGTCCCATCTCTCAAGCTTCTCAAGTCAAGGTCCCCCTGGATGGCATCCCCTCCTTCCAGCGTGTCACCTGCACTACACAGTTTGGTGTCACTGGCAGACTTGCTGAGGCTGTCCTCAATCCCACTGCCCAGTCACCAACAAAGATGTTTAACAATCACCAACAAAGATGGCCCCAACACCAGCCCCTGAGTAACATCTCTTGTCACTTGCAGATGTTGTGGAATTAAATGCTTTGCTCCTACTTGTTCCTCTTCCTATGTAACAATACTTCAACTCGGAGACTAACACCACAGTGTGATGTATGCTTACACAGTTATATTTGAATATTTTTATATATAAAAGTTAACTAAAGCCAAAGTGAAAATGGCTGATAAAGATCTTTCTCTTTCTTTTGTATTGCTGCCATTAATATTGTAAGTTGTTTCTTAAATACTAGACAAAAAATTTGGACTTGTTTGGGATCTAGTCAAACCTGCGCTCCTGGCTTTCCAGTAAAAATTGTCACACATTAAGAGACTGACATCTTCTCAGATCCTCCTGCCACCTCTTGTCCATCATTATCCCAGATTAATGCCTGTACCTTCTTTGTTCTGCAACAGCCTTTGCTGACAGTTCTGCAAAAAGTTATTTTGCTGCACCACATGTTGAGAAACACATGCCAACACACATCCTTCTCATTTAAGTTACCACAGAGGAGTCACACCATGCCATTTTCTCTGGGTCGTTTGTGCAATGTCAGGTAAGGCAGGATGTGACTCAGCCTTAGAGTGAGAGAGCCAGATGTGACTGGGTTCAGATGTAGGACTCTCAAATCTTCTGGTTTCAGTTTACTTTGGGAATTCTTGGGACTGGCAGAAAAAGGAAAGTGAACCAAGTGAAATTTAATGATAGATGCTCTAAACTTTGGTCTTCTACAAAGCCTCTGTGTATCCCTTCCTCAGAAGGCATTGATCCCATAGTCCTCTGAGGGGGAAATGAGAATAGGGAAATCGATTTCCATCTGTTTCTATTCCCTTCCTTTCCCATCTCCACAGAAAAAATCTCCCTTTCCTCCAGCTCTAGGCTGTTTAACATTAGAAAGCAATTGTTCTGTCAGCAGCACCTAGAACAACTCTTCCCAGACGGAAGATCACATCTGCTCTTTCCCTTCTAGTGATGGTGGCTTGGAAACTGTCTTCTCATGAACCAGACCTTGGCTTTCACCTTTGCTTTGAGACAAAGCTTCATTATACTTTGCCTAAGGATGTCCTGTGCTCTAAAAGATGGTTTGAGGCCATCTTTCACAAAAGCCAGAGAAGCTTGCCTAGCATTCCTAATTTCAGAGATACACACAAGCCTACACTAAAGTTCTGATCAAGGCCATGGAAGGATGAATCTCTTGTACATTTGTAAGTTTAATATAAAACCGTAAGATACACCTGTTCACATTTCTCTAGCCTAAAAAGTCACTTTTTCCTAATAGCTGAATGATGCCACAGCCTCTCTTACACAGTGTGGTGAAGGTGAATGAATTTCATAGCACTAAATTTCACAGAATTGAACCGAATCTAGCATAACTTGCATATGGATGCCAGATACAGCCACATTTTAATCCTCTGCTATTTGTGGAAACAAAGAACATATGCCTTTATCAATTCCACTAATCCAAACTAATCTTTGCATGGAATACTTGGCATTAAGAGACAATATTTATACCCAAAATAAGCAAAGTGATAAATTTCTATCCCATACATTGTTTTACCTCACTGGTTCCCTCCACTACGTTTGCTTAGACTGACATGACTCACAAATGGCCCTGCAAATACAGTTCTCCCATACAGACCTACATGCACAAGTGGATCCCACAGAAGGTGCAACAGATCCAAATAAGGAACATAATGATCAGAGAGGAGAGAAATATTTGAAGAGTCAGAAGCATAAAATAACCTTTTAGGAGAGCTCCCACAATTTTGCCAGGTAAACATGTCTGATATGAGCACTTCATGCACAGATAGATGACACATTTGTGTGTGGGCAGAGGATGAAATTGGGTGTGGACTGCATGCCTCTGCAATAGGTACAGTGATAGGTCTAACTCAGCACCAGAGGCACTGAGTCATCTGTTCAGAGCTTAGAGTTCTTCATCATTCCCTTTATCACATGGAAAAGTCCTGGCTGGATTGCCTGAAAATTTATCCTCGCTGGCTCAGGCCCAATCTGAGAGAAAGGCCAACTGCACTGCAGGATTTAGACACACTTGGAAACCCTCCCCAAAGTCCACTGATTCATGTAGAAAGGGATTGTATACCCCCACAATAATATTGAGCACTCAGAACAGTTATTTTGCTTCTTTCATCCTCCTATAGAATGAGCACAGGTGAAAATAAACAGGCCTGTAAGTATCTTAAGTGACACTTGAAGGATTGAACTCAGAGGCAATTGAAAAATCCAAGCATCTAACCAGTGTATGGATGTGTGTAGAGAAAAAGCAATATCTAATTTTGGGCAATGATCACTATGAACACCCCAGATGCTGACAGTGAGTAAACATCTCTATATTCTGAAATCATGCCCAGCATCAGTTTCACATTTTCTTTTGCCTACCTTTTCAACACAAATTGGTAAATTATCCACCTGCCAACAAACCCAATGGCATGATGGCAGAGAGGTACTCCCTTATTCTCAAAGCAAAAACACAGCTACAGCCAATCTTAACAGCCTGAGCCAAAGAAAACCTCAGAAAATCTTATAAAGACATGACAATATCACAGAATAACACCACAAGCAAGATAGCTGCTGTGGCTTAACTTCTTGTACCACCTCATAAGACCATGGCATAAACCTGGTATATATAAATATTCCTGCTGTAGGCAGGAAGAAAAAATATATTGGTATTGCATAATTTCCAGATGCAGGTCTTGACCACTTCATACATGCTGTCAAGTGAAAAGCATTATAGGAGAGAAATTATATGTAGCAGAGGAATTATATTATCCACACCACCAACAAGAGAGGGGGAAAAAGGTGGTGCTTGTTAGAATAAGTATTGTTCCCAATTCCCCCCCAGCAGACAAAACATACACATGCAGAGCATGGCAAGAGCAGATTGCAGGGGATGAGCAACCAGAGGAGTGGCTAATTAGCCCCCCTAGTAGAGGAGCAACTGATTGAATGTGCCATGTTCAGTGCTCTAGGCTGGAGGTCAAGACCGTCTTTATGTCCAGTCCTCCTGTTTTTGCTGTCACTCTGGCAGTGGCATCTGCATCAGTAAAACCTTTCAGATCAGATCTGCTAAATAATGCTGATATCTAACTCCTCTCTTAACATCTGGCTTTGTAACAATCTTAATTGGCAATCAAGTTCTCAGAGAATGGTTTGTCTGTTGAAGAGAGCAAAGTTTCTCTTGCAACTTAGAGAGTTTATCCCCTTCCTGCCTAATGAAGGATTTCTTTTTCTTTTCACTGAAACAGCTGGAGACCACCACCATAGGAGACTGGGAAGTGAACTGGATGAACTCTGAATCTAACATAATCACAGTTTCTGTTCTCTCAAAAAAGCGTGATCAAATGATTAATGATGAGAGTGAACCATAACTGAGACATAGGCTGATCCCAGAAAATGAGTCAAACCCGAAATTCACCAGCACAGATTTTCATATGGATACCAAAGATCAATTTGGTCGAAGGTTCCTAAAACAGAAGTCAAGGTGAATGACTACAATCTGGGTAGACAAGATCCTGCAGCTGCCATCAGATAAAATCAGTTAAAAATGCAGTTTGTTGCGGAAGTCAGCCAGCTCCCTACATGTCCCAACAACGGTACCCCCAAAAATGCAAACCCCAGCTGCATGTAAATAGAGAGTTCAGTTCTCCACATACACCCTGGCTGCCTCTCATTAGCATGAAGCCTACATGTATTATCATGGTTTGTAGAGGTCTGACAACAGAAGCCCAAGCAATGTTATCTCAAGGATTCCTTGTACCCCCCAGGCGCTCTCTGTGCCCTCCACTGTCTTTTTGCAGCAGTTGGACCATGAGCTGACTGCAAAGGGAGCCTTTTGTTCTGTTTGCAGAAAACGTGTGAGTGATGACAGCAGCAGGAATAATAAATACAAATGGTATTACACACACATGCAAACATCCCTGCGGAAAATTCAGCCATAGGGTGAATACCAAAATTTTACTTGTCACTTAGCTATTTATAAAGTCAAAGAGACTTAGAAATAGCAAAAAATAATTATCCTTGCCAAAAACATCTCCCAGAGTGGACAGCCCCAGGGGCTGAGATCTGAGCTCTGCTCCAAACAGCAGTAGTACCTCCCCAGCGGGGAATTCCCAAAACAGGAATGATACCCCAGAGCTGACACAAAGCCAGGAGATTTGGCTCCCATGCCAGACTTCCTCCAGCTGTCAAGACAAGTGTGTCATAGTTAAAAAACCTGCTGCGCTCTGGCTATTTCCTGCTGGAGCTGTGGCAGGCTGGGCAGAGACAAGAGGAGCTCAAGGGCTCTGTTGAGCATCCCTGGCCCAAGATCAGAAACATGCACCCAGCCCCATCCTCTCCAGTGGCATCCAGAACTGCATGGCACTGCAGACAAGGTCTTTTATCAGTCCCTATAAGCCCTCTACCACCCTTTCTGTAGTAGTGCTTATACGGCATTACTCAAGAGTTCATCTGTTGCTCTGCTGGATGCATTCCTCCTTGCCACCACTCTCCTCAGAGCCATACCTATGAATTACCTTTTGCTTCCAAGGTACAAGAAACATCCTATTGGGGTCAGCACCTTGCTGGGGATTATAAGCGTCCAAACTGAAGCTTTAAAAAAGTCCATGCATCACTGAGGTTACATCTTCAAGGGACCGGGTAAGCCCTCAGGAGGGGTGATTTTATCTGCTAATATAAGAGTGGGCAGAGAGAGATCTGCAAGCTGTCCCAGGCCAGTAGAGACTCAGGCTTTAAGAGCCCCACATGGTTAAACAATGACTCATGGCTGATCCCTACCTTGCCTGTCAACACTCACCCCTGCTTTACATCCACACCATTGCTAGAACACAACTGAAGACCACAAAAAGGGGTAGAAGTGAACAAAGTTACTCTAGAACACACCATGGCTCACTCTGCTCCTGTGCAAAACAGAAAATCTTGAGGCAGTGGATATTTTATGACTTCTCAAAATAAAACCTAAACAGAATTCAAGTCTTTTTTCACACCACCTGCAAAAGAAGAGTTAATTGGAGGAGCGCAAGCCAAACACTAGTAGGCTCTTAAAAACCTGCCTTGGGCTCTTTTGCACCCAAGTCTACTCAAAAGAGTCCATGTAAATATATGCATAGGAAGCAATACTTAGATGCACATTTCCACACATGTATAAATATTCAGTAGAGTTCTCCTCTACTGTGGCACGCTTTTAAATGCAGCATCACTTTAAAATCGCTCATGAGTTGAAACACAGACCCAGCCTTACCTTTCTACTTCCCAGCTTCTCTTCACCTTTTGAAACCGAATCCTCCTTGCTGTCTCTATGGTGACAGTGACGTCCACATCCCCCGATGAGATGGCTGCTGGCATACACATCAGGTGCCAGAACAAATCCGTCAGCAATAGAATCCTCCAGCTCCTCCATGGGACATGATGCTCTTCTCCAGAACTCAGTCGGACAAACAATCTGGTAAAGAAAACGCTGTTAAGCAATCATCCTATGCCTAAAAGAGTGGGAAAGGGGGTCTAAATGAGGAGTCTAAAACCCTTTTTTATTTTTCTCTTTGATAATAATTACTGCTACTTGGGAAATAAATGTGGTAGCACCGCTATCAAAGAGTGTATCTGGATAACCTACACAGAATGAACTCATTAAAGGTAATTTCTCCCAGAGGGTTTGACAGTGAGAAGATACTTGCATCATAAAGTAGAAGTAGCTGAGAAGCAGCATGATGAAAACCTCCTGCAATGTCCATCCACCTGGCACATGGAACCACCAGTGGCAGAGGGATGTTTCTTGGCACATGGTTAGTGGAAAGAGGAGCAAGAGGGGAGTTTTTTATCAAGTCCTAAGTGAGGAGCAGCAAGTGGAACCTGCAAAGGTGTGACTTTCAGGCAGCCACAGAAGGTGGCTCCAGTGACTTTCTCTCCTCAGGAAAGACAGTGAGTCACTGGGGTTACAAAACACCAGCTATTATATACGGCCCTTGTTATATTTCATGGCGTTTAACAACCTAGTTGTTGAAACACAACCACATTGTAACATGCTGTCCTGTAGCACCCCATAGGCACAGCAAAGGATGTTCAGTCCCCATTAGCGCTTTCCTTCTGACTATCCAGGTGGGGGAAGATGTGACGGGGAAACAGTTTTGGCTTTCTGCCACAGTCCACTGGCAGCCCCAGCTGGTACTGCACACCCTGCAGATGCTCTGGATTGTCTTTATATTTCACTGACCTTTTGTAAGTTTGCAGCTGAAGGTGTCTGTCACTGTTGTGTGTCACTGCAACTCTGCTCCCCAAGGCAGGGGAGAAGATAAATATGTTTGTGGAAACAGGCCTTGCCCTGAGGATTTTAACTGTGCAAGATGATCTGCTGCAATCTGCTCACTTAAAATTCTTCTCTGATAAAGTCATCTACTCAAAATTTAGGGGTCCTATTTGATCCAGATAAATATTTGGAAAATGAAATACAGACACGGATTAGTTTCATATTTCCCTAAGTTTTCATGTCCTTTTTCACTGATCAGACAAAAAAAGAGATAGTCCATCATCTTAAAGATGGAGATTGCAATGGCCAAGCACACATTAGGCATGATCCAGAAAAGCAATAATAATAATAATTTTTAAAAGCAATAAATAGCAATAATATATGACTAAAACTTACATTGATGTAATTCATATTAAAGATTCAGTCCCAGATAACACATATAACTCATCAAAAGACGGCCAACTCCTTTCCTAAAACAGGTGAAAAATTCCATCTCTACAATCACAAAGCAGTGCTTATCTAGACTTCAGACATCCAAGGAATATAGATCTCATAACACCAATAATGCATGTGCTTAAGCATCATGTATTTCATACTGCAACTATTTACACCTTTGAAAGTATTTTTTTATTCTGTGGCCATATCCGACGGGGTGACTTTTAGCATTTTTTTGTCTCTCGTCTTGTTTCTGGCCTTTTGCTGTTTTCATGCTTTTAAAGTTTCTAATGGCAACAGTTTAACACACTTCTAATTGGAAATGTACAATAATAATTAAAATAGGGTGGGTTTTTAATATAAAAAGGCTATAATTACGCCTTTTGCTTTGTTTGACAAAACTATGATTTCTACCAAAACACATGACCAGCCCTTGGGTGGTCTATTCACAGCAAACAATGTATTGTCCTGGGCACACAAGACAGACAAGATGTTGTTTATTTGAGCCTCAGACTTCATTTACTTAAGTTTTATGGAAACTACCAGCAATAACTTGTAGAGTGTACACCATTATTTCTTCTTTCATCAACTCAACGTCATCAAAGGTCGCCACTATCAGCTGCTTCTTTCTCATGCACTCGATTACATTCATCACTGGGACACTACAGTTCTCTTTGTATGAGGGTTAAAAACCAGAGGGAAGAGGTTGTTTCCTCATTACATCAGATATACAGAAATATACAAAATCTATTGCCAAGTTCTCCAAGAGATTTCTTTCCTGAAGTCCACTCTTAGTTCTTAAGCCAGAGAAAGCTTAGTTGCTCTGTTTCTTGGAGCCTGAACCCAGATAAATCATCAAAAGATGACCAACTCCTTACATAAAACAGGTTAAAAATCCCATCTCTACAATCACAAAGCAGTCCTTCATCATTTCTGGATAGCTTTGATATCAGACATAATATTATGAAGCTAATGAATGATTTCCACCATTCTCAGAGTCAGAAATATTTGTAAGTGCCCCATCAGAAGCTGCTCAGACCAGTCTGGCACAAAGTCACTTCAAAGCAGTTAACTCTGAAAACGTCATTTCCATAAGAGGAAAGTTTGAAGATGTGTGTTGTTGAGCTTAGCTGTTTGAACAATTGTGGGGGGGTTTTATGCTGGATAGCACTACTGCACAGAAAAATGGCCAAGCAACAGAAACAGGTGATCTCTGGGCTTTTTAGTGAACAGTTCATTTTCATGGAACTTGAGAGCCAAGTGAAATGGGGTGAGTGCCGATGAGATGAGCTGGCATGACAAGGGAAGCAGCTCACAAAGGCAGCCATCAAAATCTCTTTGCTCTGCTTCCCCAGAGACTCCACCACTTCTTGGGATCACTTTAAAACTGTTCCCACGTCCTCCAGGTGCCCACCATCCTTATGCTTGCAAACCTTGCTCTACAGCTGTTACATCACGTGCCTGGGCAGATCGTGTCTCCCTTAGGTGGAAGATGAGTTGGCCATGTCCATTTCATCCAACAGCCGTGCTCTCCTCAGTTTGAGTTTGCAGAGCAAGGACATCCACAGAGGCCTGTGTTTATCCTACCTGCAGCAACAAAATTCCACTGTGATGTGGCCTCTCCAGCAACACCTATCTCTTCCTGTCAGGAAAATATGACTGCACACTCCATCCAGAGTCAGCATGAAAAACAGCATGTAACCAATATGGATATTCAGAGATGTAGTGGCTCAAGCCCAAGCTCAAATTCTGAGTCAGTATAATGGCATGGGCTGGCCACAGCTTCCAGTATCATGATCCCTGCAGTTGTTCACCAAGGGTTTGACATCTGTCAAGTTTGCTTGTATTTCACAGGACAAACTCAGAACAAGCACATGTAGCCACACAATTATGCTTGCCCATAAGGACTCAGACGTAACACATTTTCCCATTCCAGTATTATTGAAGAAACATTTCATTTTCAGTTGTGTTTTCAGAAGGCTAACAAGGGGCTCATGAATACATCAAAGCAAAGTCATATTATTCATTTACAACAAATGTTTCTGATTACATTCCCCCTGACCATCCAGACAACACTTTATTAAAAAGCTAGAAATGAACCTGATGTTTTTCAGGACTACCTCTCATAACCCTAGGTCCTGATCTATTTTGCACAGCACAATTTGCAGAATATTCACAGGACATTAAATGAAGCACAGGTTCCAGCTCTCTGGAAACCTGAGGTCTACCAGAAAACCACCTTTCAGCTGAGATGGAGCCATCTCCAGCAAATGCATTCAGCTGTGAAAACAGTGGGATGTACACTGTTCTACACACATTGAAAATATGTACCCTTAAGGGTCTCACACAAACTACACCTTTGGATGACGTCTGAATGGAGTCTCCAGGTGGTTAAAGCACTGACATTGCATTATTTATGGTGATTGAAATGCATCTAAGTAGCGCTTAGCAATAGAATTTACACAAAGACACTTGATGGAAAAAACACAGGGTGGGGGGAGGAGGTTGTTTACAAAACAAGTTGCAGTAATAAAGCTGCTAGGCTGAGCCAAGAGACCTCTTAGTAAATCATTTATTCCACAGTTTGACAATATTTACAAAGGTTTTTACATGAATTATTTACTTAAGCTTTTATAACTTGTAACGTACTGTACACAAAACAGCAAAAACACATTAGAGTTACAAACCTGGGAACATACAGTTATGCAATGACAGATGGTGGAAAGGGCTCTGACAAAGGGAAGTTTACAACTAACACAAGCAACAGCCTTTTCTGTCTGTCATCAATAAAGGGCTGAGGACTAGCAGGAAAATGTGATTCAAGGAAACAAGACTTTTTTCAAAAGCTACATTCTTTGTGATTGCTGGATTTGGTTATTTAAAAAAGAGCCTTTTGTTTTGAGTGTCTAATTCTAAGAATTACCATTTCAGCAAGTTACCACCAACCAATGAAAGGCTGTATAGCACAAAAGCCAGAGTTTACATGAAGGAAACCCTAAATTTCTGCTGCTTACCCCATAGGCTTTAGGTCAATTCAAGTGATACTATGTATGTATTTAACAAGTTTGCCCAGAGACACCACGTGTATTAGTGCCAATGCCAGGAACATTTGTGCACAACACTCTGGAAGAGACATTCATTTCCCAAAACATTTGTAAATGAGATAAAAGAAGGAGAGTACAAGGGTGTATGTGAGAGCTTGCAGACCCTATATTGCAGATGGAGAACAGAGACAAGCACAATACCTGAGGTGCAGCGAAGACCCCTCAGCACCTGGAGCTCTGTACATAGAGCTGGCTCATCCACCCCCATCTTTTATTGCCCAGCATCAGTGAACAAAACAATGGCTTTTAACATCAGTCACTTTTCATGCTATGAAAAGGTATATTTAGGTTAGATATTAGGAAAAAATTCTTTACTGTGAATGTGGTGAGACATTGGAGCAGGTTGCCCAGAGCAGCTGTGGATGCCCTACCCCTGCAAGTGTTTAGGGCCAGGTTGGATGAGGCTTTCAATTACCTGGTCCAGTGGAAGGTGTCCCTGTCAATCACAGGGGGCTGAAACTAGATGATCTTTAAGATCCCTTCAAATCCAAACCATTCTATCACTCTAAGATTAATTCAGCCTGGTCTCCATCTACCAAAAAATTACAAGAAAATGAACCCCACCCCTTCACTAAACAAGGCGCAGGATTTGCTGCTGCCATCACAGCATATTCAGCCTTTCTTCCTCAACTTTTAACCCCACACAACACACCACCACCTTTGCGCTACTCCCTGATGGAAGGCAAAGGGTAGCCCCACACTTGGTCATAGAGCACACGGAGTTTTAGAGATACAATAAAGAACCTATCCCTAGAGAAAACTCTGTTGGGACAGAGCACCATCACACATCCCATCTGTCATTCATGTTGGAACGTGGCATACAAGTGATCTTCTCCTCCTTGTTGACCTGAGAACTAACAAGTGTTTAAGATGAGAGGCAGGCTGTGAGGATGAGCTCTGTACAGCTGGGATTAGTGAGACCAAGGAATGAAGCCTAAAAGCTGGGGCTTTAACAGATCCAAAGGAAGACTTCATCTGTGTAGACAGCACAGATAAGGCTGTAGCTATTAACACTAAGGAGCCAGGGAGTTGTCTTGCCCAGAATTCTGGAAATGCCTGAAAGGGACACTCAAAAGGAAGAAGTAGAAGTGTCACACATCCAGCATCCTGATGTCCCCTACAACAACAAAGAAAAGGACAAAAAATCATTTGTTATCTCACTTTTCTAAAACTCTTTTCCCAAAGAAACAGCAGCTTAGGAATTCTTTTTTTATTAGTCTTTTGTCCAAATTATCAGTTGCTGCCAAACTTATGGTCTGAACTAAAGGGCTAAGGTTTCAAAGCATAAAACAGAATGCACCAGAACATTCCAATGCCAAGGAAAAACAGCAGATCCAGGTGAAAGAGTAAGATGATAAGAAACACCAAACTGCAAACTACAGCTATAAATGTAGTAGCAATGCAAAGGACTCTTTGTCTAGATGAATTACAAAACTAAAGTCTGGACTCAGAACAGGTGAAACACTGTGCCGCAGACTGTACAGCAGAGTTTATGGTTAAGCAGTCTGATAACCCATTGCCAATTACTACAGAGCCAACAGCCACTGTCTCATTCTGCAATGTCAAATCAACCTCTGAGGCACAGCTAGAATAGCAAGCATGAGCACAGATACAGGTACAATAAAACTAGAAAAAGTACATAAGAAGGAAAGCAAGAAGATCAAAGATATTGAATAATTTCTGTCTAAGAAACTATTAGATAGTCTGGAATTCTCTGACTGCAAAACAGATCTGAGAGGGCATCTGACAGATCTATAAAACAGCAGGAGGTTTGGAAAAAACAGCATTGCTCACTGTTTGTTGTAGTGCAAGATCTACTGGTCACCCAATGAAATTATCAGGTAGCAGGTCTGAAATAAAGAGGAGTACCTCCTGCACAAGGTATGGTTAAGTACTTGTGTCATGAGATATTGTGAATAACACAAGTTTACACAGGCTTAAAAACAGGCAGAATCCTTCCTGGAAGAGAAGCCCAGCAAAGCCTTTGAACACACACATATTACCACTTGCTCAGGGAGTCCCTAAGAGTAGAAAAACACATTGAGGAAGAATTTTGGTGATGTCAGTCGCTATTAGCACTTTTGCATGATGAGAAACCAAGGAGCAGTGCTGATTGTGGAGATAATTTAATTTCCTTGAATATTCACTTCAGCCCTTTTCAAAGTGAAAATGAAATGAGTAGGAGGAGTTGGATGGTCTGTACAAGTTCAGATCGAAGGAGGGGAGAGAGCACACTTCTCCAAGTTGGCTGCCTAAATCAGGAAATTTAAGATAACCATGGCTGTGTTCAAGAAAGACTATAAAGATATTCAAATGCACTGTAACTAGAGTAGGTAAGAAAAAGAAAGAACACAAGAAAATATCCGCTAGATCCCCATTTTGGTAACAAGACAAAGCTTCATTGAGAGACTGTCATAAATGACAGAAAACTTCAGACACTAGCTAAAGTTCACAAGCTTCACTTCGTTTTTCTTCAGGTCTTAGCATGCTGTAGATCTAATAGCAATGGATTTTTTATTTTTAATTTTTTCCCTCCTTTTTTGACACTTCCAATTTGGTTTTCCTCCTGCTGCTTTCTGAGGATCATTCCCTGGAGGCAGACGTGTATCCTCACCCTTATTAACTGCTTCTGAAATATTGCCACTATTGTCAGGAGCTACGCTATTGACTGAACTGCTCCGGAGTCCATTCCTGATATCTGGTGGACATGTGCCCCTCAGAGAAGTTATTATTCCTGGGTACTCCTCATCTACATGATGGAGAGTGATATTAATGGGATTTATATGAGGACAAAGCATGAAAACGATCCACAGATTACGGCATTCAGATCACAGCAGAAGGATCTGAAACTTTATACTTCTTTCAGTGAAGCTGTAGATGGTCACCACTGACTTCTCTTAAGTGATGTAAGAGAGTCACGTAGATTAACATGTCACATGCCAAGCAGTTGCACAACACCAGAGACTCCTCCAAATGCTCTTTCAGCCTGAAGGTGTCAAGACAAACCTCAGCTCATTAATTTTTCATATGTGAGTGCTTCAGAAAATTGAGGATACCTGTGAAAATAGGGTATTTCCAGGTGAGGTTTTAAAACAGTGGGTGTATGGTAAACATGATATAAGTTTAGCTAATAACAAACCAACTGGTGTCAAAAATCTCCTGAATTTTCATGAAATGAAATTCTTACCCAGTGACTGCCACAGACTGTAAACATAGCCAGAGACCCAATAAGATATTCTTTTCAGTAAGCTTCTATTAGTAAACTTCTATTCATGTATGCATTTCAGACAAAGCCTTTAATAGTACCACCTATCACTCTCACAAGACTGGTTGCAAGGGAATCCTTCATGACTTACTATTATAAATGCTAGGTCCAACACCACTGATTTGGCAGGAGTACACATGTACTTCTATGATCAAATAATTACTCATTACAAGGACTGTTCCTAAGACAGAACATAGAATCAAATAAAATAATAACAGCTTGCTGTAGCAGGCTATCCTTAATTGATCTAGAGTAGGAGTTGGTGGTTGCATTTCTGATTGTTGACATTTTAGACATAATTCTGGTTTCTTTAAATGATCTAAGTGTTACGCCTCATGTAAAGCCCTTTTTTATCCCAAGCTGGACTGCAAGGATGTGTTAATCTCAGTGCAGTCAGAAGGAAAGGAATTTTCCAAGAGATTTTAATCCTGTAAATAATGGTTTCATTAAGAACCATACATGACTCCACAGCGAACTCTAAATATTAAGATTGGTAATAAAATCATTAGTTGTTCCAAGCTATACAGCATATCATGGAGCCCTAAAAAGTTAATGACAGTTAGTCAAGCTACAGATGGAACAAACATTAGCCAGTTCGTTGAAAATTGGGTTGAAAATAACACTTCACACTGTGGGGGAACAATCCTCAACAACAGGGCAGTACTGAAATGAGCTTTTTTAATCACTAATTTCTAATCAGTAATAAATTTTTTTGTGAAGTCTAACAGTTAAGGTTTTTTGAATGCATAACAATGACTCAAAAAATCCTCAACAGGAGTACTGTGACCATTAAAAGTAAAGCAAATGGTTGGGCCTCCTGCTTTCAAACCCTCCAAATTTTCTAGAAAGTGGTCCAGATAACTTGAAAGTTTAAACCAATCACTCTTTCCTCCTAGCGAGTCTGAGACAGTATTTTATATGTATCAATATAGATATGTGTGTGTGTGTGTGTGTGTGTTGCATACATGTAAGTAGATGAAGTAAAATCTCAGTATGTCTTCAGATGAGGACATGTTTCTAAATCACCCACTACACTTGGCCCTTAACAGCAAAACAATCCTGGTTGTGGCATCTGGTCACAGAGGTCCACGTGGCTCTGCCCACACTGCAGCTCTGCCATCAAGGCATAAATAGCGATTCGAAACCAGGCAGGAGAGTGATCCTCTTCCCATTCTGATCCTGCACCTTTCCTCAGGGGGATCAGGTGCTGCAGCAGCAGGCTGGGGTCACAGCAGCCATTCCCTTGCACACTGCGGGGTGCATGGACAGTGCTGCTGCTCTGTGTCCTGCTGCCCCTGCACACCCTGGGTCTCCTTGACGCCGACCAGCCACTGCTTCCGTGTACGCAACTGCCTAGTGGGAAGGGGCACCCACCAGCAAGAGGGCTGGCAGGTGGCAGCATCATGGGGCTCGGCAGATGACAGCAAGATGTGCTAGTGGGATCCTGCAAACACCAGCACAATTAGAACTAGCTGGGACACAGCTGTTTTGTTGTAGCAACACAGGCTCACACCAAAGATCTCATGGGTGGCCAAATGAGGCAGGGGAAGAATGTCACCTGGTAGGCTTTCCTCACCTCGTTGGAAGAATTCTTCAATTAAAGAAAAAAACCAAACCAAACAAAACCAAAACACACACGCCAGAAAAAACCAAGCCCCACTGCTCTTACCAAGTAGCTCAGGGACAAGGATATCCTCTCCCACAAAAGGGATTTTTCCTATTGCTGTGCAGAACAAAACCATATCCAGATCCTGATAGCTGTAGTGGTTCTTCCACCCTTCTAACAAGCTGCTACTGCAGTAGTCCCATTAGTCCCATGAAAGTATTCTTTCAAATACCTTAAGAAACCAGCAAGTCAGTATTAGTCCCCTAGAAAAAACACACATCAATGTTTTATGCTTCTGAATTTTTCTGTAGTTTTGAATATTTTTGACAGTTTAGTAAGACAAGTAAGAAGCACATTTTATCTGCAGACATTTCTCACATTTTTACAAAGAGCCTCTTTTGTAGGAGCACACCGAGTGTCCCAATTCATAGGAAGGAAAAGAGGGCTCCTTTATTTTACATCGGCTTTCTTCAAGATTTCAGAATTTTCCTCATCAAAAATAATTTTTTTATCTGGTCTTCACAAAGCAAAACATTGACACCACTTCTACTTAAATGAGTGAAAGAAAAAATGTCAGCGACATTTTTGAACACTAGGCTTAGAAACTAATACTTTAACAAAAAATGCCCATTCAAGCTCCAAGATTATACAGAAGGTTTATGTCACCTCTGCCAAAACACTTTATCTAAGAATTCTGTTCCAAACAAACAGATAACATTTCCATTTCTACTTTTGCATACATCCATGTATTAATGTATCCATTCTAACAATTAGGTGATAAAACAACTTCCCTGCTATTGTGCTAACAAGCTTCATAAATGTAGTGACAGTGCTGCTAAATTAAGTATACTTTGGGCTAATTTTATGTTTTTATCACAATACTGGAGAAGTATTAGGAAGCTATTATTTTGTCAGCTTTCTCATTTAGCAAAGCAGCTTCAATTTATTAACAGTGTGGAGTGTGAATGAATCAATATGTTTCATTGGGCAATGTGTCATTTGTTAATCGGATATTGATGAGATTATTGACGCGCAGCTAATTAATCTCAAACCCTGTGCTAGCCTTCATATGTTTCCTTAATTATGTTCTTCATCTTAGTCTTCCAACTTTGGCATGCAGACGCCGGCTTGCAGACAGTGAGTGAAGTAAGCTGTCAGAGTGTTTTTTCACACATTTACAATCCCTTGGCAGCAAAATTATTTTCCTACTTGTAAATAGGTATCAAACAAATATTTAATAATATTTGCCAGAAGACTGATATTGATTTGGCAGGGAGTTACTCCAAATTAGCTTAGCAAGAGATCTTGCATCAGAAGAAGCATGCTTAAATATATATGTCTAACAAGCATTAAATAATTATGAAACTATAAACCTGTAATCATTGGGAAGTACTAAAATTGCTTCTCTGCAGTCATTATCATTGAACTCTTGGCTAAAGAGACATTCTATAACAGTTTAGTTTTCCCTTCCTGCTGCAAGAGGACAAATATATTTTGGGCTATTTTCTTTTACCAGATGGCCAAGTTTAGCAAAAAGAAAGCTGCCTTTTTCATGAGATATAAAAGACAGGAATAATTTCACAGGGTGGGACAGGGGTCACACACCCTAATTTCATGGGGTGCCAACAGAGGTCTGGCTGAGGAGGGGGCAGGGTGGATTAGTTCATTTTTGAGCATGCCCTTCTGGCTGCAGGCACAGCCCTACAGTGGGACATGAAGACTTGCCAAGAGCTGTTTTGCCCATTTCAGCTGGAGTCAGCTGAGGACACCGGCATCCCAGGCGCCACAGACAAAGAAAGCTGCAACAACACAGCTCAGTGGGGTAGCACTCAGCTAGAAACCCTTTGTGCTACCTACTCTGGCACAATAGTTTTAATGAAGATACGATTTGCATCAAGCTTATTGTCGGCATGTTTTTAATCTCACAAAAATACACCCGTTGGGACTAGGAAGTAAAGTAAATCCCAGTAAGGCCTCTGCTAAGCAAAACACAGTGAATCTGTGCTACACAGGAAAGGGTCTTCTCCAAACAGCAGAAAGGAAGATGCTGAATACATTCTGATTTATAAAGAATACCACTTAATATGTCTACTTCACCTCTACAATGTCTGCCTTAAGCTCCAGAACAACATACTAATTTTTTTTTAAAATAAGGGATCTGGAGCACTCCAGAGTAAAATTATCAGTTGTCAGCTATAAACAAATGAGAGGGCAAAAGCAGTTTTTATTCCCCTCCTCTATTTCATGCCTAGCTTGATTTTTAAGGAGGAAGAAGAAAAGAAATTTCATGGGTAGAGATATTGTGGACTGGTGATCCTAGTGCAATTAAAAATCTGTTTGGTATGTTCTTCTCACACAAGACTAACCTTATCACCAAGTTGAGTCAGTCAAGAAATTCCCTTAGATCCATTTAGCAATGACTGGGGGAGTAATTTTTGCCCCTGCCTACAACCACCAGGGTAACCTACCTTTGAAAATCTCCTGCTGTTGCAGGGACCTAGGACGCTGATGAGAAGACCTACATTACAGTGCACCTTGCCAGCCTTTGAAGCTTTCAAGAGGGGTTTGGCACAGCATCTCAGTGCTCCATACTTACAGGCACTAGGAAAAGGCATTTTTCTCTGGTTTAGTCATGCACTATGATTACCAAGGCCTCATTGGATAACTCAGACAGCTCTTTCCAGTCCCCTTCCAGGTAACTCTACGCTTTAGGCTTCCTACTGGCTATTTGCATGATAGCTTTGAGGGGGTTAGGAGACAGAAGAGCACCTCTGGTACCCTGGGCCATGATTTGGGGTAGAAAGGGAAGGTCCAGTTAACTAACAGACAATGAAGAAAAGGTGGGTGGTTTTCCAAGACAGTTCTGAATTGGGCCTTCCAGATAGGAAGGGAAACTGGAAATAAATTGTGAGGTGAAAAGGGTCTTTAAAGGACCATGGAGATATTGCAGTACATCTCCAAAAGTTCAGACAACAGAACCATAAATGGTCCTTAGCTTTCAAAGCAAAATCATTCAGGTAACAAGCGATGACTCTGGGAGAATCCATGTTACCTGCGCATGCTTCATGTATGAGAACAAGGTTATCATGTTTCAGCTAGCAATGTTTCATCTCCTTTTAAAAAAATGGCCTTTAACAATGCTGCCACAGAGCTCCTAGTTTGTACATATTGAAAGAAAGCCAAAAACATAAGAACTGCACAGCTCACTGTCTTGCAAGTTTAATTAAACCCACTTGAATATATCTCTTATCTTACAGTGCAAGAGTTCCTCCCCCCCCAAAAAAAGGAAATCAATGTCAATTTTATTCCATATTTATTGGGATCCTTCTAAAGGGAATCAATGGGCTTCTAAATCTCAGATAACCAGCACTGAGTTTGTTGGTAAGCTTCAGCATCATAATAATATTCAGAGTTGTTCAGTTCATTTTTTTCAAAATGCTGACCAACAGGTTCATGTTGTGATTTATTTTACAGAAAGGAAGAATGATAAAAACTTCATTTGATTTGACTCTACAGCAGTAATTGTCCTAATTGGCTTTTGTTTCTGTCATCTATAATTATTCTCTGCATAAATTATCACGTTTGACGACAGCATTTATGATCAGTGAGTTCCTTAATATGCCATTATCAAAACCTTTACAGTGATACATTTACTCAGTAAGCTGAAAATGCAACCTGAATGTAACACATTTTCTTAAAATCTTCTAGAAATAATGAAAAGACTAAAAATACCTATGTTTTTCCTGAGCATCCTATATTGGCAAACTATGATCTGTAAAGCACTCTGTTCACAAGAGAATTTACAGCATCCCAGAACGAAACAATTAACCCTTACAATGCCAAGTTAACCAATCCACACCAAATCTAGTCACATCCTGCCCCTTACTTTTAGAAGAAAAGAAAAAACCCAAATCACCATGTGAAAGTAAAGCAAAATTTTTGCCATTTTTTTTTTTTTATATAACACAGGTTCTTCTATCAATATTCACTTTTCCATCAAACCAAAACCACAACATTATTTGCATTGCTATATGGGAAAACTTTTCTCTACACAGAAGTGGGGTTATTGATGGTGGTATTAGTGTTTCCTGTGGACATAACAGCCCTGGGAGAGCCATCCCACCCAATGGCCCTTCCCAGCTAATCGAGCTGTGGCAGAAAGAACATGGCTTTTCCTGTGTATTGTCTATTCTGCTCCATCAGAAGTCAAACACAGGATTTTATTCTATTTATAAGCCTTAAGATATTTCTGCCATCTATGAATGTTGTTACACTCCCAAAAGATGATTATAATTTTCAAATATCTTGCACAGTTGCTACTTTATGGATCTAGCCTCAGTTTTTTTCCCAATACTAGTGCATGCTTGAATCTGACTTTCTATTTGTAGAGTGTTTTAAGAGAGCTGAGAGCAATTACTTATTTTATCCCTAAAACAATATATACACGTGACCATTCTATATCATGTCTAAGGACTCATTCCCTTCCTAATTCCCCATTAATGCAAAGTTATTTCAGATTCCCATCAGGGAGAAAACAGAAGGTCTGCATTTGGATGGTGTGATTTAACACTGAAATAGGAAGCCTTCTAATAGTAAGGATACACATTACTTTCTAAACAAATATCATTTTATATTTGATCAGACAATTTAAGAATCAGAGGCAGAAGTCAAGGCCAGCCTGTGTTTCCATTTTTACACCTGTGTCAGTGTGTTGCTTATTTTTCAACTGCTGCTCCAAAAGTGGGGTGACAGGAGAATTGTGACCCATGAACGTGGTTTTCCACAAACAAAGCTCTTTAATACCCATTCTCTGCATTTCCCTACATGCTGCACATTCTACCCGGTAAACCCTACATTTTCGAAGTCTATTCTACATTTTCTTAATTCTAATTAAACAAATCTTAATCTTGACTTTAATGGGTGCAATTATGATACTTCATTATGTTAAATGTTAGTTGCAACATAAGAATAAATTGTATAAACAGTTTAGCTGCAATTGCATGGAGTCTAACTGTACATTACTCATTAACAAGATGTGGGTAGCAGCAATTATAACATTTCCTCCTAATGTCCCTATTTATTGAGTCTCAGCAGCAAGTCCCCTTTTCACAACACACACTGATTGACGATAGCAGCTTTTGTACTTGTGAAGAACAGGCACAGGAACCTGCTGTGTGCCTGTAACTCAGATCGATGGAAGTACACATTAGCTCTTAGCCTCACAGGCCGGAGTTCCTGAAGGTCAAAATAGCCATCAGCATCACTGTAGGGTACAGAAATCATTTCACAAATTGTGAACAAAAACAACACAACTAGCTTTGCAGTTTGATTATTGTTTATAGATACAGCAAGCCAAAAATTAAAGCATAGCCTTGAGGCAGCGTAATTATTTACAGCTGAAGACTCATATCATTATTAGCATGCTCCTAATTGCTTGAAGTTATATCAATGTTAGCTGATTTAACACATTTTTGATAAGAGGCATGGAAATTGTTTTCTCTGCATATGGAATGTTGGATCACTTCTTTATTTTTTAAAGTCTTCCCTCCTCCCTTTTCTTTCAAACTGGCCCTTGTTTGCCTTTGAAAAAAACCCCATACCCATAAATTCTCCTTTATTCTGTATGTCTGTAACTATCACTGCAGTACTTTGTCATGTTTCTGTGGAACCATATATTTGAATTTAGCTGGACTAAAATCATGCCAGGTTTCAGCTTTCACTAACAATGGACTTGATAATTTCACATCAATATCAACTAACTAGAGAATAAATCACTCTTTGCTTTGGGTGACACATCTTAATCTATTACTTTTCCCTACAGTACTTGGGCTGAAATCCAGCTGAAGGAAAGCAATGTGGAGAATCTCATGGTGTGAAGCAACATCTGCATCAGAGACTACCTCACAAACGCCTATTCTGGAGACAGACAAGAGTTATCTACTGCTACATCACTGTATCCAGTTCCCCTGATCAACAGAAAAGGCAAATTAAGTTTGCCACTAATAAACCAGAGCAACAAATAATTTGGGAACTTTTCATAACGATCAACCTGTAACTTGTCACCTCAATTTGTTCCTCTCATTCGAACCAGGAGAGCAGTCAAGCACTGACTGGGCAAAGCTTTGAGCTACTGCTGGCCAGGCACCAGAACAGGCAAGTCAATGCTGGGGAGGGCAGGAAGCCAGGACTGTCTGGGAGGCAGGCTGGGGATGCTGCTAATAAAGATGGGGAAAACTCCCCCTGCCAGAACTGGGCAAAGGGTGTATGAGTAACTCTTAATTTTAACATTTCTGAGGTCAGGCACACTACTTCAACAGTGTACATAATGCAGCACAGACTTCTCAAGGAAAAGCAAATACAAATATGATCTTATTTTCCTTGCATCACTTCCTTCATATACTTACGAAGAGCACTTAATCTCCACATCAGGTATTTCTACTTCTCGAGTCACACTGGCTGGCAGCAGAAAGAGCCTATTATTTTGTGATGGGAGCCAAGGAAAAGCAGTGGGTTCTGCCCATGGACCTACAGTGGTCCCCATTTCACTCTACACAGCAGTGTGGAGACCTTGGAAAAGCCACCTTCCCCAGTAGGGAGAGCTCAACCCAAAATGGAGAAGCAGCAGCAGCAGGAAGAGGGCTACTAAGTTTTGCTTTTCTTAGCAAAGTGCAGGCTGTCAAGGACTGGACTGGCACCAGGGGTGTGTAGAAAGGTAGAAATAGGGTCACTTTATTTCTATCTGTGTTATATAGAGACCTCAGCCCCTGTGATGCAGCCATCAGGGATGCTGAAGTTCCCAAGCATTTTTCCGCTTCTCCCCTAAGCACAAGCTAAATTATACGTGCAGAATTTCAAAGTAATTAATCACATCCTTCCATAAATTTTGACTCTGCTACCTAAAGATTCATTTAATTGAGCCAATTGTTTTATGGAAGTGTAACAAAGAACAGGTCAAATAACTACAGACTGGGCTCTATTAAAATAATGGTCCAGCTGCTGAAATTTGCAGCATCTGGCTACTGAGTGGAGTAACGTTAGATGAATTATATATCATAGTCCAGTGAGGAAAATCTTCCATTTGTGTCTGTGAACGGGGAAATAAAAGACTGCAATAGCATGTGAAACTGTCATAACAGCCTTTCACGGTTGAGACACATTAAATTACCAGCAATCAATATCCTGAGAAAAACTAAAAAGAAATAGATTTGCTAGGAAGGAATAAAGAAATGCACCCAGTTTTAACTGGGAGCTTTATTTTGCCCAGCACTAAAGAAGTTGTAACAGCAGCATAGATTGAAGCTGAAACAAAAAAACCCTAACCTACTGACTTCATAGGGGACTTTGGCTGGGAACAAAAGGATGCAGATTTAGGGATTAATATTCTTACACACAGTACTCAGACAAACAGAAAGCAAGGGAGAAGCTGATGTAGGCCAAGTAAGAGCATGTCTTGAGGCTGCAGAACACCAACTCTTTGCTATTCCTCTGCCATATATTTTAGAACTGACTGCCTGTTGTTCCTCACTAGGTGCTTTGTACTCTTGGCATCTTATAAATGGATCTTCTGCAACCCAGCCTGATTTCCTGACCTGACAAGTCACGGATCCTGCGATGACACATGGGTTTTCTGCTGCGTGACTCGTGTGCCTAGTAGTTCTTAACAGTTTTTGTTTTCCAAGTCTAGCTGGAGCCGCACGGCGCTAACAGTCAAAGAGAGCTAATACAGTAAATGGAAACTGCTGTCAGTATGAACCAGATTAGTCAATCCCTATAGCACAAGTGAATTTCAGATAGCAGCTCAAGCATGACCACTATGATCACAGCCTAGTGTTTATGTATACACAGAAACAATGAAGTGGCCTGGCAATTACTGGAAATACATTCCTCAAGCTTTCAGGCTATGCCAAGCTTAAAATTGTGGTCAGCTCATGTGGGAGAAACTAGATCAACTTGGATTGCATTGCAGCAGTTGTAATTGAATTGTATATTTTGCCTTTCTATAAAACTTCCAGTGCTAAGTACATGGCAGCCTAAATGACCATGACATATAGTGCTTTCTGTGCCTCCAAAACTCGCAGGTACAGAGCTGTGCCACCTCTTCCCTTGTCCTGCACACCCCGCCAGCACAGCCAGACACCACGCACCACCCTGCCTCTCCAAAACTGGGAGGGAGCCACATCTAAGCTCGAAGCAGTTGGTGGTGCAGCCCCTGGGATTTGCTGTGACTAGTGACAGAAAAAAACACAGCTTTGGAGCAGAGTCTGGCCCTGCCCCAGTCAACAGGAGCTCTGCTGTTCCCTTCAGCTGGGCTGGGGTCACAGCCTGCAAGTTTGCACAAGCAGCTGACAGTTTGGTGATTATAACATCTACCTACCACAGTGAAGTTTGCAAAATAAGGCAAGAAATGCCAGCTTGTTTCCTTTTATTTTTCTCCTCCCCTAACTACTCTTTCATCTGTTTTTTTCTATGGTAATTTCTTGATCTTTTCCAACCCAAATGTTTCTATGACTCTGGCCTTTACAGCCCCTTTTCTCTTCATCTTAGTATTTCACATAATTCACCTGCATTTTAAAAAAAAATATATATATATGTATGTATGTATTTTTAAATATGACATATACATGCATATATTAAATAATATCCTTGTCTCATGTACTGCACTGACCCATGGTCACCTTGGCTGCTGGCAAAGTGTGGCCACCCTCATCCTGTCCTCAGTGCCTGGCTGGGGTCCCAAAACAATGCACTCTGCTCCCTGAGCCACTTGCTGCTCCCTACTTTCCTCAAGATGATCAACTACAGTCTGTCAGGTAATAAACTCATGCCCACCTTCATAATATTCTAGAATTTTTGACTCCTGTTGAAAATACTGCACTTCCTTTAATTTTCCTCCTTGTTTGGTAAGTCAAAAGATTTCTGCAGAAAGTAATTTGGCTAAGGTACAGTTTCAAAAGCAAGTTTTCTATATAAAGCAGTTTTCAAGATAATTCCTAGCTCGACACAAGTTTAGTTGGTTAAAACTCTTCTCTTTGTGCCTTCCCTACCTGCTATACCAAAGGAACAAAAAACCAGAAGCAAACACTTCCTCACCTCTCCCTGACAGACCAAGGATAAAATGCACCTCTGTAGAGAATGAGCATATCATATTTCTTTTTAAGTAGAATCGCATAACTCTGGACTTATGAAGGAGCTCCTACCCCTTTTATTCCTGTTTTCCAAAATTTCTAAGCTGCAGTATCTATTATGTATAGCAGTTTACCCTGTTTCACCTATCAAAGCAGTCTACCTCTTTTTTCTTACTTAAAATTCAGTTCTGCCAGTATTTAGGCAGCACCATCAGAAAGTGACAAAGGGGTTGGAAAAAACAATGGCAAGCTATAATTTAAACAAAATCTGCATCAATTTAAATTTTTTCTTGTATAATACTAGAATGCCTCTTAATACTTGGCTAGGCTTCTTAAATATTGAAATTCATGTTGGAGAGAACATGAGGGGCAATTTATGTATTTTACTTGCTCAAGGGAAGAGGGCAATATTTACCCAGATATTTTTGGATATTCCATCATGCTTTAACTGGAGCAAAGCTTTTAGTTAAATAGTTCTTTTCTTGAAAATACACTCAATACTTATAATTACAAAGCTATGCAGAGAACACTTATGTTGTATACCAAAGTTGAGGTGACTTCTACTAGGGGAAGGGAAATGATATTTCAGATTTTTGTTGTACTCTATCACTTGGCCCCCAGATCAGAATAAATAAACCTTTTTCATTGAATCTGCTTCCTCCGGCCACTTTTTGTTGCAGAAATTTGTTCTAAGGCGTTTCCTGTCAGTGCTTCCCATCGTTCTCCAAAGTTTGCATTTTTTTAATATATATAAATTTTACTGTCCATAACAATGAATATCATTTCTGTCATCTGCAGCTATCAATATGTCTCAGAGACTGCTTTTCCATCTCATGTGGTTGTGACAAGCTTTCAGATTTGGCTTCCAGCACAGATCCCTTCTTGGCTCAAGAGCAAAGTAAATCTGCAATAGCCATTAACTATTATTTTAACTAGATCTGAGGCTTCAAGAACCCTACTGCAGTCCCTTAGCTCACTGTTGCACAAAGAGCTGCAAATGCCAAAATTATGATAATGTCAAATAAAAATGGTATTTCTTGAAAGGTTCAGGTGTAATGTTCAAAATCCTTTCCACTGCAATGAGCATGAATTTCACAGGTATAAGAATGATGCTGAAGCTATAGAAATAAGCCCAGGGATGGAACTATATATGAAACGAGGGTTCACATCCGATGGGATTGGGACTCATTTCCCAGTCCCTTGTTGTAGTGAGATGCCCAGATGCAGCCAGGACCCACGGCAGGATGGGGCTCCAGGCAGCCAAAAGACAGGCACACACCCAAGGTGGAAACCCAGAAACACAGGCAAAGCAAAGAACATCTCTTTGAGTTGGGCCATTTATTTGAGTACCCATCAAATTGGAGGGGTACGTGGCTTCTGTGAAACACCTCTAAGCAGTAACAAAAACACTGCTATACAGACATTATTATAGTTACTCACTTAAGAGAAATCTGGGACTTACATGATTCAGCAAGTGAAAGCCAAAGGAAAAATACCCCACAGTTTAAACTCTCTCCTCTTGTATATACCAATAAGGCTTTATATATCTATATAATATAGACTTCTTACATTATTCAGCCAATGGTCTGTAATTAGAGATCAAAAAGCGTTCCCACAGCTCAAGATACATGCACACACAGTATTCTGTGTGCTGCTATGCCCAGAAAAATAATTTCTCTGTCATATTACAACAAAAAAACCAGCACACATTTGCAAGAAACATAGACTATTTCTAACTTGAACACTGGATCTTCTTCACCCTGAATAAAGTAAAATTAGCTTTTATACCTGACCCTTCTTAAATTCAGTTTCACTCTAAGCTCTAGAGAGAAGCCAGATAGTCAACATATGTGCCCCTCTGGTGATACCTATGGCTTAAGACAGACTATTTGAAACAGAATCAGAAATCTCCTTTCTTGTTCCTGAAAAACTTCTAACTTCCCCCACATTGTCATGCTGGCTTCACTTTGAGAAAGTATACAACAGTGTTATTTTTATTGTGGGACACAGCTTTCTCATTCCCAGAAAGGGATTTGTAGGAGAATACCCAGGCAGAGTGAAACCTGTCCACTTGCATTGCCCAGCCTGCTGCATAAGCTGCTCTGTTTGACAGCTGAAAACTGCATTTTCAGTCACCAGTTCTTGCAACTTTTCAGAGCTCTTGCGTCAGCTACTGCAGCCTGTGGAAACTGGTGCTGGGGAAATCTGTGCAACAGCTGAGAAATGGAAAGGAAAACCCTAAGCAACCATGTAAAACACACATGTAGGGCTACAGCTTGTCATTATGGTCATGGATGTGTCTCAGCCTCTGTCTCCATCAGCTCGAGGACCATAGGTAGCCTCTCTCCCACAGAGGTTGTTCCAGCCAGATGTTTGTATAGAAAGTACGTACAGACAAATATCAGCATCACTTAAGCAGTGCGCAAACACATGCTTATTCACGCTGCAGACGTCTTGCCACTGCAATGCTGTGCTTGTCCCCAACACTTCAAAGAGGCCCTCAGAAGTCAGCTCTTTGTGTGGTGTGGCGGAGGCAGCATTGTTCTCATTACCACTCACAGAACTTGTATCCAACCATTAAATTATATAGCTTTCATCTGTTTCTTAAGAAGACAAGGCTAATGCAATCATGCTGAGTACATGCATGTGTGTGTCCAACCATGTATCTCCCAGCAATTTTTGAGCATCTGCCTGACTTTGATCACTGCTGGCAGAAGGTCAGAGACCTTGACAACACCAAGCTCATGAAAGCTGTCAGGAAAATGAGCACCTGATCTGAAGTAAGGAAAACCTACTTACAGTCCCAAAGCAGAAAAGGCTTCCTAGCTCACCCCCAGACTCTAAAGGCTCCCACATGAGTCACAATAGCAAGAGAAACCAGGCTGTGCCAGTGCTGCAGTTTGTTGAAGCACCATGGCATAGCAGCGAGAAACACCATGACCTGTGGCCTCCCACAAGGTACTCTGGTCCCCCAGGGACCCCACTCTGCCTTCAGCCAAGGGCTTAAATAGCCCTTGGTCAATGCAGTTGCTTCACACAGCTCTTACAATTCCAAAGAGAGAGAGAAACACCACAACACTTTCCACCCGTATCCCTTCTGGTGACCTCAACGTGACAGCTGAATCATTGAGGATTCGTGCCATAACTCTCATGGACCACAAGGAAACCTTGATCTTGCAGGAGTCTACAGGAGCTTCAGTTTCAGAAGAAAACAGAGCTGGAAGAGGCATATATGTTGGGGAGAGAAAATTGCAAAAAAAAATTAGTGGTGAAGAAAGTTAAAAGGATACTTTCTTGCAGACATTTCTTAAGGAAAGGAAAAGGAATACCTTTCCTTGAAATCAGCTACAAAGATAGTTTATAAGAAAAAATCCAGTTCCTCTGGATTGAAACTTCTACATTTACACTGTAAATAGATTTAGATTTTCTTATCCCCTTCCCTAACTAAAAGCACAGTGAGCTGGGAAGTCAACCCACACACACAGTGTGATCCCACAAACACTGCAGAGTCTGTTCAAGTCCTCTTCCTGGTCTTAGAGTCACCTGCTGCTTCTAAAAGAATCAAGAACGTTACACTAAGCAGAAGACCAACAGGCATGGAAGTTTTCTTCCTTCAAATATATTCCTGTTACTCAGCTTCAGAGGACCTATGCGTAGGAATTAACCTCACTAAAAGGTCACTCTGAAAATGCTACATTTATAAACATTAATGTACATGCATGTATGCCCATGCACCTATACACAGACACTACTCAGAGTCCCAGCACAGTAAATATGGCCAGTTGCTACACCTTCACATGCCATGCACAGTGGCATCCTCCCAGCTGCCAGAAAAGCACCCTTTTGATATACAAAGCACAGAGGTGAACTTCAGCCATTTTTAATGAAATACGGTGAGTGCTGCTTCCGGCAAGTGAACTACAAAAGCTAATATTTAAACAACAGTAGCAATAAAAGGTATTAGTTCCAAGCAGCAGAAAAGATTTACATTAAGAAAAAGAAAGTTTTTTCTCTTCTGTTTATTTTCCTTTTCAGTAAAATTTGTGGTTTCAGGTAATCACTCACATCAGTAGGGGCTATGTTCTGTTTGCTGGCCTGCATGGCTGCTGCTTGGGCACATAAGTCTAAGTCCTAGCAAAAATCAGATTTTTAGTTCGCAGGCTGCCCTAGCTCTTGCCTATTTTTTTACTTTTTTTTAAATTATCTTATTAATGCTTCCATAAAAACAAGCATCCCTGCATCCCATCCTTCCATCACTTCAGCTGTAAACTTTATTCTGTTCAGACAACAAACTGAAAACTTTTTTGAGTGGTCTAAAATTCAATTTAAAAAGCCTTTTGCCTACACATCTTTTTTTACTTCATTTGTGAAATATTTTATATTGGTTTATTTTGTTCAACATAACACTGAAAGTAAAAAAACATCCCTTTTGCTTGCTAACTATGTAAGTCATCACAAAACTGTTTCAAAGAAAATTTCACAGAAGACTGTTTAAATCCCAAAATCCATGCATACCTTCATTTCTTGATAAACCAAGACACCCAAGCACATAACCAGGGAATCATAGTTCCCAGCTAGTCTTCAAATCCCACTGCCACAATATCTGCTAGTGTACTGTTGGGATGCTGGTAATTCCATGTGTAACTGGTGTATCTTGCCATGTAATTTTAGCATTTCAAGGCCTAAAACAAGGTATTTCGAGCCAAAGATGACCATTCCAGCAGCTGTTAAAATAAGCCATTCACATATTTAGTGCAAGTTAAGGCATCTCTCGTATATCACACCTACACCAAAGAACAGGGCTCTTGCAACTACCTCCACAGTATATCCCAGATATATCAGCAAGGTTAAATTCTTTAGTATAAACTTATTCCTGAAAAACATTTTAAAATTATTTGCAAAGGGACAGGCATGAATTTCAATTTAAATTATTCAATATTATTGAAAAATTTTAAAGACTCATTCCTTGCACAATACTCAGCAACCACAAAGAATGAACACAGATCTTGTGCTTCACCCCGTGCAACACTTCCTTCAATATGCATCGTATGCAGAAGCTGAGGGGCAGACACATCTCCTTACTCTTGTGATCAGTGATGGGACTCAAGGAAATGGCATGGGTCAGGGGAGATTTAGGCTGGATATTAGAAAAAGGTTTTTCACCCAGATGGTGGCTGGGCACTGGAAGAGGCTCCCCAGGGAAGGGGTCACAGCACCAAGCCTGACAGAGTTCAAGAAGTGTTTGGACAATGCCCTCAGGCACATGGTGTGACTCTTGGTGTATCCTGTATAGGGCCAGGAGTTGGACTCGATGATCCTGGTGGGTCCCTTCCAACTCAGCATATTCTGTGTAACAACTGGAAAGAGAAGCCTGGAAAAGGGAAAACTCCAGGGAGACCTTAGAACAGCCTTCCCGTTTCTAGAGGAGGCCTACGAGAAAGATGGAGAGGGACATTTAACAAAGCCACATAGAGCGAGAACAAGGCGGAATGGCTTTAAACTGACAGTGTGCAGATTTAGATTAGATATTAGTAAGAAATTCTTTACTGTGAGGGAGGTAAGACACTGGAACAGATTGGCCAAAGAAGCTGTGGATGCCCGGTCTCTGGCAGTGTTCAAGGCCAGGTCGGATGGGGCCCTGAACAATCTGGTCTAGTGGCAGGTGTCCCTGCCCATGGCAGGGATGTTGGAACTGAATGATCTTCAAAGTCCCTTCCAACCCAAACCATTCTGTGATTATGGTCTTGTTCAGACTGAGTACCTATCATTAAAATCAAGAGAATAGTAACAAAAATAGTTTACTTCTTTGGAGCTGGTCACATCAGAGAATAAGTGGAAGAAAATGATCCATCTGGCTTAAAATAAAGAAAAATAAAAGCATGGTACATCAGATAGGTTTCAATGGGCATTTTAATTTCAAAAATCTAGTCAATATTACATGAGCAAAAGCAGCACTTTTTAATTTTTTTTCTCTGCTTTTATTTATAAGTGGTTAAATAAGTAGGAAAATAACATCTATATGCCTGCATGTGGTTTCATTAATCAGCTTGATGCATCACAAACTGAGAAAACAAAGTTTTCACTTCCCTTCTACTCTAGTGAAAGTGCAGTGTACAAGTTGTAGCCAATGTTCCCAACCTCCCAGGTAAAAATCGCATTGACTGAAGGCAGCCTGAAATTCCCACATTAGTATCTCTAAGTTCATATGAAGCCCTGTAATTACAAACAGCTTTTAAATTTCAGTGAAAAGTGAAAGGTTTTTGATAGCCTGGTAGAAGTGAAATAACAGCCAAGCAAAAAAAAAAAAAAAATTAAGAACTTGTCTCTTAACTTAGCTGACTTTTCTGGGGAAGCAGAAGGGGAAAGCCGGCCAGGCTGCTATATTCAGGTGAGTGGTGGGCATGCCTACCCTACCTACACCAGAACTGGCCCCACATGACTCAGGAAAACACAGTGCACTCCGTTCTATCATAGCCCTGAGACAAGCCCCTCACATTGGCCACAGACACACCTAAAGCCTAATTCACACCCAGCACGGGTGAACAGCAAGGGTGAATTTGTCTTCTGGATCCTATTTTCTTGTCTTGTCCCTGTGTCCAAGCAGAGCCTAAGCAGCTATGCCAACACATGACTTCTATTACTGTTGGGGGGGGGGGTTGCTGCCACAGCTACGTTAGCCCTGGGGCAAGATAAAACAGCATATTCCCCTTCTAGTGAGTATTTCCAGCTTCACATTAATGGAAGCTCCGGACAAAAATAAGAGATGCGTCTTTGCAACTACTGGGACTACTGGATTTTCTCCTCCATGTTCGCTTGGTGGTTTTGAATTAAATCAAACTGGAGGGCGGGGAATGAGCGCTCTCCCAAAATAGCGCCGTTCAGTCTCATTGCAGAGAAATTGTGGATCTCCAATTTCTGCTGTGGACACGGCCTCTGACTCGGGGGTGCCAAGCTGAAGTCCCCCGGCACAATTTCGTCAAAGCCTCTTCAAGTCAAGACAAAAGTAAAGCCATGAATGCTCCTTATTGCAAGCCTCTCTGCTGAATAGCTTGGTATTGCCCTATTCCCTATGACAATGGAGTTAAGGGAATGAAACATGTTGTTTGGAAACAGTAAAAAGCTGTCAGCAGTAACCACTGTCAATACTCATGCTGGGCTAAGCTTGGTACTCCTGCTTGTCATTTATTTATTTACTTATTAAAAAACATGTTTGATATAAAGCAGTTCTGTGTGCAAGCAACAATGCCAAACTAATAAACCAGTGATTAATTTTGTTCTTGTCCTAGGTTTGTTTTCTTCTTAATAGTCTACGTAAATATATTAGAGAAAACATTCATTTGCCTAGACTTTATGTGGTATGAAGCAAACCCAGAAGCATTTTGCAAAGGCAGTTAGTTGTCACAGAAGAATTGGGCGGGCAAGCAGAAAAGAAAGACATGAAAACATATTTAGAGAGCTGCATGCAAGCTGCAGAAAGGAACAAGAGACATTGCAATTAAAAAAAAAAAAGTTGCTCAGCATTTTTGAAAATGCTTCCAATCTGAGAAATGGTGTTGCAGTCTTCAGATGGCAAGAAATAGCCAGATGGGGAAAAGCAAAAAGAGAAGGCATTAATAATTTTCGAGACAAGAATAAATAGGAATGTTTTTTATGGAAGTCTCCATTGGTCACTTTGTATAGATAGTGGTGCTTAAGACTTTAAACACATTATCTGGATGTTTTCCCTTTAACAGCCAGCAAAAGGCATAACTCATATAGAGAAATCTGATACTTGTCACTTCTTTCTGTGCCTGGGCTGTAGCAGAACAGTGCTGGTAGCAAGTTTTCTTAGATTGTTTTTGGTCCCACCAGCTGCCTTGTTCTAAAACAGTGAAGGGTATGCTCCTTCCCAAGAGCAAGGAGGAAAGCCATTCATGGAGTGCAAGAGGGCTGTTAATGCTGTAGGACCGGTCAGAACACTCCAGATCTCAGGATGTTCTGCATACTTCTCATGCTAACAGTTTCACAGACAAAGAAGAAGAGAACTCATTTTGCCAAACTGAATCCCCCCTCATAAAAATTCTTCAAACTGCAGCAAAGCTTGAGAAACAGAGAACAACATCACGTTCTATCTCCCTTTGGGGCAGTGGCAGCAGAGGACCCACTCCTACTGGTTTTTTGCATGCCCTCAGTTATTGCCAAGTCCAGTGGCAGTTTAGGTCACAGAAATAGAAAGATAAAATGGTCATGTTCCCCATGCTGGATGGTGGGAGATAAACAATCCCCTAGGAAAAGTTGGGAGCAACAGCATCTCTTCCGAGAGGTGCAACCCCAATGCACTAGGAGGTCATTTTAAAAAAAAATGCCTAGAAAACATTTATATTCTATTATACTTGTATGTATTCTATTGCACAATAGAAAAAACATTGTGCATTTAATCTTTTTGCCACATAGTATTAGAAAGCTATTTTAAAAATGCTTTGAAGAACACTCCAGAATGCTGCTGGTATTGTTTTCATAATTCTAACTTAGCAGGCTACAGAGAAGAAAATGTTAATGAATAAATTAAAGAAACTTCTATTAAAAATGCCCTAACAAGTAATTTTTCTGAAAATTATATAAACACTGTCATCCTGTCAACCCAGATATTTGTATGGCCACCTAGGCCACACTGTGTAAAAGCCTTCCCATTTAAGAAAATAGATCCATTAAATTAAGGTGTCTTAAAACTTTCAAGCCTCTAAGAAAAATACCATGGTTAGTGACAAGCAAATTTACTTTATTTTATGCTGTGCATGTGAAGGAGTGTACAAAATGCTGGCAAGGAAGAGAGAAAAATTCAAAGCCAAATCTTTGCATTTGGTTCTAGATAAGGCATGGGGCTATTTTATCCTTGGAAAAGGTTTATTTAGGAGCCCAGCACCATCTTCCGCCCCAGGAGTCCCTCTGTACTGCTTTCACAGCTTTTCATTTCAGTGAAGCATAACCAGCGCTGGTAGGAAGTTGTTGCCAAGGTTATCTCTAGTAACTAAATCCAGCCTTTATGTGGTTTTAACAGACAATTTGAGATGGAGACAGACAATTTCTTCGAGGGAGAGCCTAATAGCTGACTTCCAGGGTGATGTAATCCTGGAAGGCCATTGCAAAGTAAATGCGTAAGCATCACAATCTCTGTTGTTGGGGTTTCCCCCTACTCCCCCAGAACATAGGCTATAGGAGTGAAAGTCTTCAAGCACACAGAAACCAAAGGGCAGCTTGATACCTCCAGGTGTACTGATACCCAAAACAGCAGGGGAGAGCCAAGAATTTTCCCTTTAAAATAATACAGCATTTTCAGCTCTCACTCACTGCTGACACAGGGATGACTCTTACGATCACAGTTCTGATTCATCATCCTAAAGACCATGTAGCTTGTGCGAGGGAATTTCAGACATAGAAGAAATGGCTCCCACGACAAACACAACCAGAGGCTGTCCTTGGGGTTGGGCTGCATGGGGGCAACCAGCAGCCACGTTTGGCCTCGCCTCATTTCCCAGCATGGGGCAGCAGTCAGAATGAGGGGAATGGGAAGTCAGCCTGCAAGGGCACTTGTCCCAGTGCTCTGAGATGCCCTAACTCATCCACAACTGAGCAGGAAGGGCTGCACAGTTGAAATACAGATAGAGTTTGATTTTCAAGTCATGATGGCAAACCAGGTATCAGTGCCCACTCTTCCCACAAGCTTGTATTGAGAACATTCCTTCCATAACTTTGATAAACAAACAAATCCAGTATACACCTTAGCAATTTAAAAAGTCCTGTGAATTAATGTTATTTGAATTTTCACCAGTTCCCCTGAAACCTTTAAGAATCTATGAAAAAGTTTTAAGTCTTGCTTTGGCTCGTTTCCCCCCTGCCCCCATTTTCACTTATGATTTTTAGAGTCTGTGCTAAATAATCAATATTAGTTAAAATCTTCAGTTCTCTCTAGAGGACAATGCCCTCCAGGTTTTATAATAAAATACCACAATGTTCAATCAGACTTGTATATCATAGATATATATTGTAAAATAAACATCTGAGGGCAGCCATGATTAAATCTCAACTCTGTAGAGCCAAGAATTATTCACTGCCTTTTAGAAAGCAGATGATATTTATTCTTCCCTAAAGTTTGTGCCTTGTGAACAACCCTTCTTTCACACATCCCTCCCAGGATTACAATTCATTCTTTGATAGCCCTCCATGATCCCTTATCTCAGTTTGCATGACACGCAATCATTCAAAATTGCAAACTGAATTTAATTGCCATAGACAAGTGTTAATAGATTTTAATAATGCTTTATTAGACTTTATGCAAATTGGACTGCACTGAAAAATCTGAATAAAATCACAGCTTTAGCAGCAATTTCCTCCCCTATGTTGTCTTGAAATACAGAGCAGGAAGAGGAAGCTTTAATTAGTAGTTTCTGATGGAATCTGATGATGAAAATGTTGTTCTTATGAATAGATATAGGTGACAAATATTATCTTTAAACCTGTAAGTTTCATGATTCATTAATTAGCACTGAGGGCTTTTCCCAGGGGATGATTTAATATTAATACCAGCCAACAGATTTTTTTACATTAGGATTTTTATCTCTATAGAAGTGTAGATGATGTCTCAGAACAGTATTATACTGATTACACTTTAGAGTATTCAGTTGATGCACATTTTGGTACACAAATGAGTCAAACAAGTAGAGAGGAGAAAAGTAACATATGAGTGGAGATTTTTGAAAATTAATACAGAAATAATTCAAAGTAATCTATTTTAGTAAGTAAATCTGAGTTAAAATTACAATATAAAAGCTATTCAAGAATAACCATTGCTTTATTCTTCGATTCCTTTTGTGCTGCTTTTCCTTCAAGACAAAATCTTACGAGGTATGGAAGGTTTCCATCTCCAGGATAACTTCTTGATGTAGGTGGGAGAGGTACACAAATCAAAAACCACAAACAGCCTACATGTATTTCAATTTTTTTTTAGCTACTGAAAGAACATTAACTATATGATAGAAAGGAGCATACTCATGGGATTATTTTTAGTTCTGCCATTATTAATTAATAGTACTGGGAAAATATTTCAAAAATAGTTGTTCTTTTTGTGCCTACCCATATTCATAGACACTGTAATTTGCACACCACATACACCATAGATCGGGAATCCTTCCAGGGTAGAGTTCCTTTGGAAGTATTGCTTTCTCACGTTACTGACAAAGTTATCATATTTCCTCCTGAATCTATAAAGAAACAGAAGAAAAGACTAATGTCATCACTAGCCAAGGTGATATTATATTACTTCAGGTCTTAGAAACAGCCAACCCAAATATTTTCTGTTGACAAGCTCCACTGAACAGCACAGGAGCCAGGCATTATATCACATATGCCAGATAACACTTCCTATCCCGGATTAGGAAAATCTGCCAGAAGAGTATTAATAGCTGCTCCATTTAGAGATAAGGAGATCAAATTACCAAAATCTTACTCAGAAGCAGTAAGAGCCTGGCTACGTTTAAGTTGGTAGCAAAACTTCAACAGAAGTAGGATTCCACTCACATATTTACTAAGCCTGCTCAAATCCTTCCCCTTCCAGTCCTTATTGCCCACCATAAAGCAATTACTAGGTATAAACCCAGCCTTTCCCTACGAACACAGTGCAAATCAATAGAACGTTAAAATTCACATACAAGATAAACGAAGATCATTTGTAGCAGATATACAGCACTATGACATGCCACAGCTGTAATTCAGAAAGAGAGCATTTAAAATAAAAACAAACACAAACCAATCCTACCACAAAGCAAATCTGAAGAGTAAACCTGGAGTTTGAATTTCTTAAATTAAAACAGATTGAGACCATTTTTGGTAGAACTCTAATTTCAGTGGTTTTAAAGGAGGTATTCGAGAGCACAAAGGAGCGTGAATGTTACCACTGAAACTATGCAGATACCTAGCATTTCTCTCTTCTTTGGAAAGCCTCCACCCACATACCTCACCTGAGATTTACAGGCTCTTTCTGAGGCACCTGAGGTAGTCTTGCCACTGCAGCCAGGCCAGCTGCAGGGTGTGAGCGAGGCCCTCACACAGCTCATCACTTTTATTGTTAGTGCAAACCAGCAGCCTGTCACTGCAGTGCCACAGAGCCAGGGACACTGGGTCTGGGACAGGCTGGTTAAGTTGTACCAATGGCACGTGTGGGTTCGGTTGCTTTGAGGGTCCTTTAATGGCATGTAAGCCGACAACACATAAAGCTAAAAATAAAAAATATAGGTTTTTCAAATGGAAATGATGACTAACCGTTAATGGTAATTAATACCAGACATTCCCAAAGACCTTTTTTCACCTACAAATGAAACTAATTACTTGGGCTTCTAGCTTACAGTTTGCTGTGTTGCAGAACAGCAGCAGCTGGGCTGTCTTTTTTATTTACTCTTGAAGAGCTTTCAGTAAATCTGTTTCAAATTTTGTTAACCCTACTCAACCTCCACACCCTCCCCTTTCTACTCCCCTCCACCCCCAATACTCATTCATGAGTTACAGCTGAGTAAAGTGATTTATAATAGTGCAATGAACTGCAAAACATGCTCTGGCAAAGGAGCAAATTCCTCCGCCTTCCCTCAGATACCATCAGGTGTAACTGCAAATTCTGCCATACCCTTAATACTGAGAGAGGAGATAAGCAAGACAGTGACTTTTCCTCCACAAACTTGCTTGCTGGAGTGGGATGCAATGGAATTACACCCTCCTCCCCCAGTACTAGCCCCGTCATGCCCAGCCATAGTGCATGAAGGGAGGAGGGTCAGCTAATCCCTGGGCTTCTTTTAAAGTCTCTTGGATACAGTGAAAGGAAGAGGGAGAAAGCCTGTTATCCTAACTTCAGGTTATATTTTGCAACTAAGGAAAAATTGATTAGTAGGTGATCCACAGGGGTCTTCAAATCTGAGTCTGCTTACAAATAGGAGCAGTGAGCTATGGTTTCCTCAAACTACCCAACATAAGTCCATCTGGTTTACTGTCTAGGGTTTTGGGGTTTTTTTGTCTTTCCCCTCTCTGCAATATTATCATGCAGCAACTATCTGGACTGAAATAAAGCCGTCCCACAAGAGTACAAAAACAGCTCTGCAGGGTGTGTGTTTTTATTGCACGCCTGATACTTCATTTTATTTTATGTCTTGACTCCCAATGCTAGGTCAAATTCCCAGCTTTTCTCAAATGGAAATAAGCCTTGAATTGAACTAGTTTTGAAGAACATTTTGTAAATGGGAACTACGGATACAAAAAGAAAAAGAACAGCTAATTGCTGTTAAACTCTGTCACAGCAGTACTGAAATATACAGCTGTACCCACAGTGGACAGCACAGTTTGACCATTTTACCCACACAAAGTCTGAAAGAAATTATTAGATGGCACAGAAAATCAAGCAGCTTTTCTAACTGGGAATAAATAAGTGAGAGATGATGTTGGTATAATCAGTGTTACACAGGAGTGGGCTGTGTTAAGATGTATGGGTTTACTACTGGAAGTCTATTTTATTTTTGTTTGCCTTTTTATACAGGGCCACAAGTCCCCTTTTCTGTTAGACCTCTGTGGATGATGAAAGGCAGTTTTGAAGGTAAGTTTTGAAAAGCAGTCTGACAGCAAGCATCAACAGCAATTTGGAAATTCTCCTGAAGAAGGATCCAGAGTGTAGACAGCTTGCACCACACCTAAAGATGTCAACCCTAGCTTTTATCAACATCTTAAAAAAAAAAAAAAAACCAGAGTTTGCCTACTATTGGCAATAAGGCAGAAACTGCTTCTATCAGCACATCAAAACACAAATTGTCATGTTCACTTCAAATGAAGCTGAACACATTTAACTGGGTGGTCAGTCATTTGTGTATTTTATTTTATTTATCATTAACTTGTTAAACAAAAGGAAATCAAGAAAACCTTGCCTTGGTTCTGGATGAGACATTTCACTAACACATATCCAAATAGTGGAAAGTTTTCCAGAAATGTACAGTAAAAACTTGGGATACTCAGGTGACTGGAAAATGGGGAAAATTGTCTAAGTGACACACTAAAAAAATAAGACCCTTTTAATCTTGCAGGGTTTTTTCCAACTCTTTTTGACAATCCCTTCAGGAGGTATTTGCTGTTCAAGAAGTCACTTTTCAGTAACTCCCTTATGGTAACTTCAATCAAAACCAAGAGAACCAATAAACCATCAGGACACCACAGCAAGGCTGCCTGAGCTATTATCATGAGTTTTCATTTCTATTTTTGTAGTACCTGCTGTCATTGCATATTTGCAGTAGAGCTCAGCAATAGTCCTTTGAGTACAACAGAGCTCTTCTGATAACTCCAGCATTACTGCAAGCATCCATCCTTGCAGAGCAAGCTTTAGCCCTCATGTATTTGAAGTTGTGTTACAGCTTGATCAGCTCAGTAAAACACATCAAGAGGGAAAAAAAAATATCATTGTAAAGCAGACCTATCAACATGCTCCTGAAATGCCACCCACGTTCTCACTATTAGGACAGCATTTTTACAGAATGATCTTCAGCCAAGGTGGTGTTAAAGCCCTGCATAAACTCAAACCCTGACCTAAAAAATGTCTCCAAAAGATCTAGGCTCGGCTTGGAGACAAAGCACTTGGGGCTCCACATATGCAGAAGAGCCTGTGTCCACAGGCAGCAGCCTCTGAATCAGACACTCACATCTGCTGAGAGTGGTACAAAGAGTTCACTCAACACACAGCAACCCTGTTCAGCAGCACCTCAGTAAAACCCAGGCAGCGCATTTGAATGAAAGGGTGCATTTTGCTCTAGGAAGTATTTCCATTAAAAACAAGACTACTGCATAGCTCTGCTTTGGGGCTCTGGCATCACAGCTTTTCCTCCACCTCCACAGGGCCAACACAAATTAAAGGGGACAAGCAGCAGTGAGACCCAGTTGTGCACTGCCAGCACAGCTCTTCTTGACTTGTAGCCCCTTGCCCCCATGCAAGCACACTTAAGGATGGGGCAACAGCAGCACCACCAGGAAAAAGGGAGGCCTTAGGGAAAGCAAAGCCATGAAAAATGGTGTGAAACTTGCCTGACACTTGAAAGTACTGCTGCTTTTTCATGATAGGAAACAGTAGCTCAGCTTTTCTGCTCACTCAGAGAGGTGCAAAGCAGCGGTTCTATTAATGCTAGTGATGTACTTCCCGATTTTCTGTGGATTAGTTGAGAGGCACTCAAATCAAAGGTCTCTTCCTTAAAAAACTGAGCACGAGCTGCAAATGAGGCACATTCAGAGTAACAAGGAGTGTTTATCATTCTTACCTCAAGGCTTACAAAACTCTAGGTGAAAAAATGCCTAGAAGATATCAGTCACTCATCATGAATGGCCAGTCAGAAAGCTTTTCTAGTTTTTCACCTTCGCACCCCAGCAAAGTGCTGGTGTACTAACACGTGATGAATATGTATACCCCTTTAAGACAAACTCTAAAATGCTCTGTGCTCCATGACAAGTACTGAGGCTCCTGCCCCTTCCCCCCCCCATGCAACATACATGCACACAAACTAAACCAATGGGATCCCTAGATCCCTAGCAAAGTTCCTCAGGTTTGTAAATGAAAAAGAAAAATAAGTTTGCTGCCACATTCAAAGTTGCATCCACCAGCAGGAATTCTTTCCCTACTTGTTTATAAAGTGGTGTTTTACTCTACTCGAGATGAGATGCAGAATTCCGTATGAAAAGTAATTTAAATACCACACTCTGAAATGCAGTTTGAGAGTTTTATCCTGTCCTTACCTGTAAGCAAAGGAGAAACACTTATTTCCCGTCCAACCACCACATCTACCTCGTTGTCAAACAACAGCCCCCAACTGACAACCTCAGGACCAAATATGTTTCCTGTACCAAGACTTTGATCTCCAATTGCAACTAACCTAGAAGGGTAATAGTTACATTCGAGGTCACTAGGAGGTCTTGACCTCAGTTATTTCACCCTTCTCCAAAGAAAACTTCTACTTTAATCATCAACTTCCGGGTAATCTATTAGTAACTGGCATAAATCATGCATCAAAATGGGCTCAGGTATTGTCACAAGGGTTAGAAAATGATCCATTAAGCTCTTCCTCCTCTCCCTGAGCAAACACTGGATTCTGACTTTTCAAAAATAAAAAAATTAATCACGGATGTGTCTTATACTTGCAATTCCTGACCATATTTATTCTTCTTGAAAATAGGCAGGAGAAAGGGAGGTGGGAAAGAATAACCAAAGACAGCGCTGTCCTGCAATGCAGTTCAGTGTGATAAGCCCACATGTCAAAAAGCACATTTACACCCTCTCTCACCCATGTTTTCTCCTCACTGCCATCCCAAAGGTTCACAAAACTGAAGACTGAAATAATTCAGGGAAAAAAAAATGGTGAGACTTGGCACATGTAAATTTTGCTGCCTGACTTCACCATCACTGATTACAGCTGACGGAGAGTTAATAAAAGAGCAAAGCTGGCTGTCAGAGCAGATTAGTGTGTGTAAAGGACAAGACAAAAGAATAATGCCATCATTATTATTTATGGTCATTAACTGGGTTGAGTTCACTTCTACAGTAGCCTACCTGAGCAGTAAAAATGATCACCTAAACATGAAATACTACATTTAGAGTTAAAACACTGTAATTTTGCCTGTGCATTGGCTTGATCTCTTTTATAAGAGGTATTTGATCCTGGAATTAGCCAGAGTGTGTAACATAGATTTAGACAATGCGAGTAAGAAACCCATCAGATTTTTGACCTTACAAAGAATGGTGCTTTTCTAGTGATGTAGCTCACTGCCTCCTTATCGAAAAAAATTGAAAGGCAGGCACTGTGGGAAGGACAGGGGAAGCCATGGTGAAGCACAACAGACTGCACAATGGAAATAAAAACATCTAATACAAGAGAGGAAAGGGCCTACAAGAGGCAGTAAAAATGGGAGCGTGTGGGGAGCAGGATTCTGTGTGGAAGACTCCAGTGGCAGGGACCTGAGAAAAAGAGACTTGATGGAGATAAGACAGGGGGCTGCTTTGAGCAACAGATGAATTCCAGGAGAGATATTGTGGAGAGGGTATTCTGGCTGGAAGAGAGAATGAAGGTGACTAGGGTACAGGAGGAAAATGAGAGGAGCAGAGGCCTAAAGCCTGAGGCAAAGAACGGTGGAACATCTTACAGAAAGCACCATTGAGAGGCAGCCTGAAAAGAACAATACCATTCAGGAGCCTGTGTCCAGAGGAAAACAAGGCAGTATCAGATGATACTGGTGTATCAGCTGTTGTGTAGCTCTGGTCAGAGTAGGTGTGGGAAGTCCTAACTACAGCTCATATAACTTTCCTGACCTAGTACTCCAGAAGCACTCAAAATCCCTGAGATGGTTGAAAACTGCATCAGCCCTTGTTGTCTGCCCTTATCTGCTGCTGTCTCTCCTTATCCCATTTGTTCCTTTTTGTTTCTTTCAAACAAGATCCTGGGGCTTTTCGTCTACAAGACCTGAGCTGAAAACACTGACAAACTGTTTCTTTGTCCTTGCCTGGCAGGGTGATTAATTCAGCCATGACTTATTGTCAACAAGAATGTCCATCAGACATATGCAGACTATGGGCCATGGGATAGGATATCCTCTTATCCACACCTTGAAACCCCTTCTCATCACAGGGCAAATTGGTATTCACCATATTACTGCAGCCACTCTTGTCTGATTTTAGTCATGTACTTCATGGGACAGGGATGGATCAGGGTTCAACTCATCCACTGGTGACCCTTAACATGTAGTCTGCATTTAGGTGCAGTTATTTTTAAAAAGCCCTGAAAGAAAGTTCTTTAATAGGTTTTGATGCACAGTCTATCCATGTTATTATACCTACAACTACACCCAAATTCAGAGTCTGTCTACTTGCTATTATCCCTGAAGAAAAATGGGGTTTTTTCCTGTTTTTTAAACTAGAGAAAATGTGATTTTTCAACACTCGTTGCAATGTTGTCATTTGTTACACCTGTACTACAGGTCTAAATAGAGAAACTGCAGCTGCTGAGAAATGGAGTAGCACCTCGACAGGAGTTCTCAATACCAGATCCCTGTGTTGGTCTGCTCATTTATTCATTTCCAAGAGAATAAACTGTTTGTTTAGACCTAGAAAGATTATATGGCTCTACCTGTGTGAAACTGTCTTTACCCTGTGCAGCTACTGTTGCTGTGGAAGAGCAGTCAGATTCACACTACACTCTCCCCAGTGCCAGAGAGGAAGATGCCATCTTATCTTCATCAACAGGCTCCAGATTTTGAGATTGCATCCTTCTGAGTAGATTCTGAGTAGGAGAAATTAAGATATAACTTCCTCTGTTATGTAAGCAGAATTATTGACTGTACTTTTCTCACACCTTTGTCCTTTGGGATAAAGAAATCCTTTGCTTTGGCAGATTTAGTTTGGATGATATTTCTGTGCTGGTGTGTAATCAGGTTATAATCATACTTTACATTCTTGTCTAATTTCTTTCTGTATGCTTTTAAATTACAGTGATACACGAATTAACATCCTTCATGCTATAGTCAGAAAAGTGATGCAGTTACAGAAGCTTAGCCAGTGACAAAGAAAGCTCAGCAGTGACATTCTCTGCCACACCAGGAGCAGCACAAGGAGACATCAGGACACTGTAAAATACCAATATCTACAAATATTCTTTCCCACAGACTACCTCTTTGCTGAATAGCTAAGAGGATAAGACAGCTGTAGAACATCATATACTCTTAACAGAGGATGGAATCACTTCATTCTTTGTGATGAAGAATAGAATAGGTGGCTTTCAGTAGTGCAGAGATATTATTACAAATGATGCTCAGACTGAAACCTGGATTCTTATTACTTTCCTAACTATTTTCATCCTTACTTACTTGGGCAGTTTTAATTCTGAATAACATGCAAAGCTTGAAGAGGAATCCACTTTACTTAAAATTCAGTTTTTCAGATCCAGAAATGCTACAGGAGCAAACCCTAGTATGCTGATGATATTGAGTACCAAACCTAACTTCAGCCCGGACTTATCTTCCCATACGGTACTGGCCGTACTCCCTACACTGAGTCCCAGAGGTGACCACAAGGTTTCCTTAGGTCACCTAAGGGTGAAACCAGTAAAGGAAATAATTATGTCTTCAGATACTTTGAACAATGTGCCTAAACAACTTGCTCCTGCCGGTGGAAACTGAGGGAAGATGTTTTGCAGTTTAATCTATCTAAAGAGCTTTGCAAAATGCGTTGCAGCTTTGCAAATCTGACAACAGATGATGATGGCACCTTTGAGGGTGGAGTTTCACATTTTCTTGATATCTTAGATCTGCAATTTAGTAACCCAAAGAACTGAATGCATTAAGAATTAGTTTTTCATAATCTTACTGCAGCATTTGCTAAGTTTTTTTGTGAAATCTGCCAATTTCTAATGTGTATCGACTGCCACAGAAATAAACTGGAAGGGCCAAGAGATGGTCCTTTTTATTGATAAAAATACATCTTTATAAAATGTGACTGTACCTTGCAAAAAATGTCTCAACACGGCATTATTCAAAAGCATTTAAAGGCCATTGAACATAACTTTGGCAGACCAGTGATGGCATTCTGAAATCTTTCTCAAAGAAACTATAAGCCTAAGGTGCTTAAACACACATATGGCTAAGCACATATTATAAGACACCTTTGCAGAAACGGTAAGCTCCAAAGTGTGAATTCAGTGTTAGCGTTATGTAGGCACAGTTCAATACACATAGAGACTAAACCTTCATAGATCCTACAAGTAAAAGCAAACCCAGAACTCTTTCATCCTATGGCAATAACACATTGCTCTCTTTTCTAAGGAAAACTTTCATAACCCACCAGCTACCAGACTAAATGGACATCAGCTGAGTCACCGTGGCATTCATCCCTTGGTCACTTACATTCATCAGCCATATTTTACAAAGCAGTTCAAACTGGTTTTTTTTAAGAAAACTATGACAGAGGGAAATGTAATCAACTTATAGTTTCACAAACACATCTTACGGCTTTTCAGTAAAATTTGGCTTCTGTGCAAGCTCACAGTACAATGACTAGATGGAATTCTTCTTTTGAAGTTTTGTTTAAGAAAATTCTCCCAGGCTAAGACCCAGTGAGTTACAGTTTAGCCTGGAGCAAATTTTTACAACCAAGTTATAAACCCCTGGAATAGGAGTTCATAATGGAAACAGCTGCTCAACCCTCACTACAGCGGGTGCAAGTACAATAAAAGCTGCAGGAGCTCACATTAACAATGGCGTTCCCTTATACTCTTTCCTGTTACCCATCCATTAAACAAGCAACACTACTTAATAGAAGGAAAGGCAACAGGCTTTCCTCTTTTCCCTGCAACCCTGCTTCTTCCCCTCAATAACTAGCTAAGCAATTTATAGGTGACAAAGAATATACTCCCCAACACCCAGGTCTCTTTCAGCAGGGCACATTTAGGGTAGGCTCTCCAGCACCGACTTTACACACCAGTGACACAACACTGTAGTTCATTCCAGGCAAGTACTTCATATTATAGGATGCACAAATATTGTACATGACACATATCTGACAGCCTGATACTTGTGCTAGGCAATTCCCACTAAATCTCACCACCAGCATAGCTCTTCATTCCTTTTCCCCTCTATCCCCTCTGTGATACTCGCAGCATTTTCATACACAGTTCATAGAATCATAGAATGGTTTGGGTTGGAAGACACCATAAACTTCACTTGGTTCCAACATCTCTGCCATGGGCAGGGGCACCTCCCAACAGACCAGGTTGCTCAAAGCCCCATCCAATCTGGCCTGGAACACTGCCAGGGATGGGGCATCCACAGTTTCTCTGGGCAGTCTGTTCCAGTGTCTTACCACCCTCATAGAGGAGAATTTGTTCCTAATATCTCATCTAAACCTACCCTCTGCCAGTTTAAAGCCATTGACCCCTGTCCTCTCTTTTCATGCTGCTTCAGAGAATTATAAAAGCCAAAGAAATGCGTTGCAGTCTATGTGTATGCAATGTGAGCTCTGCACTATGATCAGGTTGTTTTCTTTCCCTAAGATGGCCCTTAATTTTCCATAAGCTATTTCCTCTACCTTGTCTCCTATTTTCAGCAGGTTACGAAAAGAATTATTCTTGAGTTCCTGTACTCCTTTGGGATACTGCTTACCCAAGGTGCAGGTTCTGAGTGTGAAATACAGTAACAGTTGAGGGACAATCCCTGACCCCACCTCCCAAGCAGGGACAACACAAGGCTAAAAGGCTACACAAGCAGGTATCAAAAACCCACCAAGAGCTCACAATGACAGCAGCATCCCTTCGGACATGTTTTTTTCCTTTCTATTAACTAACGGGATTTTTTTGCCTAATATTTACCAGTAAGCAGCATATTAAGCATCTTATGGCTCTCAATGAAACAATAGAACTGTCCCCCACTTATCCAAACACTCCACAGCCAGAGCATCTGTGCAGCCAGGTATTGGAATCTGTGCAAAGGACAAATGCACAGCTTTCTACAGAAGCTTACTTTGCAATGCAGCTAGGCTCAGGAGAGAGATATCAATAATATGGATTTGCAACAGAAATGTTGTTAGGAAGTGGGCAACTTGAAAGAAAGGAAAGGCACTGCCTCCACAAGAAAGGAGAAGGGAGAGATCAAAGCTTGGGACGCTAGATAGAACTTAGGAAAAGCACAACATTTGCTCTTATTTCTTGTATGCCTGTGTGTTTCTATAGGGACTGTCACAGAAAAGGATACAAACCTCATCTCCATAGCCACATTCTATCTACAAATAGGCACCTCATACAGCCTAGTTAGGGGCAAGAACTGAATGGCTACAGATTTGTTAAAAGATTTCTTCCTGCCAAAAGGAAACCTTGTCTTCTGTGACTCACCAGCCAGCAGCATTCTGGACTCACAGTCGCTACCTGCAGGAATTACATGCAGAATCTTCTTGAACAATTTTTTTTTCTATAAATAAGAAAACTATAAATTCTGAATCTTGGTACTTGCAAGAGTGTCTTGTTTACTTATGACATCAGCACGGCCAAAGGATTCTCTTCTCTGTACGTGATCAAGCAAGAAATGAAATATAGTTCTTAAATATTGACTACTTAGTTAAGAAACAAATCTACCTTTGGAAGCAATTGAATGTAGGAAAGAAATATTATGGAAAGTGGTTTTGGTATCATGTACTTTCACAAGAAGCCTGACGAAAACACAAATATCATAAAAGGCACATGTTAAAGAGGATGGGGCCAGACTCTCTCCAGTGGTGAGAAGTGACAGGACAAAGGGCAGCATGCATAGACTAAAACATGGGAAGTTTCATCTCAATATGAGGATAAATCTCTTTGAGGGGAGCAGAACAATGGAACAGGCTTCCCAGAGAGGTTGTGGAGTCTCTTCCTCTGGAAAACCCACCTGGAGATGTTCCTGTGTAACCTGCTCTAGCTGACCCTGCTGTACAAGGGGTGTTGATGATCTCCAGATGTCCCTTCCAACCCCAACCACTCTGTGATTCTGAACAAGGACCTGTAATGCTTCCTTAAGCACAAGCAGAGGAAGAACACTCAGGACAAAATTCTCAGATTTATAAAGCTTAATGATTCACCTTCCTAAACGGTAGCAAGCCACTGTGTTTATGATTATCTGTATTATGGTGGATCCCTGAGTCTCTGGCAGAGGAGCTCTTGCCCTGAAGAGTTAACAATGCCAGCAAGGCTCCTTCCCATTGCATCATGTACCAATGCTGTTTCTCACACCAGTCTTTGTCAGTACTGTCACCATATCATGTAATCCAATAATACATGAGGTGCCAGCAGGTAATGCTTCTGTTGTAGGCTAAGGACTAACACTGCTAAGTTTGGTACCTGCTGCTGGCAGTGCAGCTCACTGCAACACACCCACTTGTTTCCTCCTAGCGACCCCAGGCACCCACATCCGGGCACCATCTTCAAAATTAAGGTTAAATGAAGACCACATTTTCCAAAGCAAAAGAAGGCCTGCCCTCCCCAGCAGAAATGTGGAGACAGAAGCTCTTCTGACTTCTCCCAGGGCAGACAAGGTCAAGTCACGCTCCTGATGCCCTTCCCTGGTCTTGTGGGTCCCTCCTGGCTCAGGGGGAAACTAGAACAGGAGGACTTACTTGCATAGCTAGTAGCATGAATTTTTCCCTAGCTTCTCATGAACATCAAGGTTATTAATCCTGTTTCTTCATTTTTATCAGCCTGGCTTTCCCCTCCACAGAAGAAGTGGTGCGTACTAGTAGGAAAACACAAGACTTATCACAGCTCCTGTCAGTTTCAAAAGAGTGACAATGCTGGCCTCGTCCAAGCTAGCACAGAAAACCATGGCTTTTTATAGATGGTTGATGGGTCACTATGTAAATTACACTGAAATCTAACAGAGCAAATTACTGACTGCTGTCATTAATGGTAAAGTGTTCAACAGCAAAAGGCTATCACTTTGAATTAATGCTATGAGTTAATACTTTTAAATGTAGTATATTTCAGACATAGATACAGTCATTTTCCCTAGATAGACATCTAGGAGGGAGGTGCTTGGATCCTTCTACAGCTAAAATGAGGCCCTATTATAAAGCTTGATAGAAGTCCTATTTTTGAGCCTGTGTCTACTCAGGAAAGCTCACAGAAACCTCTTTTTGATAGGAAAAAGCCCATGGGGCCCAGGAAGAAATGCTGAAATTCTCTCAAACTGGGTTTTTACAGAATGAACAAGCAAGCCGGTCACATCAACTCCCTGGGAAGTTTACCAATAGCAGTAGATGTCCATGATTTTAAGAGACAATCTTCTTAACAGTAGCCTTTTTTCCCTTCTAATTTAAGTAGCAGTAAACATAAAACATAAAAAGACATGCTCACCCTTCACTAGACACATCATACATAAGAAACAAAGGCTCTTGTATTTCCAACTGACAAAAGAAACAAAAAGATAATAATCTAAGAAAATTGCTAAAATCTGCCAGCTAGGTGGCAAATTAGGCCCAAAATGGCCCCAAAATCCTACCAGATAAGTGACTTGTGCAATTGCACAAAATGAGCATAAGGCTGTATCTCCATCCCCCTCTCCAAGTCCCCCAAACTCTGATGATCCCATCAGGCATCTCGCTGGTTAATAACAGAAACACTCCTGTCAGGAGAAATGCTGCGCAATTTGTCTGATCAGGCCCCATGCAGCCACACAACGTAGCTGTCAGAGACTGAGCACTTACAGTAAACCACTGGTAATTAACTCGTTGAGTAAAGGAGGAATTAAGCTGCTGTAAAATCCAACAATACAAACACAGGAGAAAATCATAACCTCATTGCAGATGCTCTATTAGCCAGCAAGGGCTCTGCATTCACCCAAGTGTGTTTTTCAGCCAGCCTACTGCTTTAAATGAGAATGAGCTATTTTCTACTATAATGTAACAAATCTCAAGAGCACTTGATCTGGAGTGATGCTAAGAACTTGGTACCCAGCCACTCCAATGCTGGGTGAACATTGTACCTCTGGATTTGGCCAGTGATATGGACCTGAGACATATGGCACAAGACAAGCAATAGATTTGTTTTCTAAAGCAGGAAAAGGAAAAGAAAAAAGGGGATTTTTTTTTTTTTGGCAGACCGATAACTAACAGGGGTCCCAGTTGGACCAACTCTTTAAATGCTGCCATAGGTGTTTTGATGCAGCATTCAAGGCAGAATGGCAGTCTAAAATCTATATAAACCTCTTCTTCATATTGCTGTTCAAAGCACAAGTGAACATGGGCATACACCTACACCTTCTCTAGACAGTAGATTACTGCAGAATCTTTCTGCATACTAGACCAAATGTAAAGACTCGTTCCAGGAGTTAGAAGTTTACCCAAGTTTTACTACTTAAACTGAAATGCTTGCAGCCTCAAATTTAAATAGCAAAATTCCTCTGGAAGTTTCAGTGAGAGAGCACTAGATTACAAACACTTAGTCCAACCTTTTACATAATACAGGAATTTCCTCTACAGTCTCAGGTATAGAAATGATTTCCAGGGTTTGTTTGTTTAAGGAAAATCTTGAGAAAATATTTTATTTCTTTGACAGTACGGTAAACCACAACCACGCTTTTCACAAATTATTTTGAAAACCTGCATAAGTAGCTTGCATATTACCAAATCCGGATAATTAGAAACAACATCTAGTAGTTTTGATAATCCCCCAGCCATTTTTAAATAAAATGGCTCAATTGATGTGATTTTCTGTCTAATTTTTGTTCTAAAACATAAAGTGTTCCATAGAAAACTGAGAAGGCATAAAACCCTCTAGGAAACCCGAGTCAGGTGGCATATCAGAGTCAGAATACCTACAATTAGCCCAAACCTCTGAAATCATAAGGCTGCCCTGTAAGTGCACAAAATACAAACATGTACATACATATTTAAAGATAGTGCTTGGAAAGACAGTACTTGAAAAAGCTCCCATCCACAAGCCATCACTGATGGTGTTTTGGTGGCTTGTGTCTCACTAACAAAAAGCATTTAAGTTCCAAACACACCTTATTTTCAGGTGTTTGTTTACAGTCCAGTTATGTGAAAAGTTTCTCTTCGTTATTTTATTCCATACCATTTCCTTAAAATTCTGTTTGTCTCTTAGGCAATGTTTTACTCCAGTGAGAAGCACTGCCAGGTGTCCAATGTCAGTGAACTTCTACAGGTAAAGTAAGCAGGTGTGACCCTTAGCAACAGTTCTGCTGGTATGTACAAGTTCTAAATACATGTAAATTATAAATTATGGGTGCTCAACTTGAATTACTAAACTCATAATGCCATTTCTTCTTAGCAACTCACTCTGGAGAGAAACTCTCTGAATTTCTCCTTACCAATCACATCATTATCATAATGAATTCATGTCCTAAAGACATTGCATTAAAGGAGCAGCTTGAGCTGAATTCACAGATTTTGCACAATACTAATCCCTCGTAAGACTCAGCCTTATGCTCAAAATATTCATTTCAAATGAAGCCTTGAGGAAAGGTGTTATTCTCAGCTCAAACCACTGCTTCTCCCACTTCTACCCTCTCTTCTGGACATCTCTTGAGATGCCCTGTGCTTCAAGGTCACCTGCTCAGTTGCAGCTTACTAAATATCCTGAGTCATCCCAGGTACATTTCCAGTGTGTGAAATTAACCCTTTAGCCCTTCCCAGGCACAGTTTGATAGAGGTAATAGCTAAAACAGCCCACAAGCAACGCCTCATGATACAAGTATCCCAAAGTCCTACAAGAGAAATACAAACTCACAGTGCCATATGATAAAGTGCATACATCACAGGCTGAACCTGAAGTGTGAAATCACACATTTGCACACCTAAATCTCTTTACTTAGTAAACATTGCGGTCTGGAACTACGTGTGACATATGGCTGCAACGTGCTTGAAAAAGGCTGCCAAAACTGGGGGTGCTTGAGAAAGCAGGTTACCATCCTTTGCATTCTGCTGCCTCACCAGCACTAGTGTCACTCGCAGCCCAGGCCACAGGGATTTACACTGGCTCAGTAAAAATACTGCCCAGAACAACCTGCTCACTGAGAGATTTACACACCAATGAACACAAAAAAATCCATAGAAAGAAACCCCAGACGTTCCCCCACACCTCCATGTGAAATGCTATGCTCTTTCAAATCTTTTGCTGGGTGGCTGTGTATCCTCAGATTTCTCTACTGTGTTCGCTTGCATCCACCTCCCTGGTTCATCAGCCGCTGCAGGGCATCTACAAAGCGGTACATGCTGCACTGCCATCAGTGCACTGATGACACCCAGCTCTCTATCTCCTTCCCTCTTGACCCAGACACAGCTGCTGGCAACCTCAAACAATGTCTGGCAGAAATTGGTTTCTGGAAGAAGGCCAGCTGGCTGCTGCTCAACCTGGACAAGGCAGAAATAATGCTAATTGGCAGGAGGAAGTGCTTTGAGGACCTGGTGAAATTCACAACTGCTCCATCAGCTGAGGGCATTTATCTGGCCATTGTCCTAAGCAGCGTACAATGCAAGCACCAGGTCAGGATTTAACTTCCTCACAAACTCACCAAAAGATTCACTCACTCTTTGTTAAATGCCTACTTCATTTTGAAAGACCTCAGCACCTTTCCCTTGAGTTTGTCTGTGAAAACTGCATCAGGAGCTTAGATAGATGGCCAGGAGTGCCACTTCTGGCCCTCTTCTGGACAGCAAACCAAAACAAATGCAAGCCTGTTCCCTGGTGTCTTGCACATCCATCATATATGGCATAACTCATCTGGCAAAATGATAGTCACTTCTAAAAGTGACATTCACTGACGCTTTAGATAAAATTTTAAAAGCAATTTACACCCCACCTTTGAAAAGCAGCAGTTTGGTTATCTTAGAAACCAAGCAATGTGACCAGATCTATTTTCCTGGGTCAAGTCCAAGGATTTTAGGTAAATGATGAGCGACATACATTGGGACAGATGATATTTTATTTAAGACAACTCATGCTTCTCAGTTCTATCCTTATAAGGGACAAATAAGTCTGCATTAAAATTCCCAGCATTTTGCAAGGGGTAATAACTCAGTGACTTAATTTACTCATTCAGTAGCAGGACATTAATATTTTGAAACCCTAGAAGCAAGAACAGATGTAACACCTAAGTCTGTTACCACAAAATGAAGACCAGAATTGACAGTATTGTACTTTATCTTTGAACTGCACTTCTGAAGCAGGCTTTCGGGGTATCTTTCTAAGCCATGCTGATTGTTCAAGTACTACTAAAAACTGTTCTTTTTTTATTACAGAATGGGTCAGGTTGAAAGGCACCACAGTGGCTCATCTTGTCCAACCTCCCTGCTCAGGCAGTGTCATCCCAGAGCACATGGCACAAGATTGCATCCAGATGGTTCCTGAATTTCTCCAGTGAGGAAGACTTCACAACCTCTGTGAGCAATCTGTTCCAGTGCTCAGTCACTTGCACAGGTAAGAAGTTTTTCCTCATATTCAGGTGGAATTTCCTGTGCATCACTTTTTGCCCATTGCATGTTGTCCTATTTCTTGGCACCACCAAGAAGAGCCTGGGTCTGTCCTCTTGGTACCTTCCCTTCAGATACTGATAGACACGGATGAGTTCTTTCTCAGTCATCTCTTCTTGAGGCTGAACAGGCCCAGCTCCCTCAGCCTTTCCTCATAAGAAAGATGCTCCAGTGCCCTCATTATCTTTGTTGCCCTCCACTGGACCCACTCATAGCTTTAAAGATCAGCCTGCAAGCTCTCTTACTATCTAATACTGGACTTGAATTCCACAGCACCATGTCCTATTCCTGGCCTGGCCACTGACTTTAAAGAGTATGATATGTCTTTCCACTGTGCCTCAATTTTGCACCAATAAAATGGGAATGATAATTATTTCCTTTTGAAGAACTTACCCATGGAAGTGCTGAGAAAACATGGGAGATGTAAGAACAGCTGTAGCAGCCTCTCCATACCTGCCTAGCATCAGCAGGTCAACCTTTGCAGCCATTCTGACACCTTGGGCTCAGCTGATCTCTGAACAGCCAGCAACATCAGTGGCAAAAAGTAGACACATCACTGTTTTGTTCACAGTGATACAAGCTAAATTTAGGGTTCACAGCAGATGTTAATATAAATAAAGCATGCTGCATTCAAGCAGGAAGCAGATTCCTTGCAGAAACTTTCCAAAATTCAGCGTCTTCAACGTTCAGAAAAGGAGTTTAGAAATGGCCAAGACACTCAGTTCTCAGGTTGAAATTTACTGTGGATCAGCCAAAACATTTTCTGAAAAGGGGCTTTTGCAAGAATTAACCAGTGGTCTGCAGTTATACAAGATGTGTGGGCAAGGGAATGCATTTCTCAATTCTCCTTTGTCCACTGGCTCAGCTGCCCACTTATCAGACATATCTTGTAACTCTCCTCATTAAACCAATGGCACAGGTAAAGATGAGAGCAGGACTAGAGCTTGGGTTCACACCAGAGGTACCTGACTCAACCTTTTCATTCAAGACAACTACACATTAAACCAGTGTTGCTTGATCCATTTCCAGACCACAGTAAAGGCAGTAAAACTGTAACAGGAGGATCCTTCCTAATGAGCAGTATTAATAGATGGTAAAGGTGCTTAGGACAATGCAGTTTGCAAACACGAGGGAAGGGAGGGTGGTTTTATGAGCATGGTTTGTTTCCTTTCTATAGGTATCTTCTGTCAAACAATCAGCTTTACTTGTCTTTGTTGTCATCTTCAAATAGACAGTGAAGTAGGCCAGTGTTAAAGGAGGAATTTCCATTTGTTACTTGTATTTGTTCAAAATATTTATTTGAAATAATGCACATTGTTTCTACCAAGCTATGTTGAAAAAAAAATCCCAAAAAACAACAGCACACCACGCTCCACAACTTCTAAGTCTCACAGGAATTTGGAGGCTGCTTTTTGGCCAAATTAGTTCTGGCCATATCCTTTTAGCACTAAGCAGAGGCAATGACTTTGGTAAAAGCAGGCAGGTTATGCAAGGCTGAGCAGATCTCTTCAGCACAGTGTGTATGGGACAGCAGTTCTCCAGGGTAACAGACAATAGCTTCATTTAAGATGGAAAAAAAGAAACGCATACAAAGGAGAAAAGCTGTGGAAACAAATTAATTTGGAATATGTAAAAAAGGATTATGAAAGAAAACTTTCCTTCTCTGCCAAAAGAAGCGATTTACTATGTGTACATCTTTGCCTTGTTACAGTTTATTATGGAGTTGGGTAGCTAAAAGAGAAAGAATTCAAATAAGGAGAGGCTACAAAAAGGCTGGCTCCTACTGTGAGCACAGGGGTGAGGAGAACATGGAATAATACATGAAAAAAGCAGCTCATTGCGACAAAGTGACTTGTTAAGCCTTCAAAGTCTGTCACCAGTGCTCCTCCAAGCAGTGTAACTGATTGCATGGCACATAGTGGGGGTTCAATGGTGTATATTTCTGACTTCTCTTTTCTAAAAAGAAACACTATACAGCCAAAATACAACAACCTTCCACACGCACCTACATGCTGTGAACACCAAAAAGCAAATCAAGTTGCCGAGCATGGTACATGGCGGTATAACAAGGGGTCATGGGATGAAAGCAAGAAAGAGAACATTTTAGGCTGAACATCAGGGGGAAAAGACTTCTGTTGAACTGTGAAAATGCTACATGCCCACATTAAAAATTAGCTAGATAAAGCACTAGAAATTACTTTGTATACTACAACTCTGCACTGGCAGAGAGATGGAGCAGAACTAATTGGCCTCTGCAAACTCTAACTTCTTATGATCCTTCATAAAAAACAGTCTACAACAGTTCTTAGATTTAACAAAGGCTTGCACTTAGAAGAGAAAATGAAACTGGGAAAGCAGAACATATCTCCTTGCAAGTCTATTTCCACTGAGAGCAGCACAGCGTGGGAGGTGCAGTCGTTCAAGCGCATTATGCTCTGACTTAAGTCAAGAGAATCATTTACAGTAAAGAAACAGGAGTGATACCTTTTTAGCATTTTTATCATCATGACTTTCTTAGCACACCACAGTTTGGGAAAAAACAAAACCAAAAAATTAATCTGCACATTTTCTTTGAGAAAAGAAAGAAGTCACTTTGCCTGTCTATCAAATCTTTTCTCACTTCCCCACCTGTACATTAACCCAAGCCCAGTTTCACCAAATCTGAAAGAGGAGCTGATGTCTCAGGAAACATTGCATTCCTATACATTTCATAAAATGCAACAGCTGTGTAGGAGGGAAACACTCAGGTTAATGTTTCAATTCAGTCAGAATTCAGTCAGAATTCACTCATTCTGACAACAACTGGCAAACCATTAGCTGGTGCATGCTGGCCAGTAGGTCAGTGGTAATGTAGCTCTAGGCTATCCATACCTCCTACCCAGTGGGACTGATCTGGGATGGCTTAAGAGGGACTTTGGAGAGGAAAAGACCCGCTCACATCCTCAACTCCCAGAACATATAGTGCAAACATGTATATGCTCTCCATATCGACAGTGTTTACTTTATGGACGTTCCTGGTAATTATCAGGGGATGAATTCTTGATTTCCACTGATTGCAATTTGTCACAAATATGGTAAGTAGATGTCATTGGTATGCAATTGGAGGCACACACTACATTAGGGAAAAAGGCCTGAGTATCTATAACAGAGGTCATAAATAAAATGAACTAGAACACATGAGATGAAATTCCTTTCCCCAGTCTTAGTAGAGGCATATGATTTCCATTAGTAAAAGGACCACTGTAAAATTTACTGCAGAGGAGCTGATCTTCCCTTGGTAGTCTTCGTCACTATAGATCTTCAGAATTTGTTTGCATTTTGGTTTATGTTTTCACAAAAAATTATATATATATATAAAAAATATGAGTGGTTTTATCTTTGCAGAACTGGCTCCTTTAGCTCCCCATGTGCAGCTAAGAAGATGTGCTCCATCTTATATCAACTGAAATTTGATTTTTCACAATTATCCAAAGCAACAAAACTCAGCCCTCCTAATTCTCATGAACACACACAAACACCTCCAACAAAGTTTTAATCAGAGCAGATATCCTGCTCATCTCTGTTCTCGACAGCAGTTCCCACCATGCAATTACACTGCAAAATGAAGCTTCTAGCTGGTGCATTTTGCACATGTTTAAATAGTACAAGAGGTGAAAGAAATAAGAATTATTCCTTAATAACTGCTGTTTGTAGGTGATAAAAAAATCATACTGCTGGCACCACTCCCCTGAAATCTTAAACCCAGTCCCAGGAAAGCACTAGAGAAAAAGTTGTGCTCCAAGTACCTATGTGCCCATGTTAAATTTAAGAATTGGTTTAAGTACCTTCCCTATACCAAGGCCCTGAGCAAGTGAAATATGATTTTTCTATTTAAAATATTAAAAAGATACAGGCTGCCCAAGTGTTTTACATTTCTTTTTCCTTCTTGACTTCTAATTCATTTCTGACATAGTGTTTCCTTTCAGTCTCTTGTCTGTACCATAAATCTACCTGTAATAATTTGATACAAGTCACACACTTTGCATGAAAATGGATCCTGCACCCTTCCTAGTCACAGGCTGTGAGGTACAATGTCCACCATAAGTCATGTACATAGTTTCAGTAACCAAAGTCTCTCATTCAGGCACTACATCCCATTGTGCATACCAGTGTATCAGAGACAGCTGGAATTAATTCAGCTATTTACTCCAGAGTAAATCACTGACTCCACTGAATGTAAGCATCCTAACATCAGGAGTAAATGAGATCAAAATTAGGCCATTTTGTATGAACATTGCTTTGTAGGAACATTAATTGTATTTATGGTCTTGGGGTCCCTCTTATTAACAGAGCTGAGACACCATAAACTGCAGTCACACACATGTATTTTACTAACTGGAAGAAACCATTTGCAATTTATTTTCAGAAAAAATACCATCCAGTTTCACTTCTTTTTTTTTTTTTTTCCCCCCAAAGCTTGCACAGAACTATCCAGTATCTGCAAATCTGATCCAAAAATTAGCTGGGAAACTAATTTTGTCGCTCATCGGACACCTTGACACACAGGTGTAAACACCTCCACTAAACTATTCTGGAGTTACAGCTCAAGAAGATGGGACAGACATCTTCAGGTGCATAAAAGGTTTATAGAGTGACACCCAGGATGAAGCTGGCCTCTTAATTTCTGTAATGGAAATGAACAGAAGCAAAAACTGGAAGAGTAGTTTCTCCAGCTGTTGATCTTAAGACCCTTAGCATATGTATGGCATGTTCTCCACATGCCACTGTGCAAGGCCCTTCATATTTTGTGAAGTAGGATAACAAGCTTAGACAACTCAGAAAACACTGATGAGCAAATATCAACCAGTCAAAAATCAGTTTTACTTATTTAAGATCATAACCCTTTTTCCACATCACTAAGAATTTCTGGGGAGCACTAAAGCCCAGACCTATGACAATGCCTTCCTTTTCCCATTGTTTTTTAATTATGCCCTTTTTTTTTAATTTTATTTTGGGTTGAGGGTTTTGGTTGGGTTTTTTTTTTGATTTACAGTTCTGCTTGTCAAATTTGCACAGTGGTAGCAATATGAAAAAAAGCCAGAGAAGCAAACCCAAGCTAATTGATAGCATGAGCATGTTTCACATAAACATCCATTATACACAGTGGTACTGCTGAAGCTACTGCACTGGCCACAGACCCTACAGTTTAGTACCACTGACCTTAATAGCAGGCAGAAGAAGAGCAAAACTGACATGTCAAGCATAAAGCTAGAGTAATTTGCACTCTTATGACCAGATCCTGAGCTGGCACACAGTGACCATAGCTTCCCCAAGATCAACGGTATGAAGTCAATTTTTCTTCTAGCTCAGTCAACAATTTTTAATCTGAGCACTGCCAGGAAATCAGGCAGATCTCTCAGCATTTGTTAAACTGCCAAATTAAAACTTCTGAGTTGTAGATTCTTTCATTTTGTTACCCATGTTTAAATACACATTTCATATTACTAGAGCTGCAAGAAATTAAATTTCAGATCACTGCTACTTGGGGAATCTTTTCCCCTCCCCATTACTGACTCATAGGGAGTCTACTGAAACTTCCCAGTGGAATATGCATGCAGGGTTCAAATAAACCCATATATTCAATGCCTGCTTTACTCATAAAGAATAATACATCCTTTTCTGAGTGAAGACATGGTGAAAATAATTTCCTTTTCCTCATGGATTTTCTGGAAAGAAAATTGGGATACCTCGTGCCCCCATAATACCTTTGTCTTCCCTACAGAAGACAAGCTGTGCTATGGAAAGCAAGGTAAAGTCTACTTGACATGGAAGGCAACTAAATCAGTGAAAGTACATCAATAAGATGGGTGTTTGCTTTTTTCTTCATCTTGAGGTAGGAGCTGTGTCAGCAAATACTGAATTAAGAACGCACGACAGGTAAGACTTCTCCATTCACCTAAACATTCCCCTCCATCACTGTGAGCTGCTCCATACCGCCTTGTCTTTCCATTTGTGTTCCAGTCTGTCTTTCAGCATCTCTTTGTAGTTCCATGCCAGACCTCTGGATTTCTCTCCCACAGCAGTTCTCCAGCACACTGCCCTGCTCAGAATGTTATCTCTTTTACATTGCTAGAGGTGATCTCATCCATTAAAAGGGACTCAGCCATCACACAGCCAACAAGTCACCTGTCCAGAGGTCACCTGTCACTCATCTTCCTTTTATCAGCACTTACATCCATACATACATCATTAGTGTATTTAGCAACAGATGGAAACACAAAATTTGCAGCAAGACATATGTATGGCAGTGAAACCTTTCATTTCTTCTAATGGAATCATGTTAAAAGGCTAAAATTCTTTTGAATAAAATTTACAGAGACTACAAAATCCACATGAGATGCAAAACTAGTGAGGGCACAGAAATGGCTGAGATGTAGAGAGACTGAACCCGCAAACAGAAAATTTGCAAGTTTAAGTTCAACTTGGAAAAAATACAATACAGCTATGGTTTTTCTTAATAAAAAAAGAAAAAACCTCCAGACCACACAAACCTAGAAAGCAGCAATGGATAGGAGAGGCTGAGGGTCAGTAGCAGATAGTAAATTAGACATGAGTCCACAATGCAGTCTGACAGCAAAAAAGGTCACCACAATTTTAGGCTGCATATGCAAAGACACTAAGTAACAGGGAAGTAATGGTTTCTATCTATATTGATCGGGTGCAGTCTGCTATGGAAAAAACAAGCTCAATTCTGTATTTTGTGTAAACAAAAACTAATGGCAGTTTGGAGGGACTTCATACAAAACAGCCGCAGAATAGCTTGGAGGGCTAGCAGAACTAACCAAGGAGGATGAAAAGCTGGCAAAAAAAAAAAAAAAAGAAAGAAAAAAAAAAAAGCCAAACCAGACATTCTCTTACAAAGAGGCAAAGAAGTTAGAACTATTTAAGAAGTTGACAAAAAATGATTGCTGAGGATAGGCTAGGCTAGGCAAACCTGCTCACTTTTGCACCAAAAGCAATCAAGACTTACTTTGAGAATTACCAAGCCTAACTTGGATGGGTGTTAACATTGATGGGACAATTATTTCCAGAACTGTTGTCCTGTATAAATGTCCAGCTTCACCCTGGGAATTGTTTCTGGTTCACACAATAGCTTTGAAAAGCACAACAACGTAAAAGACTGGAAAGAAGATGAACCAAAGAAGATGCAAAACTTACTTAGCATTGCAATAGGGAACATTAGTAAAACCTGTGGAAGAAAAATTAAGGAGTAATCCTGGGCTAAACACTTGGGCAGTACTTCTCAAGGCTGAGATCAATCATTCAGGATGACCTTGTATTACCCTAAGGCCAAAATTCAGTCTGACGTAATGGGATTTAAAGGCTTGAAGCTGTATCAGAAGGCACATTATTGAGTTGAGGTGGACAACCAAGGCCAGTGTATTTTGAATGAGCGCCTCAAGATGATGGGTGCAAGTTCCTCCTCACAACATCCTTTGAGGTAGAATAGTCCTAACAGTAAAACCCACAGAAAAGACTATTCCTGGCAGTAATAAAAGACTTAACAGCACTTTCTCGATCCCTTCATGCTCTCTGCTGATCAGAAAGCAGTAAAAGTCTGTAGAGCACCCAGGCCAAGCTAACAAGCTCCTTCAGGAATCAAAGCCTGTGAGCCTGGGCTTTGCTTTGCACTGTCCTCATGGCCCCTGGCTGGGCTCAGGGTATGGGCTGAGCCTGCTCCTCTGCATATCCAGCGCCTCATGAAACAGTGAAGTCAGTAAGTAGTCATGCAAAAAGCATCTGTGTGAAGAGGGAAGGCAAGACAGAAAAAAATAAAAATCAGTGTCTGAAGAAAGCACTGGCATCTCAGTATGCCATTCAAAAGCAAACCCATCTTGATGTAGTGCAAGATAGCCAATGGAAGTAAAAGGACTGCTCTTTCTCAACATCCTATGCCATTTACAATTCATTTAGGCAATCAGTATATTTCAACACTCCTTTTAAATCCAAGCTGGAAGTGCTTAGTATTGAATTGGCACAAGTTTAAAAGAGGAAAAAAAAGGAAAAAAGCAAAAGGCAGTACAATAACAAAAGAAATCCCAATCCATTTTTTCTCTGAGGTGCATTGCCTTGCTAATTTTGCTGTAGAAAAACAAAGCAGTTCTGGACAGCTGGTTAAAATAAGCTGTTAATTTAAAATAACCTGTTTGTTAATTGCTTTCAACCTTGGTCAGTCGGTTTCTGCAATCTAAACCCTAAAGGTAGCTTGAAATGAATGCATCTAGGGAGTGAGGTGTAATTAATGCAAGCAGGCAGCCATGGCTGGAAGACAGAGGTTACAGTGAAGGGAGGAAAGGTCTAAACCAGTGCATGCGCTCCTAGGAAATGGCCCTGGTGCTCTCTCCCTCTGCTCCCCCTCCTTTTCCATTCTGCTGCAGAGCTGCAGCTACAGCTGGAGCCCTCTGCCAAAGCAGGGGTGTCCCCACTGCCCCTCAGGCACTCTGCCGTCACCAGTTAAAAAAATCTTTGCAGGCAGCGGCTGCAGCAATGGCACAAGCAGCAAAGTGAGCAAAGATCCTGCATGCAGCCATGCTGACTGCCCTCCCTTTCTCTCTAATCTGTCCCTCTCCTCACTGGGAGCCATGGGAGATACCTCATTGGGACCCACGGCATCAGACCCCCTTCCAGAAATCTTCCTCGGCCAAAAGATGCAGAAGGCTTCCACCAGCTTGTGGATACCAGGGAAAATATCCCCCTGCATCCCAGAATCCCAGAACACAACCCATGTAGAAATATAGCTTCCACCAAGGCAGAAAGGATGATTTTCTGTTTTCCCAGCTTACTGATCTCCTCTCACAGGGGTAAGGCTGTCCCATGACCACCTTCAGGGAGAGAGGCTGCAGAGGGAGTGGAAAGAAAAAAACCCTGGAAATTAGTCACTCATTTTACAAGCTGCCTCCGCCTGGTTTGCCATGCGCTCAAAATAGAAAAACAACTGACCTGTGAGTTATTTAAACATGAGTGTAACATTTAGAGGCACAAGGCAGGGCACACAGATTTTATCTGACTGATGTCTGCCTGACCCCTGTGAGTCCTCAGGTGACCCAGGCACACATGGCCACTGTGGCCAGCAGTTCCCTTCTGGTGTCCCCACTGCCTCCCCAGGTGCCAAGAAAAAATGTGGTGCTGGTTCACACTGTCCAAGTGTAGCGGGTTGAGTTTGAAACCGGGCAGAAACACCAATTAAATGTAGTGGTTTTGATTCAAAATATTCATTATTTACTTATTTTCCTTCTGTGAGATAAGAATTAGGAGAAAAGCAAAGCAGGCCACAAACCTTAAACAGTTGCAGTACAATGAAAGAGCTTTATTACTAACAGAATTAAAAGTAAAGAGAAAACAACAAAACAAAATTAAAGTAAATTCCCCCCCCCCCCCCCTTTCTTTCCAGCACTTCTCTCCTTTTATCCAGCTCACACAAGGGATAACAGAACATGGGATGTTAGTCAGTGTTGCAGTTCTTGAAAAGTCTCTCTCTTATGCTTAAGGAAAAAAGGGTTTTCCTTCAGTTGCACGTGGTTCCCAAACTGCCACCAATAGCAGACCCGCCCGGAAACAGTCAGTCTGCTATGTGTAGAACATCTCTCCCATGAAGAATTTCACAGTTCTTTCACACTACAGAACATGGGCCATCACATGGGGTTATTCATCTTTTTAAGGATAAGTTATTTTGGCCTGCACACAGAGGCTTTTCTTCGCCACAAGTCTCTAACAGCCTCTTACTACTTCTATATAGCCTGGCATAGGCACTCTTCACAAACTTCATAGGCACACGTTGATTCTCCACCCCCCCCTCCATGTTCTTCAAATGGATTAAAGAGACAAACAGTTTGTGGTATTACAGTTTCTTACCACGGCATTCAAGAAGGTTTCTTTTAAGCTGCGCGCCAGAATCGCGGCACCGCCCTCTTTTCTCCTGTCGCCATGCTCAGCTCCGTCCCACGGGACTCACTTCTCTTTCTCTCTGACTCTGACGCCACCATGTTGAAGGGTGTTCTTGTTCAGGCTTTACGGTGGGGAAAGCCTCGCTCCCTCTGTGCTGCTGGCTGCGTGGTGTCCTCTTCAGTTCAGCACGGAGTGTGCTGGCTGCAGACAGGAGGCTCTGCCGGCTCCCGCTGGCTCCGCCGGCTCCGCATGGAGAGGAGAGGGACCCGCCTGTCCCCAGAAGCCGCGCTGGATGGGTTTAGCTGTGAGCAGTCCATGGCTGGTTTTAGCTGCCTGCAGCTCTGGGACAGTCCCCCTCAGTGACCCAGGGTCCGTGCCGCAGCGATGGGAAAGGGGGAAAGGGGCAGTGGCCCCGGCCCGGCCCAGCGGGGCCGGGAGGCTCGGAGCCCCCCCACCTTCCAGCAGGCGAGCTCCGACCAAAAGGGGAAGTCCCGCCTTTCCGTGCGGTTTAAATATGTAAATTGTGAGAAGCGTAATTGGTCTTAAAGACTGTCCATCAACTCAGGGTCAACCCAACACATTCCACCCCTCGCTTCTTAAAATTTACATATCCAAAAGTTACTTAAAATAGCAAAACAGAGCTAAAAGAAAACAAATTACATAAACCTCCACCCCTAGAATTTTTACCACTATTACAAAGCAAATTTCTTCTATTATTCTACTTAATTTTATAACTTTCTACTTGCTTTGCTTATTATTTTCTCCTAATTAATCTTCATCTCACAGCGCTCATTAATTGCCCGCATTCTCCACCATAAATGTAGCGGGGTGAGTTTGAAACCGGGCAGAAACACCAATTAAATGTAGTGGTTTTGATTCAAAATATTCATTATTTACTTATTTTCCTTCTGTGAGATAAGAATTAGGAGAAAAGCAAAGCAGGCCACAAACCTTAAACAGTTGCAGTACAATGAAAGAGCTTTATTACTAACAGAATTAAAAGTAAAGAGAAAACAACAAAACAAAATTAAAGTAAATTCCCCCCCCCCCCCCCCCCCTTTCTTTCCAGCACTTCTCTCCTTTTATCCAGCTCACACAAGGGATAACAGAACATGGGATGTTAGTCAGTGTTGCAGCTCTTGAAAAGTCTCTCTCTTATGCTTAAGGAAAAAAGGGTTTTCCTTCAGTTGCACGTGGTTCCCAAACTGCCACCAATAGCAGACTCGCCCGGAAACAGTCAGTCTGCTATGTGTAGAACATCTCTCCCATGAAGAATTTCACAGTTCTTTCACACTACAGAACATGGGCCATCACATGGGGTTATTCATCTTTTTAAGGATAAGTTATTTTGGCCTGCACACAGAGGCTTTTCTTCGCCACAAGTCTCTAACAGCCTCTTACTACTTCTATATAGCCTGGCATAGGCACTCTTCACAAACTTCATAGGCACACGTTGATTCTCCACCCCCCCCCCCCATGTTCTTCAAATGGATTAAAGAGACAAACAGTTTGTGGTATTACAGTTTCTTACCACGGCATTCAAGAAGGTTTCTTTTAAGCTGCGCGCCAGAATCGCGGCACCGCCCTCTTTTCTCCTGTCGCCATGCTCAGCTCCGTCCCACGGGACTCACTTCTCTTTCTCTCTGACTCTGACGCCACCATGTTGAAGGGTGTTCTTGTTCAGGCTTTACGGTGGGGAAAGCCTCGCTCCCTCTGTGCTGCTGGCTGCGTGGTGTCCTCTTCAGTTCAGCACGGAGTGTGCTGGCTGCAGACAGGAGGCTCTGCCGGCTCCCGCTGGCTCCGCCGGCTCCGCATGGAGAGGAGAGGGACCCGCCTGTCCCCAGAAGCCGCGCTGGATGGGTTTAGCTGTGAGCAGTCCATGGCTGGTTTTAGCTGCCTGCGGCTCTGGGACAGTCCCCCTCAGTGACCCAGGGTCCGTGCCGCAGCGATGGGAAAGGGGGAAAGGGGCAGTGGCCCCGGCCCGGCCCAGCGGGGCCGGGAGGCTCGGAGCCCCCCCCACCTTCCAGCAGGCGAGCTCCGACCAAAAAGGGAAGTCCCGCCTTTCCGTGCGGTTTAAATATGTAAATTGTGAGAAGCGTAATTGGTCTTAAAGACTGTCCATCAACTCAGGGTCAACCCAACACACCAAGGAGAAAAGAATTCTCAATTAGAAGAGTAAGCAAGGCTAACAGGAGCCAGGCTTGTTTCCTTATAACAAACATGGCATCATCCTCAATAGATTTCCATTCTAGCAGTAGCCTAGCACATTTTCCTGCAATATTGAAGCAGATGCACAATGTTCAGAGGGAGCTGGGAGCCACAGCTCTGAAACAGACCTTCCAGCAAGCTGTATATGCTGCAACCTACTGTGCTTCCAACTTCCAAGGGACAGTAAAGAAAGCCGTGTTCAGGCAGGAGTCTGGCAACAGACTCCCTCTGTTCTTTAACTCCATCCCTTGAATATCAACCAATTCCAGCCACTGTGTTCTGACTTTTAATCCTTATTAAAATCACAGAATCATTAAGGTTGGAAAATACCTCCAAGATCATCAAGTCCAACCTTTGACTGATCACCACCATGCCAACTAAACCATAGCACCAAGTGCCACATCCAGTCATTTCTTGAACGCTTCCAGAGATGGCGACCCCACCATCTCCATGACCAGCCCATTCCAATGTTTAAGCACCCTTTCAGGGCAAAAGCTCTTCCAGACCTCCAGCCTGAACCTCCTCTGCTGCAGCTTGAGTCTATGTCCTCTCATCCTGTCACTGGTTACCTGGGAGGAGAGCCAGAGCCCCACCTGGCTACACCCTCCTTCCAGGCAGTTGTAGAGAGCAATAAGGTCCCTCCAAGCCTCCTTTTCTTCAGGTTAAACCCGCCAGCTCCCTCAGCTGCTCCTCATATGATTTAATCTCTAGACCATTCACCAGCCTTGACTTTGTGATTTGTATTGCAACAACCTATGCCAAAACTACATTTCGAAAGAAAGAAAAAAAAAAAGAGAAGACTTAATAAAAGCTGGTCTCAAGCTTATACCATTACCTTAGTATAAAATCATCCCAATAGGCAGAGATGGGATGCTTAATGTGCTCAAGAAAATCTATGTGCCTCTACCATTTCCAAAAGAGGATTTAAGCCATAACTTAATTTGGAGCTTAAGTTGTCTAAATGACTCCATGTACCACATTGAGCTTCACAACACACACATTCCTTTTTCTCTTGAATATTCCCACAAGTTTAGCTGCTACATAGGTTCTTACCTGTACCTGGCACCTCCAAGCCAGGCACCATCTTGAAGACAGGTTGCATGATGCTGCCTAACCACTTGCTATTTAAACACTTCACCAAAGGCTTACATTATCAGAGGTATAGTTTAAAATACGGCAGTAATTTCCAACCACGTTTCGAGACATAAGAATGTGAAGGCTGAAAAGCCAAGCACTCTAAGAGCATGAAAGGTCATGAAGATAGTTTGTTTGCAGCTCTATCCCAGTAGGGCACTACTCTGAAATATGTCATCTTCAAGAGATTATAGTTTGACAGCTACAGCAACACAGCACACAGCAGCAGCAGAGAGAAACCGCAAGGCATGTATATGCACACCTATGCATCCTTCAGCCAGCATCACACCCACTTCCTCAGCAGGAGTACAAACTTTTATTCTTTTTTTTTTTTCCTTAAATACAGCATAGCTCTAGGTTATTGTTTCTCCAGGGACAAGTATATTCCTGTTCTCCCCACACTGCTAAATCCAGTAGGGCCTTAAGAGGCTTTGTCTTAATAATTTTCATCACTGTTATTGATAGACGTATTGATACTGGAGGTGGTCAGGTCGGGTTGTAATGACTGAACTCACGAGTTATTTATGAGTACCTGTTAATCTGCATCACGTGGAATCACTGAGTTACAACACACACCTTCTTGTAACCCCCATGTTCTCTCATGGAAAGCGCAGGCTGTTCCCATTCAAAAAAGGTCTCGTACATCAGTGAAATCCCAGCTGTACCACAACAACAGAGGCTTAGCACAAGCCAGGACTTAGCATTTGCTCCCTCACTGCTAACACCCATGAATGCCCTTTGCAAGGCGTTCTCCAGACATATTATGGGCACAACACCACCATATGGAAAAAAAGCTGGGCCAGTGCAGGAAAGGTGTGTTTTTCCAATGCTGGAAGTATTTTCTTCACAAAAAAAAAAATTCTGAATAATGTTATACATAACCTAAAAGGAGCTTCCTGTATCTTCAAATTCACATTGTCAGAGAGTAGCCACCTCTAGTCCTTTTTGTTAGCTTCCAGGCTGAACGGAGCAAATATGGACTTCTATTCTAGAGAGGAGGTAAGAACCAGCCACGACCCCCAATTTCCATGACAACTGCAAACTCTCAACACATCTTCAGATTTGGTTGCTGGTGTTTCTGTCTCTTGAGCTAATGCCAAGCTAACTCTAGCAGCAAAATTATCATGCAAAGGCATGTGGTCCATTAAAAATATGACTCAGAGTTACGGGGTGATGTCACATCAGCTGCCCTTGATGATAACTATCAAAAGTTAGCAAAAGCTTCCAAATCACAAACGCCTTGGCTCTGATCCTATTTTAATGAATCTGCTTTTACGATTAAACCATCACTGTAATTGGCACTAGAAGAGCATTGGCAGTCTGCTGTGGTCGCCTTCCCTGCAAAGCATGTTTGTGATGTTCATCTCTGAATGATGCATAGTGTCTGCCTGTCTCCAAATTTAAAAAAAAATTTTAAAAAAGGTATGAACAGCAGCTGGCAGGCAGACTGGTCAGCAGTGATTCACTCCCTGGCAGCCATGATGAGAGCACCACGGGCTAAATTCAGCCCTGGTGGAGGTGGGTATTCCTCCATTTCCTTTCATGGCATTTCACCAACATTACACCAGGTATGAGGTTTGGCTTTCTGTATTTAATAAAGTATGGTAACTGCCTTTCTCTTACTAGCAGCTTTTTACGAGCGCTTCCCTCTCGTTTGGGCAACAGCTTGTTAGGGCAGCTGGAATTGCATTGTACTCCATAGAAAGATAGTGGGGAGCAGTCAGGGAAGGGGAAGAGACAGAGGGAGCAATGCGTCATGTGTACTTAAATAGCTGGGTTGTCAGAGGAAAAAAACCCGCTTGCAGCAGCAAAACCTCACCAATGCCTAGGAGCCTTGGAGAGGGATTTACACACTTAACATTTTCTAATTTCCCTCTGGATAAGAATTGTATAGTTTATCTAGCCTTTTAGGCTGTGGAAAAGGGGAGGAATATGGGATTTTGAACACACTACCATTGCACGTGCCTGCATTACAAAACCTGTCTTTTCTTTCCCCCAAGCACAAACAGTAGATAAAATTTTAAAAATTAGGCTGGCGTTGAGTATTGTGACACACGGGGTATTAAATGTCTGGGTATTTGGTGAATTTCTCAAATATATTAGAAGTTAGCATGAGGCAAATGAAAATAACCTTCCCCTCCCCCCCACTACTAAATAAAGAGCAGAAGGGAGAAAGGATGGGGGGGCAATCTTAGAGGTTTCTCCTCCCCTTTTGTTGTCCCCCTCCCCTTTCCCGATATTGATATTGCTCTGCTTTTTGATCTCTGCACTTCTTTGTTTTGGCTTCACAGGTATCAAGGGAAAATGGCTAGCAGTGAGCTCTGTAGCTTTTCCTGCTCTACAGCCCCTCTGGCTTAGCCAGCTGGATCACACTGAATTAGTCAAGTACTTCATTATCTCCCTTCTCTGCACATTTAGCTCCAGGTAATAAAATGCCCAAACAAGAGAGCCAATGCCTTCTGCTGCACTGTCTGTGAAGTTTTGTTGTTTTGGCCAATTCTGCATATCAGCATTGTGCTATGGGAGGGCATCACTTTTCATCCCTTGCCTGCAGTGATTCCCAATCTCCATTTAGTCACAGCAGTTAGCTAACCATGTAGCTGTTGATAACATAGCACAGTTTTGGAGCCCCTCAGCCTTCAGGAGGTCTGGGATTTCTCTTCCCAGTGTGGGCCTACAGGAGGAGAGGCTGCTAGCTGGAAGAGCCAGACCAATTACATGGTGAGGATGGATGCAGAGCTACGGATGTGAGAACTGCTCTTATTAGCAGCCAGTGGGGTAGGAGTTTTGCACTAGGGCATTTTCTGCAGTGGCGAACTGCTAGCCAGATATCTAGGTCAGGTAGAGAAAGCTGTAGACAGAAATCCAGGCAGTTGCTTTGCGCACCCTTCTGTCATGAGGCGCTGCGCTGCGCAGAGGAAGAGAGTTTATTATTACTGGTGGTGGTGGTTTTATTTTTTTTCCTTCTGACTCATTGCAGTATAATGGCAGCTCCTCTTTTTCATTTGTATTCTTCAGAACAAATGCTTAAAATCCATTCTAATGTATTTTTTTAAAATACATTTTTCTCCTCCCCCTGCTCCATGGGATTTTTTTTCCCCCCTAAAATGACCTTTAGTTAAAGCCATAAACTAGCTTGAGGCAATCTCTGGCAGCTCTGTCATGTGATGGGCAAAATGGGCCATATTTAAATCACATGGAAAAGAACAGAAAGAAATAATCTAGTTCACCTCTTCGGTGTTTAACCTTATTCACAATATGAATAAGCCAGTGCTGAAAATCTCCTAAATGTTCTCTGTTTGGGGGAGAGTATGTGAAAAATACATGCTGAAAAAAAGTCTCCCTTGCACAGAAATCTAAGTTTCAAGAAATCAGTTTTTCCTGTGTGAATAAAAACAAAGGAACTGAAAAATAAGAGAATATATGCAATTTTTTTTGGCAGTCATCTTTTCCTCATCCTTGTTCTATCAAGTTCTCTAAATTTCTTGCCTAGGATGTTCAGCCCACAGGAAAGTGGGTAGGGAAGAAACACGTGAACCAAATTCCATGCTAAGACACACAGTGTTAGAGAAATTCAAATTCAGAGTGCTATAAAAGCAGGGGGAAATAAGCTACATATGCATATTATAAATTTGATTCACAGCCTGCTGAAGTAAACAGCTGACTCCTATTGATTTCAGTGATCTGTGGATCAGTTCTTAATGACAAAGAGAAGGATCTCAAGACAAAGGTCCAGACTGCAGAATTTAGATAAAAATATTAACAGCAAAATACTGCTAAATTAATCCAACTTCTTTTGATTATTGATGTCCTACTGTTTTCTGCCTGAAACAACATACACGATGCATCAGTCATTTATAAATTATTCATTCACAGTTATTTTGGCAGCAGCTTCTTTTCATTTATCAACTGATAAACGTACAGGAGATAGGAAGGGTAATTTTATAGCCCCTTGACATTTACCTTTGACACAATTTCCATATTTAATAAGGTAAAATACAAATGGCATTTTCGGGATTCCAAAGTCCATGTAATAAAGCTTCATTTTAACTTCTGTATCCACATCACTTGAGATGAGTGAACTAAGCACATAGAAACCTCACGTGCACACAAGTCCCTCCGAGCTGGCTTCTCGAGTGTGATTTCAGCAGCCCTGAAATGCTCTTGTTGTGCCACCAAATTGCAGAGCCTCTTCACGGCTGCAGTTGGAAAGATTATGGTTGACTTCAGAGGCTTGGATGTTGTCCAAAGAGTCACAGCTCTGGGGACTGTTGAAACCATGAGACATAGCCAGGTCAAGACTTTACTGTTGCCTGGCCGTGTTTCTAACGATCTCATCCATATTCCCACACACACAGCTCTTGGCCGTTTCAGATCTTTGCCCAATATGACTAAAATAGTCATTCCATACGCTCAGTGAAATTATATCTTCTGAACCCTGGGGTTAAAGATGGGGAAAATCAGGTTCCAGATATTCAAAAACTACATCTGTCTCACTGTCCATATTCATCTGGACCTTTGTTAGGTCTGCAACCCACTGGGCTGTGGTACCACAGCACACGACATGCGGTTGCCACACACCGCCAGAAGTGCGAGCCACTCCAAGCAAACAAAAAGCAAGTGGAATTACTTCCATCCTAGAAAAGAATGACAGAGCCTTTGAACAGCATCTGTCCTATTTTTCACTCTAGCCTTTGAGACAATTAAAGACAGACTTATTTTTTTTTTTTAAGAGGAAAATAAAAAAAAGCCCACACTATTTAAAATAGCAGAGCAGGAATAAATTATAACAGTACCATTAATCCCAAGATCTACAGAGACTACCAAAATCCTCCACACATGATAAAGTACCAAGAGACCACTGCGAAATTTGTATGCCACTTCTACAAATCCTATAAGTATTGCACATTATGCATCTAGAAGTAATTACAGCACAGCCAATTAACTGTTGACTTGCTCTTGCCCTGTAATTCTAGACAGTATTCTTTGTGGAGTTGTTCTTTCAGGAGTAATATTATACAAGAGACATTAGCCACCGGTTCATACCTGCACATACTTCAATAAAACCCGCTACTGTTCATGTGCAAGACACTGAGCTCTGCACAATACCTAGAGGACACAAGATGGGGAAACATCAACTGAGAGATTAAATTCGCTGGGATAGATTTCAGAAACCGAAAGGAATTTTTGGCTGATGGGATCATAGCATAGTTTGATCACCAACAGCATCCACGAGTGCCATCAAGGGCCAGTATTAGGAGGTCACGTACAACCAAGCCCAATTCCCCCTACAAGGTATTTTTTTCTCCACACTGTCCTTGAAAAGCCAAGCTAAACAGTATCGTGTTACTTGATGAATGTTGGAGTATGGAAGGTCAATTAGAAGCTGAGTTATGGTATTTTTTTTTGATAAGTGCCAACAGATTAATGTATTCTGCACTTAGGAAAACAGTTCAACATCATCACCCCGCTCTCAGAGACATGTACAGCTTTCACATTCATGGCCAGGATGGAGGAAGTGGGAGCAAAGGTGGTGAGATGTGCTTTCTGTCATCAAGCCACTATACATATCATTCAGGTGTTATAAATACTATTTATTCCAAAGAAAAACGAACATAAAGCAGAACTCTAGAGGTTTGGGTGAAGTGTTAAGGGTTATACAAACTCAAATTCATATGTAAAACTTTACATCTGGGGAGATTTCTTACCACAGTTTTTGTGCTGGTGAAAGCTTCCTAACTGACAACTCTGGAGGCAAAGGCCTCCTGCCTCCTCAAGGAAAAGGGAAGTACAGAGAGAGCTGTGCACCTTTTCTGCAGCAGTGCAGTGACAAACTCAAGTCTAGATACACAGATTACTTGGCAGGACTGGAAGCAGCAACCTAGGGCTGGAAGATACCACCTGGGTCATCTGAGATGTAAAGGTTAGAAGAATCCCCCATAAAACCACAGTTTCCCTTGTACACCACACACTATGCAGCACTTCTCCCTCCCTGTACCCTATAATAAACTTCAGAGATCAACTACAAAAGATCAGGTGGTTCAGAACAAAATTGTCTTTTCCTGAAGTCCTTCTCAGGACTCTGTCCAGAGAGAGGTTGATTTTCAGTCTTAGTACACTATGGTTCGTGCTTCAATATTTTTTGGTTTCTTAAGTAAGACTTAAGTTTTATTCCAAATATATGGCAAGCCCCAGGGCTCAATTCAGATAAGCATGCTTCTGTTCTGGTGCCAAAAAAAACATCCTTTTTTTTTTTCTTGCAGCCATCATAAACCAGTCACCCTAGAAAAACCAGCTCTTTGTTCTTGGGGAAACAACTATTGTCAGAATATTTTACATGTAAATGAAACATGGGAGCTCGTCTTCCTCTTTTATTTGTCATTGCAAGCTTTCCCCATTTACCATTCTGCTCCGATTTTCCCATTTAGCAGTGTATGGAATCTGCAATAGTGCATATTGTAATATGCAAATTGTATATAGCATTTTGGTGTCAGACACACTGAAATTAAATCAAACGGTAGAAAAAAAAAGAAAGAGAGTGTAATAAAGGTACCTTTATGGCCTCAAGCTGTAGATAAATTGTGGTCTGTGGTAGTTAAACAACAGCTGTTCAGATTTAAAACAAAATTATGATAAGGATCCCCAGAAGATAACACCTCTTGAGGTAACAGCATTTACCTAAATGCATCTGTTAGCAGCAAACACCATGACTTAAGACTGTTTATGCAATAGTTTATTCCCATTTGTTTTCCTTCTCCTCCCCCCACTCACGTTGTTTAGCAAGAACGAAGCCTTCCACAGCAATACCAACCTCGGGGGTCTCCAAGCACTTCTCCACCTGCCTCAGAAGGACAGACAGCCTCTCCCAGCTGCCCACAGGTGGAAGCAGGCTGCGAGCCCTCCATGCTGGTAAGCGCAAGGATTATAGAACAGCAAGAAAGCAAATTGCTACAGTTAAAGAAAGAAAACAGCAGGACTAACACATTTTAGTAGGCGTATGTACACCGAGACTCAGCAATCTTTATACTCTTTGTGAACAGCAGTTCTTTAAGAGCTTTACACCCAATAAAATTTAAACTTTTATATATTTTTTTTTTTCTTCGTTTATTGCACCGGGGGTTTTTATTGCAGACATGTAGCAAGCCACCCATATGGAATTTCAGCAAGTGGCAACCACGCTCAGCCTGAGTGCCCCAGATCTGCCCAAACCGAGCCTCAGGTCAGCAGCTTCAGGACGGAATTTTTTGCGCTGGTTCGTTTTGTTCCTTACACCCCTTCCCACTCCCTCTTGGCTATATTGCATTGCCTATCATGTTAAATAAATTAAAAAATAAAAAAAAGTGGGGGTAAATACTAACAAGAAAGAAACAGCAAAGGATTTTAACTTCAGTCCCATAGTGGGAAAATAGCTGCTGGGGAGGATGGGGAGATTGGAATAACCAACTTTCTCTCTTCTCCCATCCCCTTTGACAAAGGATGCAGGCAGTAGCATGGGGCATACTGGCAGTGACAGCCCTCCATATCCCAGCCACTGCCCACAGGAACACCTACATACCCCTCCATCTCCTCAGAAAGCATGAGTTTAGCAACAGCAATTCATCATTGGGAGAAACATTAATATTTTACCTTAGTTACCAAGTGCACCCGTTCAAACTTTTATCTAAAACATTCTTTATCATCTTTTCATTAAGTTCTCAAGAGCTAATGGTTTCTGAGTTCCCGGGGTAAGGATGATGTTCTGAATAATGAAAGCTCATTATTTCTCCACAGAATGCTTGTTAATTCAAATGATGATATTAAAACTATAGTAGCCTTTAGCGCTGGGGTGATTTCTAGCATACTTTATCATGTATCAATATATACTCTGTTTGTCAAAACTGCCCAGGGCTGGGGCTGACATTCTCTCTGGAGGAGTCTAGTGCTTCAAGAGGCACTGAATACACCAAGGTGACAACTTGCAGAGTTTGCGCCTCTAGGAAATGGAAAGATGAAACTTGAAGTGCCATTGTCCCCCTTGATTTCCTTATTAGTATTCATAAAGAGACAGTATCCTCCTCTTTTTCTAGTCCTCACAGGCCTTTCTTTTGAATGAAATAAAAGGCACACACATACAGAAAAAAAATACACATGCACAAGTTTTACATATAAAACATATATTGTATTGCCCCTTTGTTGCAATTAAAGCAATCCAAAATGTGTTTGTGGAGTTACAGGTAGGCATGCCTATTGCTTAGCCACAATCAATTATTTAAAAAAAGAAGTACACATTAAAGACAAAGCAAAGACACTTTTTTCACCCTATTGTTTTTCGCATCTTCCTTTTACCCCTCACCCCTCTCCATAGAGCCAGGCTATATTACCCAGCAGCTTAGCTAGAAGCTCCCTGACATTACTGCCCATTTTTCAGCTTTGATCAGAAAACTACCACAAATATTGCCAAGGCCTCATTCTCCCACCAGCATGCCCTCTCTAAGAAAGAAAGAAAAAAAAAAAAGGGGGAAAAAAAATCAAGAAAAAAACTCCATCCATATGGAATCCCTTAGTGAGTTCTAAAATAGAACTGCAATGAAAAGGCCAACTAAAGTGGTCAAGAAGGATGTTTCTTCAAATAACATTGCATTTCCTGCACAAGGACTCTTTCTCCTACCTCCTACAGCCTGCATAAATATGCACATCCTTATCTGACTGCAAATTGTATTATCACCTCCCATCAGGTGTTTTGCAATAGCAAGCTCCAGCATGAAGGGGGAAGGAAGATGCTCAGAGACTTCAAACTGGTCTCCAATCCCTCATCGGCATCACTTGTTTCCCTTAATGCTCAACAAGGTAAAAATTGAGGGTTTGTAACTGAGCAAGCCCCTCCTGCTTCCACCCCAATCCCTCAGCCCTTTCTCCTGCCGTCTCCCAGAAGGCAATGTAATTCTGAGCATCACAGCAGCCCTGCCAGCTGCTGGGAGCAACCAGGTCAGCATTCACGTGTGCTACAACACACATCTCCACACCGTCCTCCTGTAATTATCTCTCTCGTGAAAGATTTGCTGGACTTTTGCCCACAGGCAAAAATAATAAGAATATGGTAAACTTTTTCCAGCTTCCCCTACTGGCCTATCCTTAGAGCAGGAATTAAATATTAATGTGCTTTAAAACACCTAACTGGCTGATATTTTTCAGTTTTACACAGATGAGAGACTGAATTGCAAGTTTATTTATGCTGCCTCCCATTCTTAAACAGAAAATACATGTGAAAAATGCTTTTTCAGCCCTGTTACACAGGCTTACAGGAGGAGAAGGACAACTGTGTGACTTCAGCATCCCTGTTCACCTGGGGGCATGCTGTCATCTTGAACACATCCCAGCAGTGTTGGTCTCCTCTAGAGACCCTCAAGGCTAGCACAATGCTCAGCCCATAGACACTGCTCCTGCCTTCCAGAGGTGGCTCTCCAGGAGTCCCACACCAAGCTATGGGTCTGGCTGTCAGCACGGATTTTTTCACCTTGCTTAAGGCCTTGGTTATGCCAGAGTCCAAACCACATTAATGAGAGAAGGGGCAGAAGCAGCTGTTGCTGCAAAGGCCCTAACTCAGGTGCCTCAATCACGACAGGGAGGTTTGCCTACAATGCCAGGATAGTGCTCCTGGAGGGATCATGCTGTAGAAGAGACTGTGGCAGGGACATGGGCAGTGGCACAGGGACAGGACAACACAGCCACACAAGTGCAGTTGGTGGCACACACGAGCAGCACGGAACCTGCCACAGCCCAGCAGAGCCACACTGCTCTAGGGGAATAGTGGAAGACCCTGGAAGCCCCAACCTCTCCTCAAACAAACATTCATCAGGTAAAACCTGCAGCAAGGCTGATTGAGGTGCTGATGTTGAGGTATTTTCAAACACAGCACCCAGACCACACCGTTATCCCCTCCCACAGCCCGTGCACGCACTTGTGACTGAAACCAGGAGCACAGCCTGGGGGCTCCAGGGGTGGACTGCACACCATTGTGAAATGTGCTTATCTGGAGAAAATTAATTGTGATAGAAAAATAATTGTGTTTCATGCCTTCTGATGGTTTTAAACCACCCATCAGTTCAGGGGAGTATTTGTTTCATCACTTAAGGGCAGGAACAAACAGATTTTCAGTGCAGTGTTTGTACGGCAAAAAAAAACCCCTTGGTTCTTTCATTGATTTCACTCTATTTTAATGACATCCTTACCACACGAAGTCCAATTGACTGGTAGAAATATGTCTGATGAGAATGGAGGTAGCGAGAGGGAATAAACCCACATATGCCTCTCAAGCTGTTCCTGCTGTACCTTTCAGTTGGATCTACAGAGCCGCACAAAAGTTGTGAAACACGCAGGCTGAACTATTAGTTATTTAGTTCTGTGGTAAAGGATACAAACCTGCAGGCACGCATCTGTGCAACTGTATGTGCATGAGCAGGGTGCTCTACACTTTTCACACACAAACACTCACAGAACACCCCGGTCAGACAATTTCTTTTTTTGTTCTAGGGGTTTTTTTAGCAAATATCAATGAAACAGCCATTTTCTCTGCAGGACTGAGAAATACATTTTTCTGTCTTCCACAAAGATTTAGTCCATTTCATGAGAATTTTAGAATTAAGGATTTTGACATGCTCTGATTTTCTAGCCAAAAGATAGTGAATTTAAGTGGAACACAACATTCCAGCTTTCTCCTGAACCCAGACTGCTTCCACTAGCTCCAGACATACCTCCATTTCTTATTAAAAAAAAAAAGAAAAAAAACAACCTATCACAAAGTCTTCAGACATTTTTAACAAGCCTAAAAAACAAAATTTTTTTTTAAAAAAACAGGACAAGTGCTGTTGACAGAGTGCAACACGCTGCTTATGAATCAAGGTAAGGTGGTTCCTGCCAACCCCTTCAGTTTCGGGGTTGAGTCTATATCTATTAACTCCTCTTGCCAAACCTGGCAAGCTAGCAATAAGAGAAGGGAGTGAAAAGAGGACGTGGATACTAGAGTGGTGAAGGAAATGTTTCCCAAAAGTTGCGTGGCCAGCAAACTTACTAAACCAAACCTGTGAGCTAGACTTTACTTGACTAGACTTAAGTCCTGAGCTCTCAAAACCTCTTTTTTTTTTTTTTTTTTTTTTTGAGGAAGATTGGTTAAGTGAAAACCATTTGCAAGCAAAGGTTTGTGAAGATCAAGGCCCTAAGTAAGTAGTTCAGTGCTCATTTCTGAAGGTGACCTAATTTGCAGGACAGAATCCTGCCAAAACACGTGCAGGTTTCCTTTGCGCACTGGCATGCACAGAACCATCACGAAGGAAATGTCTCCAGAAGCAGAGCCCAGCATTGCCCACACAACATCACAGTGAGGAGAAGATTGCACAACTTGACTAGTTTCTGGTATAACCATTTTGAAAGTGGCTTTTGCAGTGACTACTGCAGCACTTCCAATGCCAATTATTGCAAGTAATTACAAGTCACTCGCTCAAGGAAAAGATTTAGGAGAAACAAGACTGGAAAATGAAATTTCTTTTATTCATAATTTTTTTCACTGGTAAATTTAAGCTATTCATCACCAGAATTAGAACTGTATTTTGTGCAATTCAAAATTCCCAAATTCAGGAGGTGCTAGCACCTTTTAAGTCAAGGGGGGGGAAAAAAAAAAAAAATCAAGCAACACACTAAATAATCCAGAAAGTTGGCAATACCACCCTGAGAAATTTTCTGGAGAAGCAGGGACATTAGAACTAGCAAATTTGACAACATAAATGGAAGAAAAATAAAAATGGAATGAAAAGTCTTCCTAAAGGAGGACATGCTTGGCTAACAGCTCCACAATCACCACCTTCAACAACGCTTGGTGGGTGGCTGATAACCCTGCAGCACTGCATGGTGACAGCCCTTTGAGAAAAAGAGGTGTTTCTGCAGATGGCCAAAACAGTCAGTACAGGCTCCCAGCTCCCTGTCTGCACCCTTCCCACAGATCAGGAGCACCAGCAGGCAGGTCTATCGCAGCCCCGTTCACGACAGGCCTTGGCTCCTCCGCTGCGGCACACGCTGGACCAGCAAAACTGGTTCTACACGCCCTGGGAAAAAATGACAGCTTCTCCTTGCACCGATCATAAAAGCTGGAAGAGGCTTCCATGCGTGCCCAAACCTGCCTGTTTCAAAATGCCTGCACACCCAGCATGGCAGGGCAGGAGCTTCGAGGAGCATTCCTGGCTGCTCTGTGGCTCAGCTTGGCAGGCAGCCCCTGCCAGGTCCCAGTCCTGCACCCAACTCAGTGGCCTCCTTGCTGTGCAGCTGCCTGCCCTGCCTTTTGTGCTGCTTCTTCCTCCAGCCCTCTCACCCTCCTTCTTTTGGAGCATTGGCCTCTCTGCAAACGGGAGCAAAGTGTTCAAAGCATGGCAAGGGGCCAGCCTCGCATTGCCTTGAGTAAAATGAGACAACTGTTTTTTTCCTGGAACATGCTCCAAACTTCACACCTTTTTTCCCCACAAATGTGGGAAACAAGCAGCAACCCTTTGTACAAAAGGGTATTTTCACACGTGCAGATAAGACATGTTAATGCACACTGTGCTGCTCTCCTATGTCCTCCCTAAACCTGAGCCTTAATCACTTTTTAGAGCCCAATTAAAAGAAAAAAAAAGAAAAAAAATCAAACCATAACCCAGGTCTTAAATTACAGAAAACACCATTCCAACACATTCTGCCCTATACCAAGGCTAGCCAAGCTCTTGAAACTCCTTTTAGGCCTCCACAAACCACAGCAGCCAGAGTTACACAAGCACCAGACCAGGACCAAGCGTGCTGGCTGCAGTATCTCTATTGGCATCACTGAACCAGGGCACATGGCAGTAAAGCCCCTGTTCAGCCCCACTGCCTCAGTTCCCACCTCACATTCAAGTCCAGACAGGAGGGGGAAAAAAAAAGTCCTACCCTCTGCTCTACCAGATTTCACACCTGACCTCCTCCATCCACAGCACGGAACACCACCTGGGTTTTTGCAGGCACGTGAAGCTAAAAGCCTGCTTTGGGCTGGGAAGCACAGAACAAAGGGATACACGGTATGGATGACTAGACAAAGATATAACGTTGCTTCACCCAAAGGAAAAAGAAAATAAAAATGAAACAAAGCATCCATGCTGGCAAGCCACCCCAAGCTGAACAAACAAACCTCATGGCTGAGTTAACCTTTCCAAAATACTGGTCTCAAGTTGGAACTTTACTTGAAAGTCTTTCTCTAAAAACTAAAGACACACAAATGGTATAAGGCAGAGAGAAGCAAACCTTGAAAGCCACAAGGTTTGGGGCCTTAGGCTATTTCTCAATATCCCTCAAAAGTTCCAGGCATTTTGCCAGCATAAGAATCTACCTTCTGGTGCATCTTCATTTAACTTTGCTTACATCCAACCTTATACTTTTACAGTCCTCTGGCTGCTATAGAGGTTCATTTAAACATCAGGGGAGAGCTTCCTCCCTAACTTTTGATAGCCATGTTTCCATGAGATTTTTTTTCTTTCCAATTAATTATCAATGTCAATGGGGAAAAAATCAGATCATTTTTACACTTCATGGAGAATTTCTTTCTATAAGTCTTCTAAACACAAAATGAGCAGAAGTGGAAACAGCCTCCTGCAAGGCTAGTGGGTGCTTTGAGATTTTTAAATTAAAATGGAAAGCTGTAACTACAACAAGGAGGAAAAAAGAAAATCCCAAATAACAACATGTACGTGGATTTGCCTACCCCTCCCCTGCAACACATAGCATGTGAGTCTGTATAATCTCCTGATACGAAAAATTAGCAAGACCAGGCTGCTGAGGGATTTACATAGATGTGGCCACAGTACAAGGGATAAGGTAAATATCTACACCTGAAAAAATATCAGAATGGTAAAAAAGCAGAGAATGAGAAGGCACTCAAAGAAGTAGTTCTCTCCACACTCTGCTTCACACACAGGGAAAGGGACATCAGGTTGTCCTTCAAGATCCACTTTGAGAACAAGTGACAACCCCTCTGTTTTACCAGCAATGGAAATAGGGAGGAAGCCAGTTTGGCTCCCTGTCCTATCCACAGGTACATCACTGCCAGGTGACTGCCTCCCTTCTCCTGAGTCCTACCCAGGGATAAAGGCTACCCCAGGGTCCCTGCTAAGGGCTGATGGTGGCCAACACCAGTCTGCATCCCAGGCCCTGAGAAAGCCAGGCATTTGGAAAAGATATTTGCAACCACCTTCAGGAAGGAGCTGTAGACACCCAGGGACGTGCAGCTCAGGCTTGTGCTTCAGATTTGAATAGAAATGAAGAGGAAAACTACTGGAAGCAATGGCAGGAATCTGACAATAAAAGCCCATTTTGTGTAAAATTTCCACAGAAATTTCCAGTAATTACTAGGGGGGACAGGGGGGTTGTCTTTAAATAAGAAACAAAGATGTCTACTTTTGGCCAAACTTCTCAATTAAAAAAATTGAGCACTAGATTTTTCACAGAAATGTTGCTCTTCAGGGGGGGTTTTTTTGTGGTTTGGGGTTTACTATGTAGGATTAACCACAGTTTTTTATGTAAAGACTGAAAAATTTGTTTTCTTTCTAAAACCAATTAACAGTTTTCAGTTCTATAGTATACTGAAGTTATATCTCTGAAGAAAAAGAAAATGAGGAGTGGTTTTCAAATGAATGAAAAGCAGTTCAGTACAAACATCAAGCAAAGTCCACCCTACTTCGGGAAAATTCTATTCATGGCTCACATGAGTTGAAATCAAGAGGAGGCAACTGGGAAGCAAACTGTGATGAAATGGACCAATGAAAATGACTTAAGCAAGTAAATTGCTGGAAGATGGCATTGGAAGTAGTAGACCAAAGGTAAACAAGTAAGATGAGAAGAGCAGAAGGATGGGTAGTTCAGGAGTTAGAAGCTCTCCAAGAGCAAACAGAAGCAAAAGCAATTGCAAAATGGAGATTGCAGCCCCAGGGGCCATCTTAAAGCAGATAGGATTGAGGTGATATCATTCATTTACATTGATGCATTTTCTGCAGCTTGTGGAAGAGATGGGAACTGCAGAATATATGTAGGACTTTTACAGTAATTATTTGTGTTTATGATAAAGGGTTGTGCCATCACTCTCTTTGTAAGGACATATATACAACCAGCACAAGAAGAGTTACTAGATGTTTAACAAGCCTGGAGTATATTCATAACAATTAGAATTTCCAGACCGTTGGAATACTGAGAAGCTAGAGATTAAAAGAGGGAGATCAGGATTTTCAAAGTTGCTTAGACATTCAGAAATGTCAGATGTCTCTTTCAAAGCACCTAAGCAGGTAAGGCATGTAATCCTTACTGAAGTCAACAGCTCAAGGTGCCTGACCCCAAGGCAGTTTAGCAATGTTCTCAGGCACCCACTCAGCCCGGAAAGAGCTACATCACCCTGCAGATCTGTCTCTGGGTACTGCAGGTTGGAAACAGAGGACACTTTCTTATGTGTTTACCTTCAGCCAAGAGCATTTGGGAGAAAACCTCCAACAGGTCTGATAAATAGAGACTACACAACTAGTACCAAGAGATTTGGTCAATTAAAAAAAAAAAGAAAGAAAGAAACCAAACAACAAACAACTCTAGGAGATCCCAAGACAGATTGGCATTTTTTCTTCCCAGGAAGAAAAGGCTTCTACAAGGCTGGAGGGGACCATGAGCCCCTTCCACCATGCTCAGCTTCACCCCAGGGTACTGGGATCCAGGCAGCAGCCCTGGCACAGGCACTGCCCTCACCCAGTGCCTGCCTTTTACCACCGCTCACATAATTGCCCTGCAAGAGGTGCCAGATTGCAGATAATGGCTCCTCTGAATTCAGGTGGCATACGTGCAGTCCAACGAGCCAAGTTTCTCTGGAGCTGTCAGGGCCTGATTTTTTGGGAAGGTTATGTAAGTACACGCTCAAGGAGCACCTACGCAGTGCAGGAGCTGGCCAACCTCTTCCTCCTCCCTCTGCCTGCTGCAACATATCAGGCCCACCTGTGGCCTGGAGAGCACCTTCCCAGTCTTTACACAGAGGTAGGCTTGATTTTCACACTGCTTTAAGCTCTGCATGGAGCTGGGGAGGAAAAAAATAAAGCAGTGAGTAAATTTGTAATAAATGCTGCAGAGTGACCAAGCCATAGGTAGCAGTATCAGTCTTTCTGTGTGCAAATGTTCTTCTGTGAAACATATTAGTCCAGCAATGATAATCCCTATATTAAATATGTATAGCATATAAATATACCCTTTAATATTGCTCTTAATTTTTACATTGTTTTCCTGTCTTCTCTACATTAGTCTGCAGTCCAACCTATAACAGCAGTGAATATCTCAAGAATCCTGCTCTTTCCCCCATCTTCCATAGTCATTTCTGTGTTGCCATGAATGCAACAATTCAAAAGTTCTGCTGCTAAGGTCTAATCACAGTGCCTTAGATAAGGTCTGAACAAGTTCCAGTGTAATAAATAACCAAAACTAGATGAAACAGCTGTATCCCCCGCATTTTTCCCGTGTTATAATGCAGTTTGGATCACAGCCCAATTCAGAGGTAGAGAAAAGCTGATCCAATACAATTGACTGGAAAGATAGCAAAGCATATGGTGTATATCAAGTGATTAATTTTCAACATTAATTTTTAAGCATTAATTTCAGGTACTTTGGAAGGAAGAAGCAAGTAACTGCCAAGTTTAGTTAATTTTTGTTTTCAATAACTACTTTTTATTTTTTTCCTTAAATTGCTTCTCCTGGAGTAAGCAAACCACTTTGTAATCTCAATTAAAAAAAAAATGTATTCTCATCTAAAATTTGGTTAGAAACTACACAAGCTGTAAAGCCCCCAAGTAAGGGATTTAAACTGAAGTGGAACCAATACCTAAACAATAAAATGACAGCAATACAAAAGTTGCAGAGATAAAGTTGAAATTCTAAACATATCTAAACAGCAGTTGTAGTTTCTAAGCCCCAGACATAATTCCTCACAGCAAGAGGGAAAAAGGCAAGTTGAAAAATAGCAAAATGCAACTTGTCAAATGCAAAATAAAAACTTCCCCTAGCTGCTGTTTCGGTATGCTGGGAGCATAAAAATAATATATGAACAGGGACTGTGACAACCAAAGATGGCCTCAATGATTGTTAGAGCTAAGAAAACATTTACTCCTGCGCTTTGTTCAGAAGTGCTGCTGAGTTTACAACGTGTGTCGATGCAACCCCAGCCAAAGCGTAACAGTGTTCTCTTAAAGAATCCAATTAATTTGTTTTTCAAGCCAGTCCATTACATGAAAGTCGATTCAATCCTGTTTTGCTCCAGACAGTCTCCCAAAGTGCAACAATTATATTAAAAAAACAGTCTAATTAAAAAAAAAAAAAATTAACACCAGGCCAAATTAGACTTTCACAACTCCATTGGTAAATTCCACTGTAATGGTTTTGCTCAAGATCTACATGCCACAAGGATGAAAAAATGAGACCTATTAAATGGGATGGCACATCTCAGAGTACGAGGTACGGTCATGCACCTAGGTATCACACGCATGCATTTTGTTTCCTTCCACTATGGAAAAGCAACTGCGTGGTACAAGACAGACCTTTTCCAGCTTGGCCACCACCATTCTGGTGAATACAAGAAGACAGATTTTCCTCCCTCCTAGCTGAAATTTAGAGAGCTATTCTGTTGTGTTCACAGTGCCCAGATGCTTCTTCAAGAGACATCCAATTCACGGAGGTCTTCCCTGGCATTTCAGGCTAAGGTTCATTTTGATGACACTTTCAAAAGAAATTTATTTTCTGGCTTGCTTGACAAATCACTGCATGCAACTTGGTTACAAAGAGGTCTCTTCTTGCTACTGCTGGAATCCAGAAGACAATACTTGGACAAGGACTTCATAACCAAGCATTTAACCTATAAACAGTTTTGTGGGCTAACATTTAATAAGTTAACATTCATTGTTGCCTAAAATTACTCCTGAAAAAAAAAATGCATTTTCTCTAGAGGTTGTATGAATATAAGTGCATGATATAAAAAAAAGTTATCAGAGAACCAAAAGTTGTTCAGATACTGAAAGTTACTCAAATGCCTCAGTTTGCCAGAAACATACCCTAGTATTTGAGAGAAGAAATAAATCAATAGCACTACTTTACCAGTCAGGCCACATCTGAGTCCTCCTTTCAAGATGTTATCAGACATGACAAAAGGGCATCAGAAAATTAAAATCTTACTGCAGGAGATAAGCAAATGAGCTGAATTTCAGTGGCCTGTTATCTATGAGATCTTCAGCTCACTGATCTTAAAATGTGTTCACTTTCTTGTCCACCATTACAATATTGTTGATCAACCTCCATTTCAGTACTTTCAGGTGACTACCATTTAATTCATTAAATAATTACAGTTAATAACCAAGTACTTTGGGAGTCCAAATAGCACCACGTATCTCCAGGAGTCTCAGTGCTTGTGAAATGACATGTAAACCCTACATCTCTATTAAACTGCTGCTGCACCACAGCAAGTGATCAAAGTGAAGAATGTCTTAACCAGCAGACATTACCATAAAAATACCAGCAGATCCCAAACGGCATCACAGGGGAGGCCCAAGCAGTACTCCTACTACTCGCTACTTCAGTTTTACATCTCTTCCTAAGAGACAAACCTGCTTCAGGAAAGTGAACTGTGTTGCACGCAGAAAATTTACTGCCCTTTAAACACCCATTTCCAAATTAATTGTCTAGTGCTAAATGCCACTCAAGCTCTGCTGACATTCTTTATCCACCCAAGCCATGGCTTTCTGAGGTTTATAAAGTTAACAGAATAATTTGATTGACTTCCTGCCTATTAATTCAGGGGGCTATGCATTATTCAAATTACTTGAATAGATGAAAGCATTTACTTGATGCTAAGCTTCACTCCCATTGCTCTGATGAGACGAGTTCCCTCCATATAACATTTTAACTTCATTTTCTGTTGCCACTAAAAGATACTTCCAGAGTTACTGCACTATTTTGAATTCACAGAAAACTCCGAAGACATTGCAGGGTTGGGGGGCTTTTGTTTTTCCAGTCTGAAGCTCAATAAATGCTGAACTTCACTTTAGTTCAATTATTTTTAAGCATTTCAGAACTTCTCCTTTGTGATTTTATGTTCCCTCCTTGCAGAGCAATAAAAGTCCATTAGAGGCTCCCCTATTGAATGTTTTGTGAGTGCTCTTTATATGAAATCATATAAGACAACTGTGCCTTGGCTTATAAAAAAAGTATGTTAACACCTATATATTATTTAGGCTTATTATTATTATTATTCACGCTAGGACAAATAGCAGGCTTCAAGCCTTCCTGCTGGAAGGCAGCTCCACATACACAGCTGTCCCAGGCACCCAAGCACACACAAAGTGCTCAAACACAAATAAAACTAAGCCATATTTCATGGAGCCCACTGGGTTCCTCCACACAGGATTCAAAGGCAGGTAGGGAGGTGTCAGTTATTGGAAGAGGTGGGGAAATACCAACAGATGATTGCAAGGCTCAGCCAAGACCCCTCCAACACAAGTACCTCTAGGCTTGGAGGGCAACAATTTTCAAAGCTCCCAAAACACCCGAAAAACCATTCTCAGAACAGTAAGTTTAGTTGTTAAACATCCAAAAATATCAGGTATTTAAATAGCTCTTTGGCACGTCAGCTCTCTTGTCAATTACTCGGGGATGAAGACAAGTCAATATTATTTGTAGAGCTCTGTGCTCTTCAGCACTTTCAGACAGATTCAATCCCTTGGTCTCTGTCACTGCAGCATCTAGAGGAAATTACAGCCCAGAACAGATTTTTGAAACTAGACAAGTCTCTGAGCATTATGATCAACAGGCTGCTGCAAGGTACAATTATCTTTGTTTCTCTGGGCCTAAGAATCAAAATCAACTTCACTTAACCTAGTGTAGTCTCACTGATACATAATTGAGCAAGTGATAACCATCAGGTCCTTTGCCTGGAGAAGTGAGTGGTTAGCTTGCGCACATCAAGAGACTGATTTAAAAATCAATTAAAACTCCGACATGGGGCAATTTTCTCTCAAGGGATTTCAAACCTGCAAAAGCCGGTAATAGGGATCCCACAGAACAAAGAACAGGCTGTAGGATGGTTGGGTCTGCAACAGGCGCACATGGAGAGATGCACGTGGCATTTTGAACAGTTCATGTATTAAATGGAAAGTTGTTAGGCTTCAGTGCCTGAACTGGACACAAGCAAGGTATCCTTAATACAGGCCCCCTTAGTAGGTGGCTTTACATAGGGATAATGGGTGCAGTTTTCTAAAGCTTAGAAAATCTTACGTTCAATTTAATTAAAATTATTCTTTTAATTAAAAAACACTGTGCTAATAATGAGTTAATAAACAGTTGGCTATAAAAAGCCAGGCACTTGAAGATACTTGTGGTTCAAAAAGGAACATCATGGTATTTCTGCAATTTAATCTCCCTCACCACTGACATCTAGCAAACAAAGCCTAACTTATGTGGGACAAACTACACCAAAACACAAAATCATGCAGGACATGAGCTATAAGACAGAGACAAATAAAAGGAGATGATAATACACCCTGCAGCATAATCAAAGAAAAAAAAAAGATAATCTGAAAAGTAACATTGAAAGACAGAAGGATGAGTAAGGATGAGAAATGCAGCAGACAGTAAAATCTATATGGAAAGTGTAGTCAGGGAGGGAAGAGACACTTAGCACCTGTAACATAGAAATTCTTGTTGCAGTCCCGGAATGAAACTTCTTCAGCCTTAATGTCCCTGCATTGTACTATGCCTGATCTGCTCAGACCTGAAGCTGACCCATGGTAGGTGGTACCAGCTCAAATACCAGACTCCACAAGCATCTCATACCAGCATGCTGAACATCATTTATGCTCTCTAAACCACAAAAACTCCCTAACTAAACTTCCTCTAAAGAAAGTACTGCTTTTCATGAAGGCATCATACCTACCAGGCTTATCTAGCAACTTCTGGATAACATTATATTGAAAAGTATGTTTAATTCCAGTGTCTAGTCAACAACAGAATTTAGATCACCTTACTTAAAATGAAAGAAAAAAAATTATTAGGAAAAAATGCTTAAAAATAAGTGGTTGGAGTAACAGCCTTAGAGGCAGTCAGAAGTGGTCAAGCTGGTCACATTTAATTTTTTTTACACATACATGTTTCTGTACAAGAGGATAACCTGGGGCATGCCTACACATGCATCCTTTTAAAGTGTGGTGGATTGCAAAAATCAAAATTAGCGAGACCACGTTAGCTCTTCCTCACTTCTTTTGTGTCCTAAATAAAACCTTCCAAAATATTCCCTTTTAGCACCTTCACTAGGCAAAATGCAGGTTGCAGCATGCATTGTCTGAAACAACACAGGCACAGCTCAGTCTAACACTGTGTAGGCTATTTGGTAGAGAAACTGGCTGCAGCTTCTAGAGGAAGAGAAGCCCTGGTCTCCTCTACATTTCCTGGCAGGATTTCCCTATCCAGAAAGCAGTTTCACCACATCCTTGCATGCGTCTGTTATGACTGAATCCCTCTTGCCACAAGAAAGATGGGAAGAAACCAGAAGAGAGAGACTAAATATGAGGAAGCTTCCCAGCCACCTGCATTTCTCTTCTGTCCCTGGTGTTAATTCTGGCTTTATGCAAGTGCTACTTCCAGTTGGATTGGATTATTTCCCTTTCCCCAGTGCTTCTTTGGTTTGGCCAGGGACTAAAAATCCAGTATTAACACAGCTTTAGTCATTAATCAAGGTAACCTTTTTTTGCTTTCCAAAGTTTCTCATGTTCTTATCTTTGCATAATTGAGCATTTGCATTTCAGAAGAGCATCACCTGAGGGAGTGGGGGCAGATTTTGAAAGGTTTGGGGTTTTTTTCCCCCCTTAAGTTTCAAGTTTAAAAAAAACAAGGAGAAAAAAAAAAAAACAACAACTTTTAAAGAGAATGAAGTTAAATTACCAAAGCCTTAGGGCAGAGTAACTTAAAGACTGATAATGTGAAGAGTTTCTCCCATTCACCACAGAAACTAACTTTTCACATGACAGGAAATCAACAAGTAATAGAGTCATAACATTTTGCTCTTATGTAGGAGCGTCTTCTCAAAAGACACCAAACTGCCTCCCAAGCCTTTTTTTTTTTTTTCAGATACCTTTCCGAGGCAGAGACAACTGTAGATTTTCTGGACACTTGTGTTGGAAAATGTCACCTCTTAGCAGATCTGGCCATTACCATAAGAAATCACAGGTTTGCACAAACTCTGCCCAGTCACAGGCATAGTCTTGGCAGAGACCACTTTTCTTGGGCAGGATGCTACATGGGCAGGTGTTTTGGGCTGCCAGAGCCTCAGGGAACTTTACCTGCCAGGTCTCACTTTAACCAGGGATTATTTCACAACCCAGAGGCTCTAAAAGTCCCTAAAGCAGTGCAGTCACACCCTGCATGCCCCTAAAGCCAGGAGGAACTCTGAGCTTTTGGCAGTGCCCAAATCATGACCAGAATAAAGCAGTACAAGCAGCCCAGTGAGCCAATTACCTTGTCTGTATATTTTGCACAAGTGTCACAAGCACACTGTTTCTGAAAATAATTTGCTGCTTAAGGCTGCACTTGATTCTTCCCATAGGAGAATTGTTCTCTATATAGCATTAGTTTCTTCTAGAAAAACACTTTCATACCCCCTCTTTCCATGGACCAATAAGAAATTTTTTTACTTACAGAAGGAAGAGGAATTAGAGTAGGACAGTTAGGAAATCAGGGAACAAATAATACCCCAACAGCAGTCTAATGGTCCCATATTATCACTATCCTGAAAAAGGTCATAACATCAAAAATCCTGCTTCCAAGCACTAGTCACATAAATCCACTCTCAATGATGCAGCTAATTTTAGCTGCATTATTTGGGATATTTGTTATTTTAGGCTTGATTTTCATGTAGGAAAGTAATGCCTTTCCTGCTGTTGTTACTGGTGGTGGGAACACAATTCAGTGTAAACATCTACAGAATCAAAAAAACAATTCACCTGTAAAAAGCTGAGTGCTGGGACCAAGAAAGTGTCTAAGGTATTGAAGAGAATCAAAAGTAGTTAGTAAGACAAGGAACCCCCTTCCTTTTTTTTTTCCCCCCACAAGTTACAGAATATCAAAAAAGCATTATGGCAACACTTTGATCTCACCAGTTAATTTGAGGCAGCACAGAATAGAGGTCATGTCCATGAAACTTTGTCCCCAGTACTACTATGATTTCCCTTCAATTGGAAGGGGAGATTTCTCTCAACAAAAACAAGCGCAGAAACATTCTATGGCAGCAAGACAAGCATTTTACAGCTCAGACAGACATACAGTGACAAAAACCAACTTCGCCCAGACAGCTCTCCAGACAGTACCCCACTACGAGTACTGAAACCACAGATCAATCCCAACACAAACCCTTCTTAATGCACAAATCAGTTGGTGTCCCAGCCCCCCAGGTCAGAGGGCTGGGGTGTAGTTTATATCACCTGGGGTTAACTAAGCAATAATCCTTGTGCCAGTCAGACATTCATGATCCAAATACTACAAACAAGCAATAAGAAACTCCACAGCACCAAACCGTGCTGACCCAATCAGAAATGGTTCCAATTTAAATCCTGAAATTCTGATGCTGACTGTGCCAGCACCTCCTAAAAAGAAACCATGAAGAGAGATCATTTGCTTTCTGATCTGCGCAAATTTATTCAAAACTTCCTTGCTGCATTTTGCTATTTCTAGAGAGCTGCTTACTGGGACCTTGTTTCTTAGCACACCTTGTTTCAGAAAGTTTAGGGAAATAGAAGAAAAAAAAACAAAGTCTGAACTGGCTTGCACTTGTTTTGAAGACAGTTGGGAAAAAAAACAACACACAAACACACAAAAATTTTTGGAACATCCCAAGCACCATTACTGCCTCTATTTCCTCTAAAGCTTATAAGAACTGATTCAATTTGGTTTTCATTCTACATCTTGCAACACTTGGGCTATGCTTTTATTCAGAAATAAAATTTACTGAGCATTGGAAGATTAGGAAAAAGCAAGATTTGCTTAACACTTGCTGCATTTTATTGAAAACGTAGAACAAGCAAGGCTTAGCTTAGCTCTAAAACTAATAAATACTTTAGCTGTTTTGTGTTATGGGTAGTGTTCAGTGGCTTGCATGACTAATTAAACAATCTTGAGTTTGCTTTGAAGGCTAAGCCATCCTTAATGGCTTTAAATTACATTCTATCAAGCTAAGCTTAGAATTAAAATCCTCATCTGTAATAAGGAATTCCACTGTGTATAAATGCTAGTAGAGAGCTGTATTGGAAAGTTTAATAATCTGGATGGTTTCTGGCCCTCACAGCAAAAGGCGAAATCCTATCATTCTCATAGTATTGGGAGGTGAAGCTCCTCAGGGAAGGTACAGAAAGAAAAGTGTTTTGGGTGGAGTTTTGCATAGGATGGTAACTCAAGGAGGAGATGAAGGTGTAAGTGGGGTTGAGGAGCAAAGGCAGATAGTCAGGGAGGAGAGCTGTGAGAAAAGATGTAGTGGTAGATCTTGTTATGTGGTCCTATCTATTGCCAGCACAGGGGAAACTCGGCTCTAATTCATTGCTGGCCAGCACTGGAAGAAGTCACCAGCACGTCCTACCTTCACTTTCATAAATGGATTGTTTGAGATCACAGGTCCTCCTCTGTATGCAAGACTTAGGTGTTCATTCTCTCTAAACAAGGGCACCAACAGCAGTATTTTTTCCATCTACAAATGCACAAGAGTCACCTCCATGCACACAGGGAGCTGCTACCCAGGTTGCAGAGCACAGTCAGGCACAGACACACCACATGGAGCGAGGACAGCATTTTGCTGCAAATGTTTTGTGCCGCAATCACTGACATTGCCTTCAACCCCTCTTTGTGGGAGGGGGAGAAAAAAAGCTACGTGCAGTAAAACACATCCTGCAGCTCGGTCTGATCAGTGCCAGGAGCAGATGCCCCTCACGTCAGCTCTCCCCCATGCCTCTTCTCCAGGATGAAACACATAACCCACACCCACTGCAACAAGTCGAGGACTTTCTTCTAAGCAAGGCGGTTTTGATCCCAAAGCCATCTGAAGTCAGTGGAGGCATTCCAAAAGTGCAAATATTTTCAGAAGCGGACGTTATTTCCCTGTTCAAATAATCAACCCACCTTTTTCATTCATCCAGCAGGACTGGGGCCGAGTCTGCCTTAAGAGAGGCATAACCCACCACTCATCCTCTTGGCTGCTGCCTGCAGCACATGTGGTGTGCTCAGTCCTTTTGAGTCACTGCCCATTAAACAATTGTTCCTCCTTCTCTTTCATTAAAACCATCCTCAAAATCCTGCCCAGCATCTCCCTGCAGTTAAGTTGATTTTTCTGTGGTGTCTGTATGCATGGAGGGGAGGAGGCGGAATCTTTTTTTCCATGATTACTTTCCCCACTGATCTGGTGGTTGAGAAATACCATATGTTTTCACTGTTTGCCTTTACTTTTAGCTCTTCCACAAACGAAAATGTGAAGCCATCCATGCCTTCTCTGGCACGGCTCTGCCTTGTTTTCTTTCCTCACTTAATGGACTCATTCATGTGTAGGAGACTTCTGATCCTGGGTTTAGATATTCATCCCTATTTTACATAACCATAAGCAATGGTAGGTACTTATGTAAACTGCAACTGGGTCTTTGCCCCCATGCACAACAAGCAGAGAGGTCTTAAGCCACCAACAAGGGCCCTCTGCTTCCAGGTGCCCCTTTGCAAAATATGACACTGGCAAAGAGAGAAGGGGAAAGGGGGGGGGAAAAAAAAAAAGGGGGTGTCAATGTACAGCAAGAAACTGTTTGGGACCTGCCCCCGGTTTGCTTCTTGGGCTGACTAGCTGCTCACTGACCAAGGCCACTCAGTCCAGCACACACACATCATTCTTGCTTCCAACCAGCCACTCTGCTGCTGGAAGCTGCTGTGGGACTGGGATGGGGCCATTGAGTTACATACTGGTGGAAAGGCGGGCAGAAAAGGTTGGTTTTTTTAAAGCTTCTATTTAGTAGCCTGGTGGCTACCTACGAGTGGAAGTTGGTTTCAGTGCCTTCCACATTCGAAGAAATTAAGGCCCACAGTTCCTACTTCCATGGCAGAGTCCCTCCTATCCCCAAACAGGCAGGAGATAGGCCCCAGAGAACAAGAAATCCCTGAAGAGGCACCCTGTATTGCTGGGCCATGGAAACACCTTGGAAGGCTCTTCCACAGTTTTCCACTTCACAGTATAAAATTCAATTAAGTAGGAATGGAGATTACCAGAAATAAAAATACTCAGCATTGAATACATCAAGCTAAGTGACTTATTTTAGGTACTGCAGCCACTAAACGCATTTTACAGATCTCAAGGAAATCCATCCTTTCCACTGCTCCACTTTGGGGAAGGCAGGAAGTTCTCTGTATGTACACTTTATGTTTCTCCCAGTTCATCCCTTCAGGAGAAAACATGCAGCCTTTACACACTGTCTGCGCAGGAACACCCATGCAGCCACCCAGCACATGAAATTACAGTTACTTACCACGACTTCAAATTTCCAGCAAGTCCACCCCTGAAGAACATCCCTGTGCTCCACCACAACACGTTCCAGTGCATGGCTGTGGGACAGCACTGAGACTTTAAACGCTTTGAACAGCTTATGGTCTCCTGTCCTCTCGAGTAACTGCAAGAGTCTCTCCAGACAGTCAACAATACGGACCATGTTTGCTTCCACAAATGATTCATTCAGGATATTAGTGCACCCTAAAGCCACCACAGAGGTCTGCTCTAGAGTTTAGCTCAGTGCCACTCCAAGCCACGAAAGAAAAAGGCAACCCATGAAAGCAGGTGCACCACAAGGGAAAAGGAAGTAGAAATAAAAGGAAAGAGAAAGGAAAGAAAAGCCACCAAGTAGCCACAGGTTCTGCCATAACTGCAGCAGCTGATTGCAGTGAATGGGAGGCAACTATGCCTGTCACCTGGGCAGCCTCACACTCTCACCTGGGGAGGATCTCAGCTCAAATACACTGGCCCCCCATCCATTCCTTACTGTCAAATTCATATTTAATCCGCTTAACACTGGGGCATGGAGCTAAAGTTCTTGTAGCCCCTGAGCAGCACTTTCTAAGAGAAATCAGCATGTTACCTTCCACTATACAGCAAGGAAAAGAAAGAGAAAATAAATGGTGTTATTAGATATGGATTTACTTAAGGAAAATGTTGTTAGAATCTGAACAAACCCCTACAGTTCTGTGCTGTGGATGGTGCAATAATGAAAAATATTATTGGATATAAAGGGAAGTTATGACACTATAATATAACACAGACAAGTGAGAAGATGTATCAGTCATTATCTAGAATACAGGGGACTCCTGTGGTTTCATTTTTCATTACTAATTTAATGTACTTACAATGCTACATGATAAAAAGTGAAAAGGAACAATAAGAAGCGAACATCATCTGAACAAACCAGGATCTGCAGAATCCAGAGATTTCAATAAGTTACTTGAGGAAAAATGTCTGAGATCCCTTGAGAACTGAGTAACAGCCATTAACATCCAATAAAATATCTAATAGTGGAAACATGAAAGAAATGTGAAAAGAACATTTTAATAAACACAGATTAGGAAATACATTTCTTTACATATTATAGTTGTGCTATAGGAAATTATTTCATAGAGAGAAAAATATCATTTTAGCTAAGAAAGGAGGCTTTGCAAATGTTAGCTCAGCAATCACACTCCCGTGATTCAATACAAACAGTTTATTCTGCATTCTCTCATAAAGCCTTATGAATCTCATGAATCCAAGACCCTTGGATCTTGCAGTATATTTTCTTGTAGCCACGTAAATAACAAATAATCTTATGTGAGTAAAATGAACTTAGACCACAGTAAAGTTGGCGTGAAAGGATAATCACACCTTGCATTGTTTGCTGGGAAAACAATTACAGACATACTCTGCATGTCTTTCTGGGGCAGATTCACCTGGCAGCAAACACAAGCCAAAGCCACCTTGAGCTTGGTGGCTGAGCTCAGGTCAAAGAGATTTCCAAGACTGGCTAGAAAGTACTGTAATAAGAGCCCATTTAGCCACAAGTCAGCTAGTAGCAATACTTCTTAAAAAAAACAGTCTGAGGGATAGAGCAGGGAACCTTGACCAAGACCACAGTGAAATACAGACATAAGTTGTCTTAAAAATGTGTAGGACACTCAATATTTTTTTCGTCCCAAGTTAGAGTCACGGGGTATCATAAGTTTTTTGAAAGTCTAAATTAAGGTTTGTGAACTGCTATTTTTGTGAATTGTTTGGCCCTGTATCTCAGAGAATAACATATACCAGTAAATTTAGGTGAATTCACAGAGACCTTTCAGTGATACTTGGGTATCAAATGTTCCACTATGATCTTCAAAATCTTAGCAGTGAACAAGAGCATGTTTGAACATTGGCTCACAAAATCGAAAATGCAGAATACCTCAACAGAAACCACAATGTGACTAGGCAGAAATGCTGCCTACTTGTACCTGTGGAAACTGGCTGGGAGGAAATAGAAGATACTGTGTTAATACAAATGTAGGAAAAATCAGTTTGGCTGTAAAATTATCCTCACCAGTAATACCTCCTTCAAAGCAGAAACTTTCCCACAGCTGTTTTGACCAGCTTGTGATCCATTGCTGTGTCTGTAAATTGTAATTAAGGACTGTGGGCTTGGAGGAAATGAAGGATCTGATTTAACAGCTACAGAAAGTAATGGAAGGGGGTATGTTTTAGGGGGTGCTAATGGGGGCATGATCCAGCAATATTGAAAATAAACAGTAAAAGTACTTTCAGATGCATAGTATTTTCTAATGGAACCAGCTTCTCTTCATGCTCCTCATACACAGCAAAGAGTTCTTTCTTAATAAAAAGGAACTCTGGGAAGGTTTCCCTGAATTACCTGTAGCAGAGGCAAAAGCCATTGTTTTCCTTGATAACTTTGGATGAATTATTTGCCACCAGTTTCTAATGTTGCATTTCACAGCATTTTAGGACACCTGAAGCTTGTAATACTCATGCCGGTAGATGCAAACCATCTGTCTCCTTCTCAAAGAGTGAAGCTTTCACTCAAAAACTCTCCCCCTCCTCTTTCTCACACACTGAGATAAATTTTCACCACCTGAGTTTTGCTGCTTTTTTTTTTCTTTTTTCTTTTTTTTTTTTTTTTACTTAAGTCTGTTTCCACAGTGAGGAAACAGTGGAAGTAAAAAGTGCTCAAGAAATGCTTTCTGGTCCCCTTAGTAATGCAGAGCTTGATTTGCAGCTGTGGCAGACAGGAAAAATTCTGGCTGGAGTCCATAGGAGTTATGTTTACTCAGCATCCCTGAGAAATCATACTTTGGGCATCTTGGGTTGAAACGCACAAATGGAGGCAGCAGCCTATGCTTTTGAAAATCTAGCCTTATGCGCAGTTCAGACTAGAAATTTTCACTCTGGTCTCTCCATAAAAGAAAAATTTCTCCAGAGGGTTTTACAGTATCCTATCAGGTGTTTGGTATTCAGGGAAGTTGAAGAAAAAAAAAAAATCACCAACCACAATAGAATATTGGGTCCTTTAATTCTCTTGGAAATGCATGTGGAAAAGATAATACTAAATTAATCTCACTGGGCAGTGCATATATTTGGTAAAATCTATTTTAAAGATGGATTTAATTGACAAGCCTATCACTATTTTAAAAACAATGAAAAACATATGAAACCAGACATTTTTGTTGAACTATTAAGTGTGAATTCATAGCTAGACGTAGTGCCTGTGTATGCACAGTTCATTAACTGCTCAACTATTTGGTCCAAGGCACTTACAGGCTTTTCTGTGGAAATTTGAAGAGAAGGAACCTATGAAATCTTTTGGATTTACAAAGCAGTGAGCAGAGTGTTTAAATACAGCCAAGTACTCAGGCTCAGACTAAACTCCCTAAAGTGTGTTTGTAAATCCCCACTAGGTATGGAGAGAGAAGCTATTGAGGTTCCTCTGGCAACATCTGTGGGACTTTCTGCGTCACACAAAGCTTTCGGTTGTGGGTGAAGGGCTGAGCAGCTAATTGACAGCAGACAGTAAGATGAGGTTCTTCTTTGTCACCCAAAAAAGGAAAAAAAATTACAGAACACCAGTGAAAAGTGAAGGCTACAAAATAATCCCATGCTTGTAAGTCAGTAATTAGCAAGTCCATGGTGTGTGTTTGTGGGGAGTTCTCTTTTAAAAGGAAAATACTGTGCTTTGCTTACTGTGCTGGCTTCATCTCCCATGCAGCTCTTGCAAAGGCGCTGTCCCACAGGATTTCCTGCTGCTGACAGTGAACTTTGTGGGGCAGGGGAATCCGCTGGCAGGACACGGAGAGCAGGTGAGCAGCAGTCACACCTGGATGGCCACCCTTGCTCCAGGAGCAAACACTGACCTCCGCATGAAAAACTGCTCAGGTGGAGCAGGCTGAGCAAGACGCTGTCCCACCCTCCCACCTGCCCCTTCCTCACAAAGTACCTCACTGCAGAACAAAAACTCTGTAAACAGCAAAAAATGTTCAGCTGTAAAAAGCAGCTTAAACTTTGCCACAACTGCAGGTCTGAGCCTATTCCTGAGGGAGCTGGAGTAGAGGAAATGGCACAAAACTTGGGTACCACCAGTGGTAGCACTGGGTTCAGGTTGACTCATGTGAGAGCAGCTTTTCCGCCAGTGGTGTGCCATCAGTATTCCTGGCATATCCATAACCTGAAAGGAGACAGCCAGGACAGGAAAGCTAGGCCACCCTACCAAGCTCTTCTGTAAGGCAGAATGCCCTTCTGAGGCAGGGTGTCCTGAGGAAAAGGTGCAGGTGCTAGAAATGTGAAACCTCATCTGAACAACCTTGAATGCAAAGCCTTTTCATTTTTAAGGCATGCAGCTGATCCCTGCTTTTGAACACATTCCCATCGGTATGGCTGGAAATTGCTAAAAGCAAATGTGAATCTCCTGACTTTGGAGTGTGCAGGGCTGACATGTTCTCTGTGAGCTGCTCTGTCCCTGTATCCATGGAACAAGGTCTAGACAGATGTAACATCAGAAATCCCATGCTTAGCTCTCCTCTGATGGGTTTTTCAGCACCCTTGTTGCTCAGCTATTGACAAGATATTTGCTTGTTTACGATATCCATTGTTTCCTTCCAGAGACAGCATTCATTTCAACTATTTCAGAAATACTACATCCATTTGAAGCTGGATAAGCTTCCATAATGATTGCAGCTAGGCCACACATTTACACACAGAAACCAGATTTGTGTTTGGTGTGGATTGTCTGCATGTTTACTACAATGCTCATTTTCTTCTCTGAATAAAAGTGCAGATTTTTTTCCTCCGTTATTTGCCAGTGCTATTAACCAGCCTCATTCTTTTGTGCCCTTCTCTGATCTTCTCCAAAGTAAACAAGTCATTTTTGAGTCCAAGATGTTGTGCCAACACCACCACAACCTTGCCTTCTCAATAACTGTGCCATAAGGAAAGGCACTGTTGTGTCTCCAAGGAGAGACTCTTTTCGGCAGGGGTAGTTCAGTGTTGCACTTGGGGGTTCACAGCACTCCTGTTTACCCTGGCTAAGCTCCTGCCCTGATTCCTTAAGAACACAGTGGGGTATTCAGTGCCCAGGATGACCACATCCACAGCAGAGGATGAACTATCATCCAGGGCAACACTGGAGGAAATGGGGCAGGCAATACCACAGCTCTCCGTCCCTCCTCACCTATGGTTTGGCAGCCTGGGAGAGAGGATGGGCTCTCCCCTCCACCACGGACCCTAGACCTGGGATCTGAGTGCTGGGAGCTGGCAGCTGGGGGCTGCTGGCACATGGCAGGTCAGGAGTGTGCATTGAGTAGGGCCCTTTGAGCATGAGTCAGGCAAGCAAAGTAGGAGGCTCTGCAGGGGGTTGCACAAGCTGGTTTTAATGGACTTTGTGGAGTCTGAGAGCTGGCGTGGCCGCCTGTGTAAACACAGCCCATAATACCACTGATGTAAAACTCGTGTTGTGAGACAAGAGTCAAATGCTTTTTATTCCCCCACTACCTTGTTCAAACCTTTATCAGGCAGATGAATCAGATCTCAGCCTCCTAATGTCACAAGCATTTAGCCAAATCTCCCACTGTTCCCCAGTGCAGGCAGAGTAAGAAAGCAGTGTATCAGCCCCTGGCCACCCTTCCCTATACTTTTGTTGGGGTTGGAGGAGCCACTGGAATGCTATTTACTCCTACTGCTGCTACCACGTGCCATGAATAGGCTCATACTTGTAGCAGAAGAGATCTACCTAAGAGAAGAGCATGCAGCTTCGTGGGGCTGATTTGGGAAGTGCTGACAGTTTTCAGTCTGCACCTGCATCACCGACCGGATATTGGAGTCATGTTGATCAGGTGCAGAGTGATCCCTTCACATTGCTGATAGTCCTCAGACCCCTGAAACCTGAGAAATTTGGGAGCTTTCTGGGGTGAGTTTGGTGGAACATTCTTCTGGATCCAAGAGGGGACACTGCCAAGAGGTACCCTGATGTGTGAGAACAGATGAAATAAGGAGGAATGTTTGTTTCCCAGACACTTTTCATTAACAAATGCATTTAAGGACATATTTTTAACCACGAGAAACTTCTGCTTTGAGCTGTGCCACATTGCCTGCTCCTACAGCATTCCAGGTGCCCTGTTCATTGGTGGTTTTCTTCAAAAGGGGGGTTACTCTCTTGCCTCATAAGGACTCAGTATGTTGTCTTTCATCAGCCTCCTACCAGGCAAAAGCCCCCACTGAAACTAAATCCTGGGAGAACATTTCAACAAGGCTCATGGATGCATATTTCTGGAAGAACAGTTAAGGTGTTATTTATGAGACACCACGTGCAGGCATCAGCAAAACTGATGTCCTTCGACACCACTGTTGTGGAGGTTTACTGATAGGACTTATTAACACTAATTTAGGTGAGGAAACCTCATCCTAAACCTTGTGAGCAGGCTGAAACGACCAGGGTTTATGGCTCACAGCTTTATTCATTGCCAGTTGATTACAATTACGGATGTTAAAAATGGAAACTAAGGAAGCACTGGGGTTATGGATCTTCTTTTGGGGACAGGAATAAAAAAAAGACATTTAAATGGTACCACACAAGTGGGTCTTAAAACAAAAGACATGACTTCTGTTAGTAAAATACTCCATTTCCACTCTGTAGATTGATACTGCTATTTGTGTAGCTCAAAGCCACTTGTGTCTTATTCACTCTTTAAATAGATAGATAAAATTCCAATTCATTTCAATTGAAGGGTTTCTATTTAAGTGCCTTTGGTATAGTCAGTCTATTAAAATGGGAGGTGTTAATTTTCCAGTAATCACTACACTTTTTTCTCTTCCTATCTCCCAGCTGAAAGGACAGCCTCATCCTGCATGGTTAAAATGTAGTAATGCATTTAATGCCAGGCCATGATTTTAGACCTCCAGCTGTTTTACTGGTTGTGTAAGTAAAAATAAGATAATGTTATGTTTGGTAACCATGGTTTTGTAGGCATTCACATTTTACAAATCACTGCACAGTATGCAAACCATTATATATATTTAAAATGTTTAAAATCAAGACTACCAGGAGTCTACCACTTCCATTATTTAAGGAGGGGGACTGCTAGACTGTGAAGAGTGATATATTCTATCAATCTACTCAGCAGAGTTATATTATCAGTGCAAATTATGTGAAAATATGTGCTTCAGCAAGACAAGAAAGGAGTATTCTCTGCTATAAAAAGTGCACTGTGGGAAGCTAGATGGAGTCATTGGTTTGGTGTAATATATGAGTAAAATCCTATTTGTTCAAATAATAAAAAAGGAAAAAAAACAGAGCACAGAGAGAAAGGAACCATGAAGTACTTGGTTATTCCCTCCCTGTACAAAAACCTGTTTCTGCTTCAAACAAAGGAATTGAGGCTTATCACCCACGATTTTATCCAGGTGTAACTACTCATCTGAGCAGAGATCTCCCTGATTTATATGGGCAGGAGCAAAAGCAAAACCAGGGTCAGGAATAAGCAGCTTATTGATTTCTTCCATGCACACAGGCAAAAATATTATACCTCGTCACCGTGGTCATAAGCATGTAGTTAAATCCAGGCAAACCTTAACTGGAATATTTCTTTGTAAGAAAACACTGGTAAGTGGAGCTATTGACAGCTGCATTTTCAAGAGCATCTGCTTTCAGAAACAGCAGCCGTTCAGAACAAATGTTTCTGAAGGCAGATTGTGCTGCTCTGATTAGGAGTACAGGCAAGGATAACAGATAGTGTTCGGCTGCACCTGGAATTGCCTTTAAAGTTCAGTAGGAAATTTGTAGCAGGAGTAGGAAAAAAAATGGCCTCTGCTTGTGCTGTAATTTTTCAGAGAACACACATGTAGTACTCTGGACAGTATAAGCTCTCAATTTTAATTAAAAAATGGTAAGTATTACACAGTAGAGACAGACTTGATTAATCAGGGTGGAGCTAGTTTATGTGAATGTTCGGGAATAAATGTGCTTTGGGTATTAATCAGGGATGCTGTATTTATTTATTTTATATATTTATTCAGATTGGTCCCTGTTTTCCAGGCTTCAGCATTCAAAAACATCCATCTGGGCAAAATCACAACTTTGGCTACCAAAAAAAAAAAAGAGGAAAGAAAGAGGAAAAAAAATGTTCTGTTTCAAGCTATAGTTTTTGTGTTCTTTGTTCTTTTCATCTTCAGGATGCATTTGGGTTAACTTCAGAGCTCTTTCTTCACCACTGAAAGGAGTAGAAACCAACATGGCCCCTTCCACCATCCAATTAAAAGAAAAAAAACAACCCAAAGTCTGAAGTTTAAGCCAATAACCCCAGCTTCATGAATGGGAGTGGTAATTAAAACTTTGACTACAGCAAGAAGTTCATATGTGAATGGTGGCAACATTAGCTTTAGTAACATCTGATTCATGCCCAGAAGGTCCCACAAAACTTATTATAGCCCAAGAGTTCCACACATGTATTCTGCCAATAGTGCATTCATTACCTGTTTGAAGGAAGACTTCGTGAGTATAAAGAGGCCATTTGTTTTGCTTTAAATCAGGAAAATCACCAACTGCAGCTGTTCATCAGAGCAGGGGTTTCAGCCCCATGGCCTGTTCATCTCCCATTTCCTTGGGAAACAAAAGATGGGCAGTACACATAGAGTTCTGAAATACTCCTGCCTCTGGTGCAATCCTTCCCCCAGCAAAAAATACCTGACACAGGAAAGAACTGTTTCGGCAGCCTGAGCCAAAAGGGAGAAGGAGTGGGTTTAGCCTGACGTGGCAAAGTGGGAACAGACAAACTATTTCCATGAGGACAACCCCCAGTGGTCCTATATCATTGGGGTTTTTGTTATTTACTTCCCTAGATTAGTGCATTCAACCACCAAGACAAGCATGTTGAAGTATTTTTCTTCACAGTGCACAATCTAGAAGTGTCACATAAGGAAAACCATATATATGTCTGAATTCAAATTCTGACTTTCTTTTTGCTTTGGCCACAAAATCTTAATTTCAAAAATCACACACTATTCATTCTGCTGGAAATATCGTAGAAATACTTGAATAATAATGTTCACACACGACATCTGTGCAAAGCTGCTATGCAAGTGTTATTTCCTTTTAACAGACATCTAACAACTTTGCTCAACAAATGCACCCACACAGAGCAGGATTTTATCTATATGCTTTGCATTCATGAATTCCTTAGAATAATAGAAAACAGCTACTTACATAAACAGGCTCACCTTGCCCACACACACTTTTGTGAACAAGCCTGCCTGCAAAGTAAAAATAACAACTTGTCTTTATACAGTATTTTCAACTAGAAAACAATTTGCTGCTTGTAAAGTTGTAGTTGTGCCTTTATGTCTCTTCAGGGTACTGCAAATGCTAAAAAAAAAAATTTAAAAGTACTGTCATTAGAAAAAGTTCAACCTCTCAGACAAATAACATCTGCTAACAAGATGTCCCTACTTTGCAGATGGGCATCCGCTTCTAAATTCAAACTACCATTGTAAAATCTGTGTATATGCACAAGTTAAAGAAAATGTGGTCATCTGTGTCTGTTTAAACTTCAGTGGGGATCACTTGAGATTATACAGGTTTTCATCTGATGAAACAATGTGGTTGTACCATGTTGTTCTTGCTGTGTTCCAGAGTGCCTGAAGAAAGTGAGAAATAAAAATGTTTGCACCGTTTCAGAGACCAGAAAGCTATGTCTGAGCTATAAGGGACTCAAATTTGTTCAGTCTTTTACTGGCCCACAACTCATCACTGGTAATCAAAATATCTTATGTCATCAATCTCCTTCATTAAGAAAAATAAGATTAAAAGGCTGTCTTATCTTCCTGAATTCTCATGCTAGGGTATCTAGGCAACCTTCAGAGTCCCCAGGGAATCTCTGAGAGCTCCTCCAAGGCTGCTGAAGATGAAGGAGCTCTAGCTCAGCAGCATTCTACATTTGGAAGAGTACCTGTGAACAACTCACAAATGAATTTCATGGAATCATAGAACACCCAGTTGGAAGGGACCTCAAGGATCATCTGGTCCAATCTCTCTCAGAAAAAGCAGTCTACCCAAGATGGCTGAGCATTCTGTTCAGCTGAATCTTAAAAGCAACCAGTGTTGGGGAATCCACCGCTTCTCTGGTAGATTATTCCAATGGCTGATTGTCCTAATTGTAAAAAATTTTCCTCTTGTATCTAATTGGAACTCCCCAGGAATAATTTATATCCATCTTTAGTTTATCATCTTTCCAGGTGACTCCTTGTAAGAAGGGAGTCTCAATCTTCTTTGTAGCCACTGGAACATGGTGGTGACATTTCTCTGATCTGTCCTCTGAAGCCAGTATAAGGCATGCCGCTTATATTGGGTTCAAGGAGGACAGAAAAACTACTTTCTCCTCTGCTGGAGCATAATGTGAATTTGTTACAAAAAAGTTCTTCTGCACAGGCTTCTGCAGACAGAAGGGCAGCCAGGCTGAACCTCCTGGGTTATATCTGCACCGTGGCTCTCAGTCAGTGGGAGATGAAGGGGTGGAAATATCAGCTGATGTTCCTGAAAAGGGACCTAAAGGGATACCTATCTCCAGGCTAGCCTCCTCTCCAAGGACTTTTCCAACTGTCTCAGAAATAGTGACTGTATGAATGTTGTCAGTGTACAAAGACAAGTTCACTTTACATGTAACAGAACAGGAGCATGTTGTAGGCTTTCCTCACCACTGGACACCCCGTTTGCTCTGGGATGGCACAGGTGAATGCAGAGCTGCAGCATGGTGCAGCAGCAATAAAGTCTGGTAAGGACACCGCCAACAGTGGTTAGTCCACAGCTCTGATTTCCTGTGCACACATCAGGTCACCCCTTGGATAGGCACATCTGTCACCTCATATTGCACAGTCACTTTTGAACCTGCTGTGTTGGTTCAGCCAAGCCAAGAGGTAGAGTAAGCATCCCTATAAGTTTTAGAAAAGAAGTGGACAAAAAGATGAAAGAACTTATTAGTGCCAATGAAAGGAAAAGCTGATGATCTCTGTCTCAGCTGGTAGAGGATCCACACAGAAAGGACCTATAGGAAACTATTTGAGGAGAAATTTACAGTGCAGCTGACTGAACACTGGAACAGACTGCCCACAGAGAGACTCTGGAGTCTCCCTCGCTGGAAATATTCAAGAACCGTCTGGATGCAATCCTGCACAACGTGCTCCAGAATGGCCCTGCAGGGAGGCTGGACCAGATGATCCACTGTGGTCCCTTCCAACTTCACCCATTCTGTGAAACCAGGCTTCATTACTTCCAGTGCTCATGGAACTATTTCTTTAATAGGTTTTTTTATTCATAAAGGATTTCTATGGAAAAGATGAACACCAAAGAAACCCTTCTTTTGCCACATCTTTATGAAATCTTCCCAATGGATGATTGTATTATTTAATGTGCTCACATTCAGCAATTTTTGATCCCGTGTGTTATATCTTCCCATCAGTCTGGAGACTTGTAGCTCTTTAACTTGGCTGTTGCTAATCCATCAGCTGCTTGAAGCAGTCATCTCTGATTTTTTTTTGTGTGTCTTCAGTGCTAACAACTGGATCTGTTCTAGATATTGAGATTTACCAGGCAACAAAGCTATCCACAAGCAGGGATGCAGGGGAAACAGGGTACTTTTAAATGCTATTATTATTATTATTATTATTGCCATCATCATTATTATTAGCTTTATCATCATAGAGAAAATCCAACACCATAAAACCCATATTATGCATAAGTACAGGAAATTAACATATCACTGAACAGTAATGCTCTACTGGCCTAGGTTGCCCTTTGTAGTGCCCCACTCCACTTCTCTCCCTAAGGGAGAAATGCTCTAATACAGAAAGGAGGAAGGCAGCAAAGTATGTTTACCTGGCTATTAGGTCCTGGTATCCCACAATACTGGAAAGAATTTGCTGGGCAAGAGGGATGAAGCTGAAGATCATGGTCTATCACAAGATCACATGGCCTATGTGAGATGATTTCCAGGCAGTTTGGGAATATCCCCACCCAAAGTACTTAGTAAAATGTTTATGGCCAGAATCAATTGCATCTTCTTACTCTGTACCAATTGTGGGATTATTTTTTACAAAAGATGAGGAAGAGGTAGATGTGTGTCCTGAATAAATCACAACATGAGTCTCGAAATATACAATATAATGAGCTCCACATTCTTTTCAGATACACCCACTTTTTTCTGTGTAGATCACCAAACCCAGAAGAGGAGTTAGTTTTAACCCTCTGCCAGCAATCACTTGGCATGCCCAGCAGAACACTCTGCAGTCCCTCAGGCACAGGAGTCCCCAGGGGTAAGGCAATTTTTAGCCAGAGAAAGCTCAGCAAAAGTATTCAAATAGCACAGACCTGCTCAGGGGAGAACCTTGCTCTTTGCCTGGAAGGCTCTTGGGAGACGCAGCTAACTGGGTGAGTGAGTGTTACCTCATTCCTGATCTGGGAAAGATTTTCTAATAAGTGGGAACTGACATGAGTGATGTGGTGGTAGCAACAAGACCTTGGCAGTCTTGAGCATGTCCCTCTCTGGCACACATGCCCTGGTCAGTAAGGACAGGCTCACTCACTGTGGCCTCCCCCAGCACATAAAGCATGGGTCTCCACCTCCCCACTCTCCCATCCAGGCCCTGAAGTAGGCAGAACTGTTGCCTGCTCTGACCTCAGGAGCATCCCTGATGTACATGAGGCTTGTGAGGAAACCAACCAAGGCTGCAATACAGCATGGTGGCAGCTGACCAAAGATTTACGTGGCCTTTTAGGGAGCTGCAGAGATCTCACCTTTCAGCATCTAGCTTCTGGCATGGAACCACACACATTGCTGAAGCTGATCAGCAGCATTTGGACACCAGGGCTGGCCTGTGCTCCACCACTCTTCATACTACCAAGGCTGCAAGGTGTAACTGGGGGGACACTGCCCACCCCTCAGCCATTACCACCTTCAATACCAGAAGGTATTGGAAAATGCTCTCTTGGATGACTCCTTGGTGAAGGCATTGTCATTCAGTGAAGAGGGTTTAATAATAGATTTTCCTCACAGCATTCTGGTAGATCCTAGTTTTTACTCATTTGTCAGTTCTGGGTATTCTGAAAGGCTTTCTGTAAATGTCACCACCAGGTATAATTTCAAGGAAAGGTTTCAGTAATCCACACCACCCCATCTTTTGGACTGACCTTCTTCTGGGGCATTGTGGCCAGCTGAGAGGGGGGCTCTGGGGGAGGCTGTCAGCAACCACCCACAGGCTGCAGAACCAGAGCTCTGCAAGACAGTGCCTGTCTGTAAGGTGCTGTTGTGGGTTTCTCACCAGATAAGTGGATTATTACCCCGGCTTGCAGCTGCTCCACAGAAATAGGTCAGCCTCACGAATAAGCTTTGCCTTCCCCTATTTGGCATCAGAGGCATTCAAGAGGAAAAGGGGCTGCTTACAGGATGCTTGTCCAGGGACCATTAAACTCCTGAACAACAGGTTTCCTCTGTCAGTGTCTCCTAAAGAGGGAAATGTTCTTAAAGTCAGCACCTGTGGTTTTCATGCCATTAGATTTAGGTATGTGTCCCATAGTGGTAAGGTATTTTCTGCATCTATACTTGCTCAGCCTCTGGTGAGGAAGCGTGAGGGTAGTACTGATGCCAGACCTGACAAAATGGGAGAGAGAAAGGTAGAGCCTGAACATGGCTTTGCCTTTCTCAAAGGTGACTCTGAAGCAAAGGAAGAAGCCCAAGCAGGTTGGGAGGAGGCTGTTTTGACCCACACTGCCCAGCTGTGGGGGCTGCAGCACGTTGTGCCTGCTCCATGCAGGAGACAGCACTCTGAGAAAGCTACTGCCCACTGTGGTATTCCTCCAGCTTCCCAAGTGAATCCTGCAACAAGCTGACACCTCATTTTCTGTTTTTTTCAATCCACCAGCACAGTTAACATCCCAACACCGACCACATCTCACCTCTCTTTGCCCACCACATATTCGCAGCTTGAAAGTGTGCTTAGCACAGAATCTGAAGTGGGGTTGCATGTTGAAGTAAAAGGAAGCTGTATCAGCAATTCAAACTTTAGATCTAAGCGTCATGTCAGCCGTGCCTACCATCAGAAAAAGAAAAGAAACAACCTGTAGAACTGGCAAGAAGAGCAAAATGAAGTACTGAAATCAAGGATATGCACCTTAGCTTTGATATGAATATTTCTCCATCCCTCACACCCTTTTCATACTTTATAACTCAGATGATGACTTTGCAGCAGAGAAAGCTTTAAAGTTTTCATTACTGCATTTTTCTTTTCCCTCATTCCTCTGCCAATCTGGATTGTGGTTAAAATCACTGAAAAATATTAGGATAAAAGCCTTTATCTGTTACATTTGGTATGGTTGCAGAAAGACACAGAGAAAGCCTTACAGGAAACATTCTTCTTATAGGAATTCTAGACCAGGAAATTAGGTCCTTTTTGGAGACCATGCCCAAATAAACCCTTTTTGCACAGTTAGTTCCCACAGGCAGTTATGCTGGAAGGGCCTCATTGTCAGCTGGTGTAAACTGGCTCATGCCCATGAATTTTTAAGGAGCTAATCCAGTTCTCCTCGGCTCAGGATGCATCCCTTGGATGCTCACCCCACATACCTGAGCTGCTCTGTGTGAACAGCGAGGCTCTACACACCACTTTGCCCAGTGAAACCATACAGGAGGCAGAGGCTGGGAAGAGCATCCTTCCCCACCTACGGCAGAGTGGCAGATCCACAGGTATCTGTCACTGGGGTCTGCACATCAATTTGCCTCTTGCAAAAGGATGTGTGCTGCTGTGGCTGACGCGTGCCACGGTTTCTGGAGCGACACAGCAGATTTCGAGCAAGGCTTTGCTGAGTTCCCATTTCCACGTCCCAGTAACCACATGCTGGGGACTGTGGGAGAACCACAGGTGACTGACCCCAAAGAGTGCAGCAGAAACTCGCCCCCAAAGACTGGCAGCTGAGCGAGGCCCGAGCCCAGCTGGAGCAAGCAGACGAAGGAGGGAGGACGGGCTGCAGCAGCCTCGGGAAGCACGCCACGGCCAGCAGCCTGCCAGACATGTTGCTCCCAATAAAAGTGCTTCACCACTGGATTGAGGTGGCGGATGAATTAATTGTGCCATTTCCATGACATTCTACTGGAGCTTAAATGTATTAGTAACTGTTCATCCCCGAAACAGCTTTTTCCTCCCACACAAGGGGGAAAAATATCCATCTGAATTTTTTAGATGATGTGACAGGCTTGCAAACTGTTGTTAACTTTATCATTTGGGATATGGATTAGACTGCAGCACATTAATTTATTGGGAAGTAAGAGCTGCCTGTTCATCTCTTTTCTGTTATGACATCTGCAGTCAAAGTACGATACGGGCCAGACAGACAGTGAGTAATAGACTAGAATATGAAGTTTGGAGGAGGGGAATGACAAGGTTTGCTGCAGATAGAATTGAACCCATCAAGTAAAAAATAAAAAAAAAACAGTCAGTGGTCCTTCAGCAGATATTGCTCTTAATGAAATTGCAGATAATGAAACCTGCCAGTTAAAAGTGATATCAATTCACATCTTTTAAGTCTGGCACAGAAAAGTCAAGCAAAAATTAATCCTGCAATTGAAGACATTTTGCTGGAGTCCCCAGGACTTTACAGACATCATCCACTTGCTGCTCACCTCTTCAGCCCCCCCCACATGGAGGGGACACACACGCAATCATACACACTTTGTCACTGCAGGAACAGGGCCCCGGGACACGCAGGGTCCTCTCCCATCCTTCGCCTTCACTCCTGCATGACAGACCTGCTGCAGGGCCACGTGGCCAACATGATGGGAAAGGTGAAGGCCTGTGATTTGTGGGCCAAAAGATTGCATGAAACATTAAAGAGAGCCTTGCCAGCATTCTAAATTGTTAATGTAAGCTCTCCAGCTCTGCAGAAAAACGTATTCCTGTTGTCATTTTCACTCCCCCTTGGCCTCTTAGTCCTCTAATTATGTGAACAGCAACATGTGAACAATTACATGGCACAAAAAGTGTGAAGCTTAGGTACTTAAGTTTGGCCCCTTGATGCCAGTGGGCAAATCTATTTACATTATCTATATTTAATATGTGAGGGTCAGTGTTCATGAACTTCTAGACTGAACTTACCTAGTCATGACAGTGCAGTGAGGATATCACCTCACAGCAATTTATATAAGTCCAATTTTTATTTTAACACTTAATGCTAAAACCAAATCACTTACAGGCACAAAGGTATCTGCCTTATGTGGGTACCAAACCTCAGTCTTATTTCCCAGCTCCCCAGGGACCAGACCTGCTGTCCCAAATCCTTCAGGATTTCACTTCTCACCAGTGTATGCTTGTGTGTGCCTGGACGCAGTAAAATTCAGCACATGCAGCTAAAATCGGTTCACAAATATTTAGTCAAAATAAGTTCAGCTAATTCATGCTGAAGATGTTCCTAGGCTCTTTTTAATTCATATTATGTAAACAATACCAGCAGAGACTTTTTTCCTTTGTTCCTATTAATTCACTGGGAGTGTGCGTGTGCAAGAAGCAAGGATTTATGTCAGGAGTATTGGTGTCATCTCCTTGTAAGCTCTTTGGTTTCCCTCTTTCTATTTTAAGAGGTATCCCTGGCCTAGCCTGGATGCAGACCAACGCTGCATGGGAACAAAGGAATGGCCAGGTGCTGGATCAGGCCATTGTTCTGCCACTCTCAGTGCCCATCTCTGCCAGCAACCCAGACCAGCTGCCTCACAGGAGAGTGCAATAAACCCCCTGTGAGCCATCATGGGATGATCTGTCCACAGGAGAAGTATTATCTTATTCCTCACCAGTTAGCTGTTTCCCAATGCCATGAAGCATGAGAGTTTGCATCCCTTATAGATTTTTAATCTTGTCTCATGTAATTCTTCTTATCCATACAAATGCCTACCTAGCCTGTTTTGGATCCAGTTAATCTTTTGGACTGGTGTTTTGCGGCAATGAGCTCCCAGGGTTAATTGTTATCTAAAAATATTTCCTTAACAGTTTCAAATCTTCTTTTTTCCTCTTCTGTTTCCTTATTGAGTGGCTCTTAGTCATGAAATTTAAAAAGTTGGCTGAGATCACCTTTTCTAGCCTTTCCAATATTTTTCACTGTCGACCCAGTTTCTCTCCTTTTACTTATATCATCTGTGAACAGAAGCAGGAGGTGCCTCTTGGCCTCTTGTGAGGAGAACTTTTCAGGACTAGATCACATCCCTTTTTTATGTATAATACTAACAACCATCCAGTCCATTCATGCAGCCCGAACCCAAGAGCCTCAGAAAGTTTACATTGCCATGAAAAATAGACCAGACAGTCTCCAAAGGCAAACAGAGTTGAGCAACTCAAAAGCGGTACACCAGTCTGGACAACATCCACCAAAAGATAGTTCGTCATTCATTTGGGCTCGATTAGCTCAAACCCATCAGAATCAACAAGTTTGCAGGGAACTTGCAAAACCAGCAGCCAGAAAGGTAAACCCGCCTACGCCCATCAACAAATCCAATGGGCTGGTTCACCCAGCCTGCCTTTGGTCACGCAGCCTCACTGGGCCGTGTAATTGCTGCCTTATTGGAGAGATGCGAGCCTGCCCGTTGAACAGATGCAAGTTTCCCCTGCTCTCATTCAGCTGGGAACCCGCTCAGCAAAGCAGAAATAAATCACGGGGAACTTGCTGTCATTTCTCCACCTTCCCGCACACCCTCCACCGCTGCCGCCTGACTGGCTCGAGCTGGCATAGTTTTTAAATGAAATCTGTGAGATTGGCACCAACAGCCTTGCCTAATTTTTAGCTAATACCTTGGTGGGTTCTGCACTCGCATCTGGCCGGCGCCGTCACGCTGAGCCTGATGATAACAGGCTGCTGCTCTTCCCGAGCAGGAACCCAGCGTACTGCCACGAACAGCCTAAACAGGGGCTCATTCCAAGCACAACAGCACATCACAGCCAGTGAAGGGTCTGCGGCACAGGACTTCTCCCAAGGCATAAAAAAAAGGGAGGGGAGAGGAAGAGAGAGAGGGAGAGAGAGAGAAATGTGTTAACTATGCTAACAGTGCCAAGTAATATGCTTCGTTAAAAATTTAATCACCTGCAAGTGCAAAACAAGTGCAAAGCAATCATGTTGTAATTAGCACAGCAATTAACACCTCCCTTTTCGATAGCACATGCATCCTAGGAAGTGCATGATTGCAAGTGTTTATGCTGCTGACAGACTAAGTTCCTATAGAGAGGAAAAATTTGCTCAAATAGATTTTTTTTCCCCTCTTGTCTTTTTGGCATTTGGGCTGTTATGTGTCCATGAAACCCCAGCACCAGCTGCCATGTTGGTTTTGTGTGAGTGCTGCTCCCTTGTATAGCGTAACTAACAACTCCAGCTTGAACTGGAGCCTCCTGAAAGATGGCTGCAAGCCACGAGAGCCCCACTCTGAAACAAAGATGTAAGTACGAAAATTACAAGATGATTTTTTGCAGACTAACACTTGCCAAAAGGGAAGAACCAGGCCTGAACTGAGATTGTAGGTTTTGGAATGCGACAGCAAAGGGGACAGGACAAACCAGAGCTGTGGCTTCGGGATGGGTCTGCAGCTAAAACACGTCAAGCTCCATGGTACTGAGGTCTCTCTTTGACGTGTTCCCCCTTTCAAACAGCCAATTCTCCCCAAAGGCTGTGCTGGAAGCAATGTGATGCAGTTTGATAAACTGGCAGATGCAGACTTGGCCTGGGAAAACTCCCTGCTGCCAGCTGTGTCCACGCGACTGCTGCTCTTTTACCCACGCACTGGGCTGTCCATGCGTGTCCATGATCTCCTTTTCCTTGTCACCCCTAAAAACCCTGTGAGGTACACTGTCCCACTCACTCACTGTCCTTCTCCTAGGTGTTGTTGCCAGCTCCTTGTGAGACCACATGAGGAAGGAAAGCTGGCTCTCAGCATTAGCCTAGAGAAGTTATATAGACTTAAATACACACATCCCATGAAATACTCTTATTTAGAGGCCATTCAGCTTTAATAAATGAACTGTGTTTGTACTGGGACAGCACAGTCTGGTTGTTGCTCAGTAACTGACAAAGAGCTGGTCTGGGAACTTGGTGTCCAAAAGATGAGCACCAAAAGGTAAAAGTCATCTTTGGAAATACAAATCATGAGGTCAGTCTTGGAGTTCCTTCCCTGCCAGACACTGAGATGTTGAAAGGTATTTTAATCCCATAATTCAGTATTGGGATTCCTACTTGCTAAGTTAAAAGCCACAAACAACATTACTATCAGGCCCAGGCCAAACAAACAACCCTGCAATAACAGCAGCTCCTGAAAAAGTTACTTCCTTGCTGCATATCCTCAGAAATTCACATTTTACACACCATTAATTCCATGAATTAAGAAAAAAATGGAGCACAAATTCAGCAATTACCATAGAGACAAGTAGAAGGCAAGTGAAAACAAATCTGGGAAAGAGCCATGGTATCTTTGCTATCCCAATGTATTTTGCTATTTCTCAAACTGCTTCTGAACTGAGGCAGAGGCCAAATCTGACATGATAGCAGTTTAACTATAATTTCAGCACAATTTCTGATAACACTGAGGCCCTACATTAATTCCGCTCCCTCCAGCCAATTGACCTGAGTTTCATTACAGACCTATGGGTCCCATTTTTGTTTTATTTGAGGTTTTGTTCCCAGCTTCCACTGGCCTGCTTGCACCATTTTCTGCCTCCAGTGAACACTCCACTGGAGCCATAGGCCTTGGTGATGGTTTCATCCCCATCTCTGTTAGGAGGTGAGCCATATTTGTGGTTTTTTGGCACAGTCCCCACATTGCCTTCCTGTTGTTCAGACTAAACACGAACCTGCCCAATCCTCCTAAAAACAGCTCAAGCATCCAGGTTTTGATGCTTTCTATTGGCAGTGATGAGCACTTACCTCAAGCACACAACACATTTTACACTATTTTTATAGGTGTTTGGTATGGTGTGGGCTGTAGAATCCTGAAGTGCATCCTCCAGTCCTGCCTGAGGCTGTGCTGGAGAGGAGTAAGAAGCTCTTGGGATCTGCTTTAAAAGGTCTGCTGCCAGGTTGGTGAGAGGTCTGGGATGACTTCCCTGCCTCTGCTGGAGTTCACCTTCTCAAAGGCATACTGCTAAATCATCCCTGCCAGAGATGACTTACCCCCAAGGCTCATAAAAGTACTCCCGAAGAGCAGTCATGTTTGTACTTGAAACGCACTGAAATAAGCCATGTGTGAGGGTTGGGGGCAGGGGTCCTAAGGAGACGTCCCCTTGGGACACCGACCCAGGGTCCTCATCTCCGATGACAGCACATTTTCAGTGACACAAACACAACACCCTGTGTAATCATATTTACACACAGCATGTTTTGCAAGAGGAAGATCTCATACAACGAGCAGTCCACACCTACACTAATTAGGCCTGGTTGGATTCTGTGGTGTCAAGTCCCCTTGTGAACACTAAAATGGGGTCTATCACATTGAGGGAAAAAAGTTTGTGCAAGTTGCTTGTTAAAGTGTTTGGAGCACATCAGAAAATTTAAATAATGGGGGCCCCTGTTCTCTTCAAACCACGAAAAGCTGATAGTTATCACCAATAAAAGTTAGGAAAACCGCTGGGGGTGAGGAGAACCTTGCATTCATAGGAAACCACAAGTTTGTGTAACTGTACAAAAGCTCATGGTTCAACATATATGCAAAATACATCAGAAATTTCTCATCCTGGGAACAAGAAAAACAGTCTGTGCCCATGGGAGGCAAACACAGGGGGAAATCCTCTCATGGACAAGGGCCACAGTAGAGAGTGACAGACTGGGACCTATGATCTGCTCAAGGACATGGTTATCAGGAAATTGCCTGGTCCAGGTGTTGCTACAAGGAGAAAGGAGTGTGGAATCACTCAATGGCTTTGTTTGAGTCTAAAAAAAAAGAGAAAGAGAAAGAAAAAGAAAGAAGAAAAGAAAAGAAAAGAAAAGAAAAGAAAAGAAAAGAAAAGAAAAGAAAAGAAAAGAAAAGAAAAGAAAAGAAAAGAAAAGAAAAGAAAAGAAAAGAAAAGAAAAGAAAAGAAAAGAAAAGAAAAGAAAAGAAAAGAAAAGAAGAGAGAATAAAGAAAAGGAGGCTTTATCAAGTAGGAACGGCACAGCCTACAGCCCTGGACCAACCTCTTGTGAGTGCATCCTCACAAGATTGGTTTTATACGGCTGAAAGAGTCCTCAAACAACTCTTTACAAATGGACAATCACCATGGCCAAGCTTCACCAGCAGGATTCAGCTGTTTCCAGTGCCCTTGAAGTGTCCAGCCAAGACAAGAGCACCACTATGTCCCTCAAAAATCACTGGGTCATAGTTCTTGGTGTCACACTATAGATGTTGTGCTCATGGCTTTCAGAGAGGTGAATGTGAGCGGTGAAAACTCACAGGGAGTCATACAGCTTTTTCAATTCGCAAGGCACACGCCTTAAAAATAACAGATGACATGGAGAGGAAAGTACCAAGGCAGTGAAAGGAGATAGGAAACCCAAGTGTACCTGAACTGCACGTACAAAAGGCTTGGGAGGTATTTAGGAAGGCTAAAAACCTGCTTCACTGACCTATAGAGAAAATTTTAGTGGTTTTTTTTTTGCTATGACCATGAATAAGACTTCAAAGTCTGTGGCTTGTCTCCCTCTTAGTGGGAGTTTGGAGGGAGTAAGAATCCCACCCCTCACTAATAACCCACCTAAACTTGACAGGCACTTCTCTCCCACAACTGAGGAAGATAACCTTTCTCACTGATATTTCTGAGTCTGGAATAAAAGACAGTGAAAAACATAGAGAAAGAAAAAAAAAAATCTGAATTCCCACTCATTTTGCATATCCAGGTTCCCAGGCACCCATCCCTTTTTTTACTAAAGCGGGGGGAGAAATATATTTAATAAAGATCTGGCAGGAGTATGATGAAATAATGAGTAGGATGAGACCATGTTACCTAAATTGGCAAAGCTCCAGCTTGTAAATGATTAAAACAAAAGAAAAAGGGAGTTTCCATGAAGACTAACGTAAAAAGCATTTTATAATCAAAAGGCCTGAAACTATGGGGGCTGATGGGAATGTCTAGCAAAACAAGCCTGTTCTGAAGCTTCCAGATGATACATGGAAACTTAATCAGCTCATCTCAGTCAACCTTAAATCAAAGAAAAGACTGATTGGAGGTTCAAAGGGAAAAGTGGGTTTGTGGCTTAAGAACAAGAGCAGGACACTTTCCTGATTCTGCCACAGATTTCCTTTGAGATCTTGGGTAAGTCACTTAGTTGAGTGGCATTAAATTTCATAGTTATTGGCCACAGTAGTTTTCCTGACATGCATATTAAAATTTGTCTCTGGAAGTGGACTATTGCATTTATATGCCTGGCTCTTTACACCTGCCCGTACCATCCACACAGCACAGCTGCTAACAAGCAGACCTTCAAATTTCTTTCAATAATTTTTTCCTCTCTAAAATGTGGAGAAGCCCCATATACCTTTATAGCAGTGCTGTCATGTTGAATTAATGGATAATATTTCTAAGGATCTTTGAGTAGAAAACATTATGGAAGTGAACAAATTCTCTGTAATTTACTGCTATGAGATTAACAGTAAGTGCTTTTCTCTCAGGTAGACACCACAAAACAAGAAAGAAAAAAAAAGGAAGCTTAAGTGGTTTCAATCTCTCTGCTGCTAAGAAAAGCATCCCTTTGCAACTCTTGCTACTTCTTTAACCAAAGCCAAAATTCAATGACATTAAAACTGAAGATTATAACATCAAGAGAGGCACAGATCTAATTTATGTTGGAAAAGAAAATTTATTACTCAAAATCAAATGCTAATTGGCTGCAGCCCTTTAAACTACACAAGCTAGGAGGCTGTGGAGAACATACAGGTCTTCAAGGGGAGTTTGCTAACCAGATGCAGTTAGAGCCCAGCCTTAATGTCTTTTTATCTTCCAGGTTCACAAGCGTATGTGTACGTGTGTGCACATTTCTGAAAGTCTGCTCTTCTGTACACTGAAAATTCAGATGAAAGTCAAGAAGAGGAAAGTTAGATCAGGGGATGAAGACTTCTTTATACTGCTTCCAAGCTCTGCCCTGATGCATTGTGTAACCTTGGGCAAGTCATTTAACTTGTCTTGCTCATCCATCAGATAGAAAGATGATGCTTATCTGTTGCATGAAAATGAGTTAATTGCTGTTTGCCAACTGCTTTCATCTCTTTGGATGAATCAGATTGAGGCCATATATGTGAGTGTATATAATTTTGCATGTGTATTTTTATTTGGAGCTTGCTTATGTCTTGGAGCATAGCTTCTTCAGGTCAACACTGGTTATCTGCTTGGCAGGGAGCCCCTATTATATATTTCTGATGCAATGCAAATCATAGCAATGAGAAACACATAAGTGAAAGGTATTACACTTATCATCATCATTAGCTGTTGTTGTTGTTATTGCTATTGTTGTTATTATTATTATTATAGTCTCACATTTGGATGCAGAGATAGGACCACTTTAAAAAAATATGGCCCCAAGAAAGAAGTCTTCTGTTCTTGGGAATAAGTCTCTAAAAATAAAAGGAATGGGAGAGGCCTGGGCCTGGAGCTGCCTTTACACAAATGTGTTGATGTAAAGTTTCCCAGGGGCATCACCAAACCTCTAAATTCATTTATTTATAGGCTTTACCACTCAGGAACTGACCTATGCCTGTGCTTGGCCAGTGGGTGGTTCTCACCAAAACAATAAATCTCCTCCCTCGGGGCGGAGTCATAGCACTCACAAATTGTTTGATTTTGGGAAACAGAAGGAAATTGGTGTGAGAGACTCAGAGGGAAATAATAAGGAGAAATTCTCTAAACCGTAGATACAGCTCATGAAAGAAGTTCAAGGGCTGTACAACCCTTGGGAGCAAAGTCTGTTCCTCAACCATCATTGGAGGCATTGGTACTATGGACTGTACCTTGTCTGTGACACATGGAGCTGACTGCTGCTGAAGGATGTGGAGTTGCCTGCAGAGGCCAAAGGGGTCACCATTGCTTTGGGAAGCAGGGCTGGAGCAAGCAGCAAGACAACAGCAACCTGGTGTGCTTTAAAGGTATGATATTTAAATATATGTAAGTGTTAACTATAAAATCTTGACATTCTTTCATTCAAGGCACTCCATCATCAGAATTTCTTCAAACGAGGCCAGATTCCCCAGTCCCTCACTATCTGTGCTGCTACCTTTGTTGTGTGGTAGCAGACACCTTTGCCTCTCTGGAGTGGTAGCACCAAAACCATTACCTTTGCAGCTCTAGAAAAAGCTCCAGCCTTGTGGCAATTCTCATCAGAAAGAGACACAAGGAGTGAAAGGAACAAAATTAGGATTTGCTAGTGTCTCATTCTCTGCCCCAAGTACCAGGTTTTCCTTTCTCTGGGGTGCAATCTCCCAGTTTACATCTGAGTTTGAAAGCACCTTTCCCATGGGCGGGCTGCGAAGCTTTGGAACTTCTGCTCTTTCAGTCTCATGGTCTGCAACAACACCACAGCATCCTCCATGTCAAGGTGTTGGCACGTTGTGTCTGGACTCATTCCTAGGCCCCATGGTTGGAGAAACACACATTTTCTACCCAGTGGCTCTTCCAGTTCCTCCTTCCATAAGACTGAAAGGATGGGGAAGGTTTTATCCAGGCTTTCCCTGCGTGGTTGAATTTTGCCCGTAAGGACTTGTTTTTACTCATCCCACACTTTCGTCACACCAAGTATGAAAGATCTAATAGACTGGGATGCAAATGTTGTTAAAGTGTTAACTTGTGTGATTTTTTTGTTCTAGATTGCAGAGCTTGTCATTATTCAAGTTAGATTGGTTATCTCGTTTTGTTGTTTCACTCTGCTTGCTTTACTTGCTGTTTATTGGTTGACTTTTATAATGACTATGATTAAATTAATAGAGTTTAGAATGTAAATTAGTTTCCAGTCATGTTTATTAGATACATCTACAGATAGGGTTTAAATAAAAACACAGCCTGAAATCAGAGTTGCAGTGCATTCTAATCTTAATGGGTGGCATGGACCTAGAGTGCTCTTTGTTAGGTTTGGAATCAACTGGAACAACTCTCTTTAGTCCACCTCTGAAAACCACTAGGGCAGATGTTGGCACAAATTAATCTTTTTTTCTCTTTTTTACAGGAGCCCAACTTTGTGGGGTGAAGTGATCAGTTCTTGCAGGCTAAGGAGGACTTATTCACTGTCGTAAAGGCTCCATAGGAATGCTAATCAAAGACAAATTTTCAGCACAAGTCAGAAAGTCCAAAGGATAGCAGCAGAAATTTCCCATGCTTCCTATGCCTCCAAATGCCTTTGCACTTGCTAGTACATTTTGCTCCTACTTCTTTTTTGTAAAAGGTCATTATTAACTGACTCTGTCACACACACATTTCAGTCTAAACTATTTTTGGCTGCAAACAAGTCAGTAATATTAAAACCGTAACAGGTAGAGGGCACCTGTATGTCTCCACATTTGCATGTCGTTACCCATGATTACTGGTGGTGATTCTTGACTCCATGGAGCTGTTGAGAGTCATCTGGCTCTTTGTGCTGGAAGGCATCAGGGAAATGCAGTCCTTCCAAAGCATCTTGCAATTATTCTCAGTTATTGGTATGATACCAGGTCTGCTGGGATTTCAAGAAGGTTCATCCTGGCTTGCCATACAGGACCCTGTCCTCCGCAGAATCAGCTCACTGTGCAACTACTGACATTGAAATCAGAACCATGAAGTCTCTCCTGTGCTGCCCTGCTCATGGGGAAGCAAGTCCTTGCTCTCGACTTTTCCTGCCCCTGCCACCCTTGCCTTTTGCTCAGCCACATGTGCCTAGATGGTTTTTGCTTCACAGCTCCTTCTGCTCCTTTAAAAGCAATTACACAGGGAATGTTAGTGATGCAAACTTGTTTAAACCTGAGCACACAGTTAAGTCAGCTTTGTAATTAATTGCCTCATCACTGCAGTCATCCTTCAGAAATGCTGTGCTGCTGGTTCAGGAGTAAGAAAGGGCCAGATCCCCAGCAGAGATCCCCCAAAATGAATGAAATCATGAAGCTGCACAGGAGGCCAGGTCTGACCCCCAGAAACGATGAAGAGGGAGTGCCATCATCATGGGCCCACCAACAACCCAGTATGCAGAGGTGGGCATAGGAGTGCCATGAGAGCCCCCAGTGCACCGCTGGTTTTGTCCTGGGGAAAGGATTTGTTTCCCCAAGGCATGGCCTTTGCAGTCATCCCCCCCGGGTGCTTCGTCATGGCAGGACTGCTTTTCACCTGCCTCAGAGCCCTCTGGAGCTCACACCAGAAGGGGAGAGAGTAAGCAAGGAACCCATTACCAGCATGTGAGAGCTAATGGAAACAGCATGGGACTGAAAAACATATCACTGGGGGCCTGTCTAGAGACACGTATGGATGATATGGAGGTATGGCGGCAGCACCTTCTCCCTCATGTATCTGTGGTGAGAACTAACAAAGGCAAACCAGCTGAAGCCATAAAGCTCCAACTACTATTATCTTCTTTCTACTCACATCTAAATCTGCCAAGGGTGAGTATGTTCAGAAGGTGGTTTTACTGACACAACTTCTCATTGATGTGGGGCTCTCTGTACATATAAGTGAGGAGAAGGAAGAAAAAGGAGAACCAACTTCTCAAAGAGTGACAAGTAAGTGAAGAGAGGGGAAAAAAAAGAAGAAAGCCAGTAAGTGAGAAAACATAGGATGGAGGGAGCTGTGCCTAAAAGAAGAGAGCAGAGAGTGATGATGACAAGGGGTACCAAACTGAGAAGCAATCTGGACAACTTCTGGATCACCTCGTGGCCATCTCTTCAGTCCCTGGACCTCTTAGAAGGCCGCTGTCCATTATGGACGAAAAAAGGGCTGAAAGATAGATAGCTATTTCAGACAAGAACTATTCTTAATATTTGTGGCAACTTCTTAATTGCTACTTACATTACAATTAAATAACTACATAGAGGAAAAGACCAGGGTCTGAATTAGAGGCAAGGTGAATGATGTGGGTAGCAGAAACTTTAGGACAAGTCCAGCTCAGAGAGTAGCCCAGGACACATAACAGCCCTCATCCCTATGTCTGCCAGTGACCAGTGCAGCCCCTAGAATTGACACCTCTTGTGAAAAGAAGACAGCTTTACCTGGATTTCTGGCAGACTTTGCACTGTTGGGGGCAAAGGGTGTGCTTTTGCCAGTTCTCCTACAAAGCTGTCAGCTAGTGCAGAGACACAGGTTCACAGTCTCTCTCCCACACCATCAAGCAGCTCTTTTGCAGGGTTCTGGGGGAATTCTAACACAAGGAAATGGAAAGGGCAATCAATGCCTATGATAAGATGCACTCCAGCAAACTCTTTATAATTTTTCTCACTGGGCTGCTGATGACCTAATAGGCTCTTTTCCCATCTCTAACTTCTATGAATCTGCAATCCTATTATTTATATTGACTCTTGAGGGTTTCTTCCAGAGTAAATGATGTAATTATACCCTGCACCATAACATTTCAGGTTCTGGTGTAATAGAACTAAATATGCAATTACGTGGTTAGTAAATGTAACAGTACAAAACTCAAAATCTGTATCCATGTACTGAAGCTTCATAAGAAGAATTTTTTTCCTGTTCTGTACACAGCAGATGTAGTGTAATTATTGCTAACTCAGAAGTATCACCAGACATTCATATGATACCAGCAAAAAATGCCCCTCCAGCCAATTCTTCATTCAAACATATGAAAATGAGAGAAATCCCACAATTCTATCTTATCAGTGAAGTCTAGACACATTTGACACTCTGCAAAATCAATACTTTCCAGGCTTTTAGAGACATCAAACCCACAAAGAATATACATTCATACACAAAGGGAAGGATCAGATTCACCCCTGATGTTAGTCCAGCCACTTCAGCTGGATTACAAGACAGCAGAAAACAGTCCATTATACAACCTGTGTGGATTATGGTTGGAAGAAATAAAACTGGTCTCCAACATTTGTGCAACACTGTGTGACAAAAAGAAAACAACATGAAAGGAACCACAGCTCTGTGGCTAAGGAACTAATCCTGGACTTGGGAGATATGGTTTCTACTCAGAGGTTTGCCACAACTTTCACAAAAGAAAAAGAAAAAGAAAAAGAAAATGAAAAAAGAAGGAGAAGGATTAGGAGAAGGAGAGGGAGACCTTTATTGCAGGCCGTGCCTGCAGGAGGACACCTTACCAGTAAAAAGTGTAATTTTGCACAGGCTACAAATGCCCTTTAATTTCCACTTAAATCCAAGAGTGAAATGGGGATAGCTCTATCAGAGGAAAGTGCTGTTGGGGTCCCTTCCCCCTGCCATGTGGTCCTGGGAGAGGGGTCCTGGGTGGGAGACATGGGGTTTCCCTGCCCCTGCTCAGCCTCGTTCCCCATTGGTTGGTTTGTGTTCCCCTGCGCGGGCAGAAGGACCCTCGGGTCCCGTGATTGCTGCAGTTCCTGGGCAGATCCTGGCCATGTGGCTGGAGAAATAAACATCTCTGACACATCTACCAAGAATCCGTCCATAGATACTTCTTTCCATGGGCCTCCTGGTTTGGTGCATTGTGTTACAGTATCCCTGCTATAACAAATGGTGGAGAATTGCTGGCAAGACACCGATCCCTAAGGACAGAAAATTCGTGAATAAAAACCACTCTAGATCTCTCTCGTCTCACCTTGGTTTGGATATTCTCTCTGGACTATGGAAGAATCGTGGGAAATGTGGCTCTCTGAGCCACAGAAAGAAATGTATCTGGAAGTTAAAGGAATCCTTGAACAGCAAAACAAGAAAGTATTTGTTCTGGGAGATCTAGAACATTTTTTTAACTGGCTTTTCAAAAATTTCTTCTATATTTCTCAAGACTTACTTTTTGATATTGAACCTCCTGGAACTAGTCATGGGTGGTTTTGGTATGAGATCTGGGATAAGGTAAGGGATCAAACAGAACATGGACTAGAGACAGAAGCTCTCCGTGCATCCCTTGTAATCAGTGAAGCTCTTGAGGAGCATTTGTATGGTCCCATTAGCCCTAAAGCAGAGGATCATACTAATCCCGTGGCCGAGGCCGCGCGGCCGCCATCCCGGGAGCACATGACTGCAGCCGTGCCGGTGGAGGTGCCTGCACTGGATGCGCCCGGCCCCCTCGAGAGCCTGCGCCTTATCGCGGACCCCATCCCTGTCTCGGGGTCCCTGGCCACGCGGCCGCGAGTGAGGGAGCGATGCCGCAGGTGCTGCGGGTGCCGTGGGCCACGAGCAGCCAGGAACCGGGCATCGGCGTGGCAGGCCGCTCTGAGCACACGGCTCGGAGAGCCCTGCGGAGGGAGAAGCGGCGGTTCCCACAGCGACACGAGAAGCCGCGCAGCACAGCACCGAGCCGAAACGGGGCCGCTCTCAAAGCAGCGTGGAGTTGGCGGAGCAGAACTGCTCACAGGGCATGGAGCAAGCGGCGATGGCAACGCGGGGCCGTGCAGAGCCCGGACACGCGCCGGAGCAGCACTGCTCGGAGAGCGCGGAGCAGCCGCAACGCGGGGGCCCGGCCGAGACGTCGGAGCCGGCGAGGCAGCGGCCACGCGGGACCAGCAGCCACGATGAACACACAAGCACGTGATAGGAGGAGTTGTAGCAACGAAAGTCACAGGAACTGTGAAATGGTACAAAGTCAAAAACAACTATGGATTTATAACACGAGAAGATACAGGGGAAGATTTATTCATCCATAGAACTGCCATTAAAAGGAATAACCCTAAAAATTACCTGCAAAGTGTAGGAGATGGAGAAGTTGTACAATTTGATATAGTACAAGGAAAGAAGGGTTTACAAGCAGCAAATGTTACTGGGCCTGGAGGTATTCCAGTCAAAGGCAGCCATTATGCACAAAATTATAAACAATATCCATCCCAGCAACTTCCCTACCCACAGCCTACTTTCCCCTTTTACCCTATACCCAATATGAGCCCTTTCCTAAGTTTACCCCATCCCCAGTTTATTCCTAATCCGTTTTTCACCCCAAGGCTTCCCTATACAATTCCCTTTCCCTACAATTCCTCTCCGATGCCGAGGGGGGGATGAAAAGGGGGAGGGAAGAAATTAAACCCTCTCTTGCCTCAGTTTCCCCACAAAGCATGCCCGGAGAGTTCTGTCTCCCTTCTGTCAGCCTTAAGATGTTCCAGAGAATCTGTTTGGACATTTAAAGGCTCAGGAGGGTGGCTTGTATTATTTTAAAACTGTTCTTGTTATGTTTATCCAGTTGTTTCATTCTCCTTTTATTAAAATAAAACGGGTGAGGTGTTGGGGTCCCTCCCCTGCCGTGTAGCCCTGGGAGAGGGGCCCTGAGGGCACAGACACGGGGCTTCCCTGCCCCTGCTCAGCCTCGTTCCCATTGGTTGGTTTGTGTTCCCTGCGCGGGCAGAAGGACCCTTGGTCCGGTGGCTGGAACAGTTCCTGGGCAGAGCCCCGGCCATGCGGCTGGAGAAATAAACATCTCTCTGAAACAGCTATCAAGAATCTGTCCATAGATATTTCCTTTCCACGAGCCTCCTGGTTTGGTGCATTGTGTTACAGTATCCCCACTGTAACAAAGTGCCTTCACTAAATAATAATAATAATAATAATAGTTTTAAAAAATTATTTGAAGAGTTGGGACAGCTCTCGCTTTAGAAATCTTGGGATTCCCATTTGCTTGAGTAAGACAACTACCTGCTGGTTGAATGGGTATGGTGGGAACCCTCTAGATAAGGCCTTCAGCTGCAAAATCAGGCAGTGAAGTGGGAGTCAGCACTGGGCCACGTGTCCCCTTGCAGCAACTCCATTGCCTCTTAGTCGAGGTGTGACATCTCACCAGGTTTGTCAGGCACAATATGACAGAACCTAAACAAGCACAAATGTTGTTTCCCTGTACAAAATGCACTTCAATTATCCCAGCGTAAAAAAACCATGATGCTTGGAAAGAGTGTTTTACTGCTAGGCAAACACCCACCAGGTTTTCAGCGTTGCATGATACTTTGCTCCTCAGAAGAAATCTGCACCATCCACCAAAGGTGCTCAGCCACTATATTCCCTAAGCTTGAATGCCATAACAGAGCTCTGAGCTCTGCTGTGTTCTACTTTCATCTACACTTCTTTGCCAACTTCCCATTTGCTACAGGAGAATAAATATCACACCATTCCCACTGCTGAGTGACAGCTCCGTGCCTGGATGCCTTACAGAACTGTACACTTCTTTTTTGCCTTCTCTACAATCAATCATGGATTCTGCATCATATGACTGAACCACTAAGATAAAAATTAACATGATGCTTTGTAATGATGTGTAGTTGCTTTCCTTTGAGATGAAATAGTTGATCATATTCTCCCACCCCATATTTATGTCATGCTATTGGCACTGGAAGCATTAGCTTTGTAGTCACAATTATATGAGAACTAAGTAAACTGCAGAAATTTGTAAACTGTTGCATTACTAAATTAAATGCTGTTTTAACTAACAGTTAATAGTGTTTACTGCTGTGTAATAGTAATTTTCATTTTTTACTGTATCTAATGACTTTCTGATGACTCAAATTCTCTGTAGGGATACCAAATCATTACATTAAGGATGAGTGATTTTAGTATGCAATGACTGATCAGTACAATAATATGTAGACTCATGCTTCAGCTAGTAAATTAAATCATTTACACCAGAGTGTTTGTCAACCAGAAGAGTTCTATTACATTGCTGCATTATAATGTAGAGTCTGCTCAAAATAAAACACATGCTATATTAAATCTGTGCCACTTTACAAACAAAACCCTTAAGGACCAACAATTTAGCATATAGTAGGGCCATGGAGAAGGACTGTTTTTCACATAGGGTGGATAAATCCAGAAATTTTGTCATTCATTTGGGAAAGTAGCATGGCAACATAGAGTTATGAGTCTACTAGTTGAATCAAGCATCCCAAATATCACTTGAATGCTTCACTTGGTACCAAAGGGACCTGTGGAACGGAAAATGGCCACAGCCAGAATCTGAATCTTTCAGATAAATATACAGCTGAGCCAGCCTCTGGACTTGATGGGATCACCACATCATCCTGAGCCATGAAGAATAAAAGGGCAGTTTACTTTGGGATGCAAACACTCAACAGATCTGCTGCTGAAATTGGGTAGTAGAATGTCACAGCGGTGAATAGTTCATCATGCTTGTATTTTAAGAAACTAGATCAATTCTTTGTTTGAATAGGACTTAAAATGCAACCTCTCACAGCATTTAGGAATTTCCTAGTGCAGGCTTTGGTTTGGGCCCAACAATTATTTTGATGTCAAAATGTTCAGAAGAACAGAAGATACTTTAGTACTTCAATGTTTTAGGAACTTTTTGTTTCCGTGTTTTGTTTGAGATACCAAGGGGCCTCATTTCCAGTAACACAAAAGCATCAGAGTTTCCATTTACCACAATTAGAACAGAAGGTTCTTTACTATTTGGAAAAAATCAGACCCCAGAGTCTCAAGGTTATCTCCCAGAGGCCATGCACCAATGTTAAACCATTGACTCCACTGACTTTGACCCAGTCATGCTCATGTAAATACATGTAATTATTCAGAACCCCAATTTCCACCATCACATAATTATGCCATCCAGAACATATTTGTAGGGATATAATGTTACCTTGGATGAATTTTCCCTGTTGTTTTGAGACACATCCTGAGACACATTCAGCATAAAGCCTTGAAGGACAGTAGGAGATGATTCATCGTGTTTGCTAAGTTCATCGCCCAGAAGTGGCAGCTTTACTGTCAGAGAAGGACTCTGAACTTCTCATAATGGGAAAGAGTTGTGACAAGGGAAAGGCTTGTTTTGTGAACTACTTAAACCCACATGAATTTAATGCTTTTCAGGAACTTAATGACTCATTCAATATTTTTACCCTTGGGATATCAAGAGTCACAAAAACAGTGGTATTTTGACTTGTGAAATCTTCAGCATAAAAATGTTTTCTGTGCTACTGTGTGGGAATTAGGTTTCTCTGGCAAGAGCTAAAAAGTCAGGTTTACCATTACTAGTTTATTTCTTGGCATGCTGCACTGAAGGGCACTTAATGGATGAGATTGGTAGCAAGTCAACAATGTTCAGTGGTGCCTTAACGCCTGATTCAAGGGGGCATCTCCTGTGAAGAGCAGGAGCCCACAACTGTAACTTCACATGACACATCTAAGTATAACATCCACTTTTGCCTCAGCAAAACATCCCATATGAGCCAACTCAATCAAGATCAGCCCCTTGAATTTTTTGTTGCTGTTCGCTTCATCAGCCCTAAAAAAAGAAAGAAAGAAAGAAAGAAAAGGCACAGCAAAGGCTTTTGATCTTTTTGTTTAAAATATAAGAGTGTTAAAATGTCCTAATAATCTGGAGGCTTGCCAGCTTGTAGGCAGACACTAAGTGAGGTTTAATTTTTGCACAGAAATCAAATATTAGCAAGGGGAACGTGAACACATACAAAAAGACTGCTCATCTGGCCAACATCTGGTTTGATGGGCCCATTATTTCAACAAGTACTTATAGGCAGGTTTTTTGTTGTTGTTGCTTCCTCCCAGAGCAGCAACAAACTAGTAGAAGAGATTAAAATTTCCATATCATTCCCACACACAGAGTCATGCTGTATAAATTGCCCAGAATACCTAATTCTTCCCTTTCCCTTTTTTCATTTAGATTAAAAAAACACTATTATATTTAAATACATGGGAGGGAAAAGTGAGAGTAGCAGCTAAAATTGTTACTTTCCAGTACATTCTTGCATGGCAAGTTGTGACAGCGTTTATTACACATGTTTAATGGAAGAGCTAGAATGCAAACCTGAAAGCAGGTTTGGATTGGGAGATGAAATCAGTCATCTTGAGACTCGGTGGCTCGCAGTTCCACAAATGCACATGTATTTGTAAGCTCTGGGTGTCTCACTGCTCATGCTGAGCCTATTGATCTCCATTCAGAAAGGTGTGTCCTTTTTCACTCCACCAGGCATTCTTCCTGAAATCATTAAAGATGATAGGCAGACTTAATTGCACATACAGCACTTATTGCTATACGTGCAGATGGACTTGGGCTTGTTTCCAGAACCCCTCTTCTCTCTCAGGACAGTAATGTGTACCTTTCAAGGTAAGCTGGGAGTCACCCCCAGTCCTGTGGTTTAACGACAGCCCCATGTGCTCTGCTGGATGCTATCTACCAGGCCTCCCGGTGCTGCGAAATTCCAACAACTTCAAACAACAGCCATGCGCTTGAAGTCAGTCTGCTGTGGGGAAGCACTGCTCCACATAAAGAAAAAACATAGAACCCAAAAATAAATCTGCATTATAGATTGTAAACGAGTGACAGAAAGGCAGCCAATGCTGGAGCACATCCGTATGCAAAAATGGAAATGAGAGGTTCATCTCCACCGCTGCCTTACTTAATCTGCTTTTCACAGTAATGACATTTCTTCTGCTTGTAGAACCGCCTGTCTTTATGTCACTTTTCCTCTCTGGCATGGCTGTGACCATTTCTGAGGTTTCCTGAAAGCACAAGCCAAAGTCATGGTTAGATTGCCCCAGAAGCAGTTGCATGGTATTTACTGCAATCAAGCCAGTCTACACATCTTATGGACATGAAGGGTGATGAAGGCTGGTCTGCCTTGCACGAAAGATCAGGAGTCTAGTTAAGACTTGAAATAAACCTCTCACTTTCTATCTCGAACTCTCATGTCACCCAGAGCAAACCCCTCCGAATGTGTCTCAATCCCTGCATGTGGTGCAGTCTGGCCATCAGACCTCTGAGGGCCTTCGCACCCCTGGGCTCAATTCTGCTGGCTGCCTGCAAATGGCTTTCTCCAAAGCAGGAGCGATTAAGGTTCCAGCATGGTTTTTGGGTGGGGAGAAAGGAGACAGAATGAAACTGCACAGCTATCCTTGTCTGTTGGTCTGAGACCATACATAGGCTTTCCTTCTGAAGGTGTTGCTACATCTCCTAGAGGTAATAGTCTCAGGTTTGGCAGGTGCATGTTTATATGGAGAGGTTTGGGAAGGAGACAATATGCTGCTGCCAAAGAACATGAGCTAAGAGTGCCTTCTTCCCCCTCCAACCAGAGCCGTCATGGAGTCAGCCAGGGGCACAAAACCAAGTCAGTACGTAGCAGGTCACTTCAGCAGCAGGAAGAGGATAGTGCTGAAGCACAGATGAAGTTTAGAAATTAACTTAGTGGCTGTCTGTGCAGGCCTGGGTAGGGATCTCTTCTGCAGGGAAGTCTTCTTTCAGCCTTTTCTTGCATAAACAAACTGCTGACACAAGTGGTCCAGAACACACCTGGAAATCAAATTTTCTTCAACTGCCCTCTCACAACTTACTACCCTTCACTCCCTCTCTGTGCTTTCAGCAGGCTGCCTCGGTGCTTACAGCAGATGTGGCGGCTCTGTCAACGGCCAGCTCTGTTCTCTGCACATGCCAGGCAATAATTAGTTGGTTATTTCTTGTCTCTGATTGACATAGCTCCTACTCCAGCACAACACAGAACTTGTTTTCGTCACTTTGCAACTTTCTCAAGATGCCATTATAGTGGGCAAGGTGACACGATGTGAGGCAAATCACACAGCAACACCATAAACACAAGGGCGGGGCCAGATTCACAGCTCTGTCCTTGCAGTTTCACTCTACAGGAGCTCTGTTGAAATGCATCTGTCACACATAAGACCAGAGTTACATATTCAGCCCACAGTGTGGTCATGAGACAGTGCAAAGGAAGAGCACTCATCTCTATTTCTAGAGAGCACTTGTGCCATACGGTTGTTTTATGTTCTGTGAACAAGTAAAGATAAGGCAAAAATAAACAAACAAAGAGGAACAAAGATGGGGTTTCTATGGAAACACAGAATTTCCTGACTTGTATAATTAAAATTAACCATATCCCTCATTAATGGAGTTGTGGGGACAAAGAAATGTTGATTTTTCTTGTTTGTTTTGCCTTATTATATGTGAACACTTTCAGTTCTTTCTCTTTTCACTTCATCTCTCTGACACATACATGTTCATGCACAGCTTTTTACTTTTATATACGTTTTATATACGATGTGCACTCTGTAGCTTTCCTAACTCCCAGTAATATTAACAGGAGTTACTCATGTAAATCTCCCATTCATTGTTGGGACAATAAACCTCAAAGAGTGTGAAAGCATTGCATTAAAGTAATTTTTCTCAGTACTGATATGAATATAGGATGCTAACATCCAGATGAAGTGGCACACATAAACCTGAGGATCCACTGTTGCTGGATATCATGCATCATGTACTTATCTCTCTGTCTTGAGCAATACTGAGGGAGAATGTTCTCAACAAAACACACCTGTATTTCCCACAGCAACACCTCTTGCCTGGACAATGGAAGGAGCACCAGTACTTTAAAGTTTTCCACAGTGAAACACAGGATGTCTGCCTGTAGCTTACAACCTTTAGTTCAGATTGTGCCATATATCACATGTTAAGTAGGAGGGGGACTGATCAGAGCTTGGATAGAGGACCTCCAAGGAAAGGTTTAATCTAGCAGAACATGGGATCAGTGATTCTCTACATGGTGAATATCCCTAAGACTTAAAATTGAACCAGCAGTCCAGCTGCAATCCACTGGTACTGATGGAGGTGCTAGTTTTTAAAAGGAAAATTTAATCACAGCTCCAACTCTTTTTGAGGAGAAATAGTAATATATTGCCTTCATTTTTGCACAGTTTGGCCTCAATTTCCCTCTCATGTGGAAGTCACAGAATCAGTCCACAAAAAGTCTCTTCATTAGTAGCTGCAAAGTACTGTGAGATAAGAAGTGAACTTAGGGACACCATGGTTTCCACCCACAAATAACTGACAGGTATAATAATAAAAATTAAGAATTGGGAAGATTTTGATGCCTTGGAGATGGAATGGACAAAATTCTTCCCGGTAGAGTTACAGACATGATCCTATTATCATAATAAGGCAGGATGATAGCCTTATTTCAACCTCAAATGGTTTATTTCAGCAACGGGTATAAAGCAAGCCCTTGTCGTACCATCTGCCAAGTACCTTTGGGATCTGACAGCATGGAAAGATGATTAAAAATGTAAGAAGTTGCTGTTTGCATTAATAAAAACACAGGTTCAAGAATTAGGTTGAAAAAACAACAACATTGTAAACATGCCTTTAAAATGAAAGCAATTTCCTCTTTGTAGTGAAAGCCATGCTTTATTTTCATTTGCTACTTAGGATGTGACTATGCCCAGTCTGGTTTCCGTGTCCTCACTGTTCCACTCTCTCATGCAGTTTGCACTCACAGAAATTAAATGTGCACTGTACGTGGGACTGCCCCTGCTCTTTCACCTGGACAGAAATGAGTGCATTTCAACCCTACACCATTACTTCCAGAATTCTTATAATGAGGGTTGCATAAAATTGAAGCCTATAATAATAGTATACATTTCTTTTTTAAAGGCTGACCTGCAGTTCTGGTTTTCAAACCAAATGACTGTAGTCAGGCATATTAGTGCTTTAACCTTTTTATTACATTACATACATGAAAACAATTAAGGCTGGGATTCTTTCCAATGTATTATCATTTTCAGTTCCCTCTGGCCTTTTTCCATCCATTTCAAAGAATGTACATAGCATCAACTGAACATTCTCTCATGTTTTATTTTTTTGTTTCTTTTCTGCTTAACAACTGTCATGCTTTCAAGATCAGCCAACTACAGAGTATCATGCAACAGCAGCAGCCAACAGCAGCAGCAGCAAAAACAACAACAAAAAGTTTGGGAGTTTAAAACTCCTCATAAAATTAAATCTGAGATTTAAATTCTCCCTCATATTTTATTGTCTTTTCTTTTCTTTTTCCTGTGGTAAATGGTAATTAGAGTCAATAATCTTTTGCTGAGAGAGCACCTTGTCCTCACAGTGTTTATATCATCATCATCAAAGATCTGCCTTAAGGCCCTGGAGTGTTAATAATTTAAGGTGTGCACAGCCTAGTTATAGCAGGAAGCCTAGTTATTGAGTTTGTAAACCAGCTGATGATTTATGGGAACACCTTGCATGAGTCATGCTCATTAAATAAAATACTTTAGTTTAATAAGGAACATGGGGTAAACAGTTCTTCCCGTTACAGGGTGACCGTGCAATTGGAAATTGCTGAGTTTTGTCACCAGCTTTGCCACTGCTATTTTGTCTTAATTGTAATGTCAGGGTAAGCTTGTCTGTGTGTGTGTGCAGGCATGTGCATGTGCACGCACACCTCCCCTTGAAGTACGGATAGAAACTCTTTCACCTATGCTTTTTTTTTTCCCCCCATCCTCTCTGTCTCTCCCTCTCTCTCCATACAGCTGTTTCATAAGTTACCCTCTGATAATGAAGATGTTAAATCTCTCCTTAAAAGGCTACTAATTAAGAAAACAGAAATGTTCACAGAAATAAAATTACACAGGAAAAAAAATCAATATATGGTTGTTAAATGTAGCTTGCATTTGAGAGCCATAACCATATTTTACTTTTAAACACTAGAGTTAACTCTGACTCATTAGAAATTCCTTGGGAAATTAAGTCAGTAAAAGCCCTATGCATTGGTCTCTTCTGTTTAACCAGAAGCAACCATGCTTTGCCCACTGCTTTAGAAATCCACTGTATCTCCAAGAAATTTCAGTGGGGTAAGGTAGTGTCAGCATCTACCTTCAGATGGGAAACATGCCGACAATAACCTCCTCTGTATTAACTATATTGTTGTTATTTTTCAGCCTTTTAGGAACCAGGGCATGGCTCCTTAGGGTCACTGAAATCCCCCCTCATTCCCACCAAAACCAGTAGCACCTGAGCACCAGGAGTGGAAGGAGCCGATGGAGCTGTAGCTGGAGTCTTCACTAGGCTGGAGGCTACTCCAGGGCAAAATTACCCTTGTCTTCACTGGAAGGAAGATGAGACTCATGGAGTTACAACATTTCTATGGAATAAAAGGAGAAACAATTTGAGTAATAACATAAAAATTCCCATATACTTTTCTTGATTGATTTCTGTCTTATCATCCCAAACCAAAGGCATCTCAACTGGGTTTAGTTACACTCTTAAACAAACAATAAGAAATTAGTTTTCAAAAGAGAAAAGCCAAGTTTTTTCTGCAACTGAATATTAGCAAACATGCCATTATCCCTGCAATATTGATTTTTGTGTTCTTTATGTTTCCTTTTAGATGTACTTTTCTGTGTTCTTTTCACAGGGGTGATACAGCTGTAAGTTTAATTTTCTGACTAATAACTGAACATCCCCAGACATAGACAGCCTGTCAGGCAGCATTAATAAATTTGTTCAAGAACATTGAGCCAGGCCCATTTGTGGGGTAACTTTTGGATTTAACAGCACCAAACAAATGAGTGATCTGTCTGCCAATTTGTAAACAATGGCCTGAGTCCTCCCTTTTTTTCCAGGAGAAATAAGGCATGACACAACAGGGTGTACATACTACGTGGGCCATCTCTTTGAGGCATCTCATATTTGTGTTTTGCAACCTTTTGATTGACACTTGTGCCAGTGTAAGTCCTAACGTGATCTTGTTTTGCAGAGAGAGACGGCAACATGGACTGCTTCTGGTGAGACCCACAAATGACATAAGGCAACCTAATTGTCCCTTCTTTCTTTTTTTGTTTATTCGTTTGTTTGGGTTTGGAGTTTTTTTGTTCTTCTTATTGCACAGGCCCCTGGCTTAGTCCAGGGGCTGCTCTGAGCCCTGTTCTCATGCAGAACACTACCTGGCATGCACTGAGGTGTCCAGCCTGCAGCAGCTGTACCCAAACACGTCCTTGGGTGCTTTCAGATTTCAGTTGCCTCCAGGCAGCTCAGTGAGGTATTTGAGAGTGCACATTTTACAAGTAAAGGGAGTTAGGTATGTCCTCCTCACCAAAAATGTCCAAATCATTGAGTCAGAGGCACATGAGGATCCCGGGACAGAGCAGAGTGAAAAAAAATCAGTTTCTTCAAGGCCCAGAATTAGTGCCCTAATTCATAAATTTGTCTTCTAAATGGGAGAAATCTTTGCAATGTCTCAACTACGATACCCCTTACTCCTGGAGGCTATAGCAAAGGTGATGTGGGAAGGAAGGACACCAGGCTGGGCAAATGGTATCCTTTTTACAATTCAGTCATTGTAGAGGACTGCTTTAGGCTTTTTTTGTTGTTGTTCTTCAGCTTCATATAGTTTGCAGTTCATATAGGTTTCATATAGGTTGTGGTTGCCTCTTCATAATCACACAGAAGGCAGAAAACAAAATACATTTCCTTCTTATCTGTTGCTCTGCTTAGTGAATGCAAGAATTGCATCAACTTCTCCTCTGCTGGAGTGAACACCTTCCTCCAGAAAGTTCTCAGTTGATTGCACTTAATTGCCTTTTGTGCTGTGAAGGTCCTGGCAAAACACATTCCTGATGCTACCTTCGGGTCCTATGGAAACTACCACCAAATTCAGAAAAGTAATTTTATGGAGCTATTCCTGCCAGTGCATTGATCCAAGGGCATAATAGGACATGAGAGTTCACTCAGACAAGGGACTAGGAAATGCTCCCAAAACCTGGTAACACTAACCTAGACAGAAATATGATGCTCTTGACTCCATGATGACTCCTAGAGCACCCCCAGTCTCCTCACTGGGGTGGTGTGAGGAGCAGAAGAGGCCTTGACACTGTGCAAGCCCCGCTCAGCAGTAATGAAAACATCCCTGAGTTACCAATCCTGTGTTCAGCACAGATCCAAAACACAGTCCCAACCTAGCTAACGTGAAGAAAGTTAACTCTATCCCAGGAAAAAACAGCATTTTCATTGCAAAGTTTGGGGTTGCACTTCCCTCTTTTTAGCTGTGGAGTCAATGGCAATAATTTTGGATGATCTAATTACCAATGTCAGCCAGAAAGAATGGTCATATATGAACTAATTGTTTCCCTCTAGAACTCTGGTCCCTGCTGCTGTGGGTTCTTCACCCATGGCGTGGTCCTGCCCCATACCAGGAGAGTGGAGGCATGGTTAGTTCCTGGTCTCTCTACAGACTGACACCTATTCTGGTCTAGTACCCAAAATAAGCTAATTTTGGAGGAAAGTGGGCCAAATTAAACCATTTGCATCCATCTATGTAGAACTGGTAAAGAGCAGCAGAGGATCCCATGGCCAGGCTGCACTAAAGAGGAAAGCTTCCACTTCTGGAGGCCAGCAGATGTCTTTAGCCAATCTGATGTGCCACAGGAAAAACACACCATTGCTTCTACCCTTTATGGTAGGTATGGTAGGTGGGCAAGTGACTTCCTTTTGGAGATGGGCAAAGTGGCAATTATGATTATTTGCATTGGAATAATACCTGGAGACTAGATCCTTATTGTTCTAAACTATATAGCAAACTATCTATTCGGACAAGGGAAAGGATTTTCAGACTAAGTATAGAAACATGAAGTTTCAGGTCTTGGAGGTTTCAGATGAGCTGACACAATTTTGGACAATCCTTTGAATTGAGGTCAAAAATAATCACAAAGTGTAGAAAAAGGAACAAGCATGAATGTGGAATTGAAAACATAAGGAGAGGAAAAGCTAAATTAGGCCATTAACTTATAAAAGAGGTATTAAGTGTAAAAGGAATTTGGCTGGCAGGATTGTAGACTATATAATGGAAAGATACCAAAACAAGGCAGTCTCCTATACATTCTCAGGCAGGTTAACATACTTAAGCAAATTCATCCTCTAATTGGCTTCAGTTAAGTGCTCTATTCAGAGCGTCTTTGGGATAATTCAGAGTGCCACTAGGATGCCTGGCAAGTGAAAAGCTTCTGGGAATTAAGCAAAAGAGTCTCAGAAACACCACTAATGAAACAACTGGAGAGTAACAAAGAATGTGATGCTACCTCACCTGGTTTTTGTGAATCTTGTTTGTCAACAAGACACAATGGGACTCCAATCCAATTGAAAATTGGAAAAAGAAAAAGAATAAAAAGAGTTTGCTGATGAAACTCTTGTATTCATGAATATGGATAGGAATAAATCATGGTGAAAATGAGTGAGTCCATATAGCACTAGAAATCAGAAATCATATTAAGGATGCCATTTACCATATTCTGGCCAAACTGCACAAATCTGTCCAGAAAATTGCACAATGAGCTCATGCTCAATATAAAGGGAGCAAGGAATTTCAAAAGACTAATATGAAGCAAATGTTAGCCCTGCATTTCCTCATGTCCTATTTGAACCAAAGTCAACTTGCATCTGTGTTGAGGCAAACTCAGAACCTGACCCAGCCTGACTGGATTTTGAAAGCGTGGCTCCAGATGAGCAGCCAACACATGGGGTCTAAATACCTCCAGATAAGCATCTTTCCTTGGATAACAGAAGATAAAGACACTGAATAGCATATCATCCTAAAACAGTCAGAAATCTTAGTCATAGCCTTCAGTGTTCAGCTGAGGCACAAGAACAGAGCTGGAAACGTTCCTTTGTAGATAGAAGTTCGCCCACCGGAGATGAGATAAGATAACCAAGTGATTCTGTAATACATAGCAGGAGAAACGTCCAGCATAATTGGAGAAACGAGGTATTCCTGAAAGTTTTTGGTACCTGACAGACTGGTACCTATGTGATTTAAACCAGAAATGCCTCCAGGTAAGCTGCCTCTTATTTGCTATCTTCTTCTGGTTCAGTTTTGAGTCTTTTGATAAGGTATTGCACAGCACATGCCATCAGATTAACCAATTATAAATCCTAGTTTTCTTTACATGCATTTTAATTTAAGTTAGAAACAGCTACCATAGCTTATAAGCAGTTCATCTGACCAAATTATCTTTGAAATTCAGTCAGGAGCACCACGCCCAGCCTACACCATGAAATGTCAAACAGCCTGGCAGATGGCAAATGATAAAGGACTTGATAACAAAAAGTCTTGGTTGAGTGAAAAGGTTGATATTTGTCATTGTTACAATATCATAACACACCTCACAACATTTTATTAGGCTCACCAGTTTGGGGCAAGTAGGCAGAAGGCAAATCACAGTCCTGCCAACTTCTCGAGCAAATACAATTAATTCTGAGGTATAGTTATGGAAGAAGGTTATGCCAGGACAAGAGCAACATCCAAAGTTGCCAAATAGCTCCTATCTAAATAAAAGAGATTTCAGCAAGTAAGTATTTGGGAACCTGACATAGTTACAAATACTGCATCCGTGCCAAAGTCAAATATGAGGAGCCTGCATTACAGGAAGGCCTGCAGGAGGACCTGGAGCTGCCGGCTGTACCTTGAGGACATCCAAAAGCAGTTGGCAGGGTTCTTATGCTGGCAGAAAGCAGCACATGCTCACCCCGCTACTGACAACAGAAAAACAAAATGTGAAAGTGACACAGATGCCAGGTGCTGCTGAACAGATGCTGGAGACGAGGAACAGAGAACACAACAGGAAAGTCCCAAGAGGATATGCTCAGGATATGGTTGCTGACCCAAGCCCTGTGCAGCTCAATAGCCTCTTGGCATCAAGGGGTTTCTGGTCTTCTCCTCCTCCCCATCCCCACGTGCAAAATATGTGCATTAATTTGAGTACATTTTTGAGGGGCAGTAGGAAGTAGGTTGCTGCTATTTTGTCATGTTTGCTTTCAATTCTTTTTTCGTCTTTTAGGGGTATGGTTAATAGCAGCCACTGAAATTAAGACACTGACCTCTGCCCTGTGGAAAGGACATAGTCGTCCCCTCCCTGGGCCAGTGCAGGAGCTCAGGGCACAAGCTTAGCAAAGCTCCTCTCTATCAAAGCTGTAAAGAGTGGCATCCTCCAAAGCCTGGTGAAAAATGTCAGCTCAGGTGGCAGAAGTGGCAGTGTAATGTTTCAAAGCCTGAAAAAGTTCTTGCATCATTTCCTGATAAAAGGGACAGCAATAGTCATCACCAACCAGAGAATGTAGCTTCCAACTACTATTATTTTAAAGGACACCCTTATAAAGTGGCATATGATGTAATGAAAAGCAAAATATATCGGTTTTTTTAGAAAAAGGACTCTAAAAAGGAAACATAATGGCATGCAATTGGATCTGGCTCGCTGCTGGGCAAGCACGTCCCAGGCAGTGACAGTGGACAGTGTCTTCATATCGGCCATGTCATGGACACGAGACACACAGATTGAAGTGAGTCTGCACAGCTGCACCCAGAGAAACACCAACTCTGTTGTAAATCATTTTGACTTATCTGCCTGGAGATTTCTGAAGAATTGAGTTGTTCCAGGAAGGATGAGCAGACAGGGACACAACTAGCCCAGAATCCTACAGGAAGAGCAGTCACAGAGCATTGCAGGGGGGGAAGATTTCAGAGGGATGCAGACAGGGTAGCACACCAAAAACCTGACACATAGACTGCGTGGGGGCTGCCCATGCTGTGATCAGAATACAAAAAGCAGAGAGAAGTGAGAACTCCAGTAGTGCAGAGCATGTGGCTGGGAGGTTGATACCCCCACTGCATTTCCTCAGTAGTGCAGAGCATGTGGCTGGGAGGTTGATACCCCCACTGCTGCTGAGCCTGAGCAGTTAGGGACACTCCAGCTCACTAGATTAAAAACTAACACACAGTACTTTTGTTGAGGTCAGACTCCTCATTGCAATGCAGATAGACTCAGACTGGGGAAATAATTGACATGGGAACAATAATGAGAAAATCAATTGCTAAGTCAGATATCATTGACTGCAATGAAAATTTTGTGCATGGAGGATTTGCAGGATAAAGACCCAGTTTTTCTTTTAGGCTAGATGAGTCGGTAGAGCTGCAAGAAAAGGTAATGTGGTTAATAGTGCTGTCCTTGTTACCCTACTCTTCCAGATGGAATTCAAAAGGAGTCTGATGGCAGGGTGATTCTTCAGCCAAAGTTTCAGGCTATGCTTCTGTAAACGTTCGAACATGTGCATGATTAAGACCTTGAGAGGCTAGAGCATTTCACTAATGGTGTGGGACACTGCACAGTTTCATTAAATTTAACATTACAGCTAAAAATATAGCCCAGTGTCACCCCTCATATCTCTGCATGTGGGACACTCCACTAGGTAAGGCCCACAGTGCTTGTACTATTATTTGCAGCAGTTTGCAGCTGTACTCAAAGCTTTTAATCAGTGTTCCACTAATGCAGGCAGCATCCAAAGTGTAAAAAAATCCACAATACTATCTGAGAATACTTAATACCATCATGAGCTATTCGCCAGTTTGGTATGGTGTTATCTCCACCTTCTGTCAACAGTATCTGCTAAAAAATCGATAGCAATCGTAAAGTAATGTTTATTATCACCTTGTCCCTCACACCTGCCCCACCGAATCGTCTCTCTTTGTCTCAGAGGCTGTAAAAGTGCAGCAAACTAAAGCAGAGGCATGCCTTCACCTTACAGTGATGTCTATTTTTGTTGCAGGATTACAGTACTAATTAAAGACCATCATCATCACTACCATTACTTCTTTAGTTGGAAGAGTGGAGCACTTTCCCTCCAGGAGCCCTCTCCAGAAATACATTCATAGGTACTTCCACATCATACGTGCTTTTAGCCTGGAAGTATGAAATACTTGGATTAAAATCTTCCCTGTGAAACCAAACGGCCAAGAAATTTCAGGTGTGAAGGTGGCAAACGGGGCGGTGTGCAGGTACTCTGGACCGCGTTAGCAACTTGCCCGTGTGGATGCTCCCTTCCTTCCCCCATTTCTCCCTTCAGAGAGGGGTCTGGACGCGTTTGGCAGGTCGCTCCCTGCGCGGAGGCCCCCCGTGCCGGCGGGTGGGCTGTGCCGAGGGCGGTGGTCCCCGGGCGGCTCCCGGCCCGGCGGCGGGGAGCCAGGAGCATGTCGCGACAGGGAGCGCTCCCCCCGAGGGCGGGCGGCGGCGCTGGCGGCCCCCGTCGGCGGCACCGGAGAACAAAGCGGGGCCGGGCGGGGAGGGCGGTGGGCGCAGGCACCGGCCCTGGGAAGCACCGGGAATCGCCCCTCGGGGAACAAACCCCTGCCCGGGCTCGGGAGAGTGATGGGCTCCTCCCTTGGCGGCGGGGGTGGATGGGGGGTAGGGAGGTGGAGGGAGGGGCGGGTTGCTGTTTAACCTGCTGTCGCGGTTTCGTGATTGTCACTACGTGTGACGGGACGGCAACCTGCTCATCGATCTACAGGCAGGGAGGAATTTGTTCTCGCAGGGCCGAAGGGGAGCAGCGGGCAGGGCGCCCCAAATCAGACGCAGCGCTGTCCCTCCTGTCAGCAGTGCGGGGCGAGCCGCGCCCCCGACATCGGCGGCAAATTCTGCCGCTGACGTCATCTGATCGCCGATATATTTTTTTAATTAGGTGGCAGCCAAATGAAGAGTGATGTAGAGCATTGTGAATGTAATTATCCATTGTGCTTCAGAGAGACGCCTATAGATCTTTTTTCTTACCCCCCTCCCCTCTGAAAACTATCAAAAACCTGGGGAATTCAAATAATCTTCCGATCCCTGTGCATGGATGGAGCCTGTCAGACCCTGTGCGTGGGCTACTGACAAACACAAAGGAGCAACAATAAGTGCACACCACTTACAGCACTGCTAGACTTATTCATTCATTGTAACATAATAATTTTAGATGGTCATTGAAGAGAAGCATATGTTTCGGGCAGACATCAAAAGAACAACCAGACATTTAGATAAGACAACTAAAACTCAGTTTTAAAGTTTCAGATCTAATCCTGGGTAAAGACCGAACAAAGAGTCAGAGAGCAGAAATTACGTTATTTAAACTGACACCACCTAAATCGGATCCTTTCTTCTGTGATCTCACATAAACACAGTGTGTTCATCACATCCAGCCGGCTTCATTACTATTTATATTACCGTACGCTGGCTGTGTGCAGTCAATTCATAATTGTCCAGTTTTTCTAATTAATCACAAAAGATTTTTGTTTTGCCTACAGCTAGTTCTGGGGTGACTCACAATGGCAAGCCAAAGCTCATACATCAAACGCAGCCCTCCTTTACTCCAGCCTTCTGCCGGAGGAGCTGCTGGGCTCCCCTCGCCTCGGCGCTGCTCAGGGGGCATGCGCGGCCCCGGGCGAGAGCGGAGCGCTGCGCTCTGTCCTCGGCCGTGTGACTTGTTATTTTTATCTGATGCTCGCGTTCTCAGCCCAAGCTCGACCCAGAGATTTTTTGGCGAGATTTCTCAAATCAGAGCGTTTGATTTCCCTCTCTCGCTCTCTCGTGCGTGCATGCGCATGCTCCCCTCTCCTGCTCCAGCAATCAGAGCTGTGCGGCTTCAAAGGAAGCGAGCTGCATCAAACGCTGCTCAAACTTCTGCCTGATCAATATTTTCTTAATGAGCTCAACGTAACCCAGCAGAGGCTGAGGCAGCTGCTGGATCTCTCCAACTCCAAAGCAACGAGGCTTGTTGGCGACATTTGCAGTAGGCCAGGTTGCTCATGCTTCCTCTGCCCACACCATGGAGAGGAGCTACTCACAGAAGTAAAATTTCTTGGCTGCAAGACAGCTGCTTGTGAAAGTCACAGCTTGCCAACCTGAGTCAGAGGACAATCATCTGACCTCTATTTCTTGTGCTGCCAGAGGTGTAAGCACACAGGAGCTATTCCATGAACAAAGAAATGGGGCAATTTGGCTGACAGCGGCGTGACAGTGTGTTCTTTCTCCACACGTTAAAAAAAAACCAAACAGAAAAGCCCAACCAAACACACCCCCACGCACACAATCCTTACTAAAAAAAAAAAAAAAAAAAAAAAAAAAAAAAAAAAAAAAAAAAAGACACCGCTGGTTTTTTTAGTCACTGGTGGCATTGTACTACTGAAAGTCAGCCCAGTTAGGATCAGTTGAATTCACGTGAAGAGCAGAAAGCAATAGACACACGCTGCCTCTAAAGTGCACTCCAACTTAAGGCTGCAAATGTTGTTAATTATGTGGAAGCTTTCTGGTAAGAAGCATATATCAATGCATCTTACTTGATCACATTCTGCCCACTGCTGGGTTTGCAAGGAGTCAGCACAGTGGTGGGAGAGGGACGTTTTATTAATAAACCCTGCACAGAAGCCTGCACTCACCCTGGGCATTTTGGAGTGAAAATGGTAGTGAAGCCAAAGCTGGTTTCTGTATGAGGAAGCACAGGCAAGCAAATAGTTACTGAGAGCAAAATAGATAGGTTTTTAGCAGCATGGAAGAGAAAAATGTGTTTTTCTATCTGATTGCATAGAGGAAAGGGTATCTGATTTATTGCAGGAGATTTCAGGCAGAGTTGTTTGGGGGAAAAATTATGTTTAGAAAGGCTGAAAAAATATGAATTAGCAAAAAATTAATGTTTTCATAAAGTTCTGTCATGTAGATTATTTAGCTGGCAGCTGACCCCTTTCTCTGTAGACCAAGGAATCCAGAAAAAAGGTGAGTGGGGTGAAGGCTGCTTTTCTCAGGTCATCTAGGGGACAAATCACAATGTACCATTTCTGAACGTACAGCTGTACCTCCCAGTGTGTTCCCGTTGAAGACACGCTGGTGTCCTTGCTTGGGAACTTAGAACTTCCCCAGTGCTCTGAGGGGATGTCACTTTTTAAGTCATCTGTGAGAAACACACTCCACAGAAACTTCTGCAGGACCAGAGTAAAGTTTACATCTCTGCAGATAAGATAACGTGTAAAAGAGCAGATTCAAAGGATAGTCCATGAGAAATATTTTGTAGGATCAAGCCATACTTTCATTCCAGTGCCCAGCCCTAGTTTTCCACCTCAGCGTTTGCTGCTTCACGTAAACATACACAGGCCCTGCATGTGACAGGAGCACACACATCAGCTCATCATAGTAACTCTCAGATCCCCTGCTCTGGTGCCAGGGATGGCCTTTCAGGAGCCACCACCAGCCGTGACAGCACATTTTGCCTTCCCTTTTCCTACCCTCCATTGCATAAATTAACAATCCCCTGTCCTTGCTGTCAGCCGCCTGCTGGGACTCACCTTTGCAGAGGCATGTTGGCCACAATCACAGGTGACACTAGCAACCTTGTCTGAGGCTGCTGAAACCTTGGTCATAGCAAGGCTGTAGATCCTGTGCTTCCTTCTGGCTCTTTTCACTTGCAGGGAGCCAGATTCAAAGCTCAGAGAGCCCAGGGGAGTATTTTTCAACTGGCTTTGTCAGGCAGGTGATGCTCCCCTGGTCTATTGCCACCTTGCCATAAAGACCATAATTTTGCTGGGACAAACTGCTTATTACCCAGTTGCAACGTTAATAATAACCGAGGGCTGTGATTCCTCCTAAGGAACTGAGGACCTGAATTAAGTGTTATTAATACCAACAATATTGTGCTAACACCGGAAAAATAGCAGAATTAATAATAATGTTATCTTAATGACAGTGTAAATATAAGGTAAATAGTGTACCTGGCTTCTGAGGGGTATGAAGCCAAATGATGATTTCCTCTCAGGGCAGTGATAAACAACTCAGTCATACTGAGTTTACAGTTTTAGTAATAATTGGCTTGGAGGGGAAAAAAATTATATAAAGCACAGTCACAGGTTAACTACATTATAATTACACGGTATAATTTCAGCCCCTGCTCCCAGAGTGGAAGGCACAGTTGTTATCTGATCAGCCTCTGTGTGTAATTCCCTACTAGGTTTGGGGCTAAGCATTGCTGTGCTGGTTTTTAAAATGACTAAGCGGATATGCAGAGACTGCAATGTGCCCCAGGTCACAGCAAGCCTGGCAATGGGCTCAGGAGTGCAACCTCCAGCCATGGGCATGTGGGGCTGGAGCAAGAAGTGGTGGCAGCAGCTGCGTGGCCATCAGTGTGTGCAGCTCCCCATGCCACCGAGGCAGGGTTTTGGAGCTAAGCCTGGTGGTGCTGCCTAGGTTCACTCTGAGAGTGCCCAGGCTCTGTGGGTATGGTGGCCTCAAGCAGCAGAAATGACAGCTCCTGTCACCATGCTGGAGCTGGGACATGGTGTCTCCCAACAGCTTAGCAAATCCTGATGCCTGTCTGCCAGACTTCTCCCTAAACCAAATAATACCTGCTCATGGCACATGACTGGAAAAGGGACCTCCAAAAAAAGACTTTCTTATGAGTAGCTGCCACAGGCAAAATTGGAAGCCAAGAGCAGCATCAGGTACAAGTAGTGACTTGAGTGATATCTTCTGGAGAAAAGGTAGAAACCCATTATCTGTTGTTGCTGGTTCTTGAATTTTCACACCCTTTTCTCTTTTCACTGGAAGGCTGATTGTGAAGCAAAGCTCCAGAGGTGAGGAGAAGAAGGGATGCTATTTGTGTTTTTCATCTCCCCAGCCCCACCCCGACAGAAATCTGTTCAGTTTCCACAAGGGTAGGCCTAAAGCAGGGGGAGAGGTTGGTTCTTGTCTGTTCTTTTTTCAACTGTGTCAATCCACACACTTCACTTAGGACAAGTAGGACAAGTCACGTCTCTTTTAATGTGTGATCAGGTGCAGGGACAACCAGAATCATCGGGTGGCTTTTCTTACAGTCCTCTATACAAAGCCTCAGCTGATTTTCCCAGGCTCTCATGGCCTGCTGTAGGTGACAGTAGATTCTGAGCCCAGGACACTGGAACATCTGATATGCTCTACTTTCATGAGGTTGTCCCATGAGCTAACTCAAGGCACTGAGCAAGAAAGCTGAACATTTTCTGCATGCACAAATAATGCTTCTTCTGGGGGAAAACAGAAATGTCACACACCTGTGAGGTACTGCTCCTCTCCCATCCAACCTGAGACCTCTGTGCAAGCAAAGCCCCCTTGTCCCTCACCACTGGTGCCTCACACAGACTGCAAGGCAGGCTGGAATGACTCTCAGCTTTGCTTTCAAAGAGGCTGAAAGGCACAACCCACTCCCTGATGAGTGAAAATGTGGGTCCCGTGTTGCTCACTATGCAATACAAGAAACATGAGAAAGGTTGAGGGGGAAAGGGGAGCCCAGAAAGGCAGAGCTGTCTGTTGGCCCTGTGGTGCAGGGTTATCATTATTAAAGTGAAAGCAACATCTCTATCCTTAAATGCACTTCACTGTGGATGGAAAGCTTACTTGGGAACCAGTGTAATTGCTTCCCAGTGGCATTGTAACAGCTGCAACGTTAACCTGTTCTCTTCCAGCCTCCATGACTTGCCTCAGCACCTTTCTCTGGGATGCCCTGGCTCCCTTCTTGCTTGGCCAAGGCATGTCCAGACACAGAGGAGCTATTCTGGCAGTGTCAAAAGGTCCTGCTTGCTGCATGCTTTGAGATTGCTGTATCGGGTTTGCATGGCAAGGTTTCGGGGAGGGACCCCACGCTGAAGCAGGGGAAGAGTCTGAGAAGTTCTGCCCCGGAGGAGGAAGGAGTGGCAGAGACCACAGTGTGATGAACTGACTGCAACCCCCATTTCAACTGTGCTGCTGTGGGGAGGAGGTAGAGAAAATCAGGAGTGAAGTTAAGGCTGGAAAAAGGGAGGGGTGGGGTGTAGGTGCTTTAAGATTTAGTTAAATTTTCTCATTATGCTATTCTGATTTGATTGGTAAAAAATTAAATTAAATTGATTTTCCCCAAGTCGAGTCTGTTTTGCTAGTGACGGTAATTGGTGAGTGATCTCTCCCCACCCTTATCTCAACCCAGAAGCCTTTCACTGTATTTTCTTTCCCCTGCACAGATGAGAAGGGGAGTGATAGACCAGCTTGATGGGCTCCTGCAGCCAGCCAGGGTCAACCCACCACATATGCAATGAAGGAAAAAGTTCCTCCAGGAAAGCCATAAAAGCAACTCTTGACATGCAGGCTAGCTCTGGTGAGGACCAACCCACTGGGAGTGGGAGCAGGAACTGAAGTGGAGCACAAGCAGCAGCAGGAGAGATCCCCACAGCTGAGCAGAGCTGTCCTCCAGTCAGGGGGGAAGAAAGACCAGAGCTTGCAGAAGGGCCTTTGTGTCATTTGGGAATTTCTACCACAGAGTCATGTGAAGTCCATTTCTATATTTTCTTGACTAAAGCATTCACCACTTGTGCCTTTTAATAGGGAGCAGCTCAAAATATTGTGCAAGCTGATAATAAGCATACTTGGTGTCTAACATCTGTGCCTGTAAAGTTTTTTACTCCTTCTTGTTCATGGGTATGTCTCCAAGCATTTCCTCACCTCCTCTTTTCTTTAAATCATTTCTCTCTCAATCTTTATTTCTGCTACAGAGAATCTCCATGAAAGGGATATCTTTGCCCTGTTTATCATTACCCCTGTTAGCCTATTTAGTAAAAGGGCTTCAAAGAATGGCATAAGGACAGCACGATTTTGTACAAGCCAAGGCTGGCTGAGAACAGGGAAGCCAACCCAAAATGTTGGTATCTACCCTCTTGCAAAAAGCACTCAGGCAGCAGTGGGGCTCAGCTCTGCGATAACACTGCCAGAACTGAGGGTTTCCTCATATTTCTGTGAAAATCTTTCACAGGAACCCAGGTAGCACAAGCAGCAGGGGAGGTCGCTGGAAGTGACTTTCTGTCACTGGTGTACTAATGGAGTAGTAAGACAAATGTAACATCTTGACATGTCGAACGTTTTTGCCTGCTGGTGCTAAGCTGGCTGCTCCTCAATGGGGCTCGACTTGTGCAGGGATTCCTGCTGTGCTGTGTTTCTGCCCCCATGCCCTCCACCCTGCCCTAGATAGTCCTCCAGCCCCTCTAACTGATTCTTTAAAATCCAGCGTTTTAGTAAGACCCTTGGTCACACCTGGAGCATATTTGCATTGCCAAACAGAAATCATTTCAAATAGGTGGGCTGACTCAGGAAAAAGCCAGGAAGGACTTCAGATGGACTCCAGAATATCAGTTCGGAGCTGTGGGGCAGGAAAGCCCCTTTCCTCAGGATGCTCAGGAACATACCAAGACTGATGCAGTGCCCATAGAGAGCTGATTTCCGCCCTGGCTGCACCCCATCGGTGCTGGGGCATAATTCTCGCTGACACCACTTGCAGTGCACACAGGAGGCTCCTTGCTGCATTCAGTGTCCTTCCTTGGAGAGTAGGCCCTCTGCTGTGGATTTCTGTTGATTTTTTTTTTTTTATCAGGCTAAAGAGGATATATTTTATCATAATGGTTTCAAATCCAATGTGTACAGGCCAACGCAAATAGGGTATTACAAGTTGAAGAACTGTACCTCAGGCACCATTTTATTAGAACTAGTGTTTACATCAAACAATACATCCTAAGTACTTCATATTAAGCTTGGACAAATCATTTGCCTGAGGATTAGGGTGTTGTGCCACTGAAATGTAATCCTTCTGTTGATTTTTTTTTTCAAGCTGCCAAACCAAACATGGTAAAATCAGTAACTGTTAAAAAATCAGAAGGGTGAAAACCTTAGCCTCAATTTGACATGTTAAATGAAACAAAGGAAAAATTATCAAGGTGGGTTTGCAGAAAAATATCTCAACAGCAGGTCAGATTTTCACCTGCACAGATCAGCAAAACTCTGCAGGGTTACAAAAAAATGTAATGGTAGGTTTCAATGTTCCCCCATGGGGGCTGAGGAGGGAAGAGAGGGCAGGTCTGGCTGCCTCCCATAAGGTGTAGACAACCCTGGCACGTGGAACTGAGTGGAAAATTTGAGGAGCTGAGCAAGGAACAGTGGCCAGAGCAGGCTGTTTCCCACAAGGCAATGCCCTGTGCCCTGGTGCAGCCCAGGCAGCATGCCCTGCCCCAGGAAAAGGGCAGGATGGCATGAGAGAGAGCCTCACTCTTCTGGCCTCTGCTCCCAAAAATGGAAGAGCAGGTGTTGAGATACAACATGCAGATGTGTAACACCAGCTGTGGGGTGTGGTGGGTGGCAAGGGCCCAGCCAAAATTTGTAGTGTTGCATGCATTGGAACCAGGCCAATCCCCACTGGCTTCACAAAAACAACCTGTGCTCCACAAAAACACCTCGCGCCTTTCCAGTGCCCAGGAAAGCACATTTCTCCCCGTGTCTTACACAACCATGGCATTTGCTTTCCCGTGCATGTGCTGCTTGGGCCCCTTTTAACAAAAACACACCCAAAGGATGAGTACTCAGGCACACAGGACACTCCGATGGGAGCTGCCATCGTGTACTGAAAGGACAAGGTTGGCATCAAGGTGAACATGAAACACCTCCTGTCTCCTCAGAGGGATTTAAGTTCAAGTCAGAGACAACAGGAGTATTACAGAGATGCCATCGCTGAACCAAACACCACAGTAATGCCCTGGAGACTGTTTTCAATAGAAGCCCCATAGCAATGGCCGAGGGGGATACATTTCCACTCTAAGTAGGAAAATACCTAGATAAAACTGTTTGGTTCTATTGAGAGAGAGGAGTGGGACTCCAGCTCCAAACAAGGAAAAGAGAAAACTTTCCTGGACTTTTGCAAGACTGGCATTTCACCTGTGTGCAATTTTGCTTCACTACTAAAGGCACCCGCACTGCAGAGCAGTCAAAAACAATGAAGTGGATAGCAATCCACAGAATATGCCTTGGAAGACACTGATACTTGGCATTTAAGCATATCTGGGTTTCTGTAAGACTTTACAGCCAGAATTCCCCAACAAAGTGTACTAGTATGCTTTGGTTTTATATGCGTGTATCTGTGCCTATTAATTTATCTACATCTGCATAACACTGCATCTTTGGGAATGACACACAACAGATCTGTGTCTTGAGAGAGATGTAGATACAGATATAGACATAAGAGACCTTTGTGAAGAGGTTACCCAGCACAGTGACAAGTGATGGTATGCAAGCACATGCAGAATCCATGGGTCTGACCCCACAGGCAAACAGATAACTCCCAAGTTTAAAACTAAGGACGATATTAAGTGTTCCTGAATAAAGAATTAGGCCGTCACTGAAGCAATAACCTCCATCCCTTTGGAAAGAAGTGTCAATGAAATGACGTAAAAAAACCCACAAAGACTTGTACTCTTGCATAATTGGGAAGAAAAACAGGGATTGTATCTAAGAAACCAGCTAGTAATTTGCTAATATGCTCCCCTACTTGTGTGCATACACACTAAACTTACTGCTTGTTTTAACACAGTTTATTAAAAAAAAAAATCTAAAACTAATTGATATTCTTTTACCAGCCATGAGTTACTTGCTAAGTAAACTGAGCAGCAGCTCTTTGCCTTTTGTGGCTGCTGAGATGTATCACAGACTTGTGAGGGAGCTCAGCAGCTCAAGTCAGGTGTGAGAGCCAGAGACTTGTATCTCACCCTGCAGTCCATCAACCCTCTCACCAGCCTCATGGGCAGCTCCTGCCTTGCCAAAGGTGGGCAGAACACCCAAAGTTGTGTCTGTTACCGAGTGCCCATGATCAAGTACTGCGTTCCCGTGCTTCTGTCTAAGACTTCTGGAATCATGAGATTTGTGCAGGAGCACAAAGCTGCAAGTTTCATTCAAAGTCCAAAAGGTTCTGCTCAGGCAACACTCTCCTAGGGCATCTACATTCCCAAGCATCTAAAAGTCTTGTGAACATCATGGTTGCGGGGTCTCGATCAATGTGTCTGGTTTGAGGGGTATCCACAAGATGTGGCATAGATAATGCCTAGTCCCTGCCCATAAACAAAAATTCATTGATGAGTATCAGGGCATAAAAGAACTTCAGCAGTGCCAAGTACCTTGGTTTTATTGCAAACACCACAGTTAATACTTTTGAAAACAAATCTTAGGCTCAAAATTACAGTCTCAGACTCCAAGCATTCTTCTGTCGAGGTGGAACTGCTGTTGATTCTGTTAAACCAAGGACGTACTGAGAGGTGTCTTGATATTTCCTCTCCTTATGGGCCCATTCTAGAAAGCCACGGCTCCCAAATCAGCAGAGGAGAACGGGAGTGCTGACTCGCTGAAGCAGTCATACTAATTGAATCTCCCCACAGGTCCCATCCTGTCTGCAGTCTCAGTGTAGCACCCCTGAACAAGGCACTGCTTTAAGAGTTCTGCTTTGCCAAGGCTCCAAGTAGCACTGGTGAATGCTGCTGCCTTGGCTTCAAGCAGAAATTTCACAGAGATCACACATGTGTGAGCAGGTTAAAAAAAATACAAAACTAAACAAAAAGAAACCAACCCACAAGAGGTAGAACCTGAAAAATTAGGAAATTATAAGCAAAAGAGAACACAGGCAGGAGTATTGCACACAAAGGGCAATAAACACATGGAATAAATTAGGGGAGTAGGCAATGGAAGCAAAACATGTAAATGAGTTCCACAGACACCTAGGTTTGTTGCTACAAAAGCAGGGGATGGGGGAGAAGGATGGAAAAGCAGAGAAGCGGAATTAAAAGGGCCTTCTCCTGATCCCATGGCCTTTTCTTATGGTTCCTAAACTCTCTGTTTATCTAGGTATTGCTGAGACCCCAGATTAATAAGCACATGGTATTTGTAGGTACCACGTGTACAAGCACACCTGGACATAGTTTCTCTTGATTTACATCAAACACCCAGCCTGCCTTCAAAGCATAGTATGAGGGTCTCTATTGCAAATTGAAATACAAGTGTCTTGACTTCCCTGAAATTTTGAACTCTTATTTTTGCTGTCCTTCTAAGAGGACAGGGGAGAGGATTGAGATATATATTAAAAAAAAAAAAAAAAAAAAGGAAGCAGAAGAGAAAGGAATTCACGAAAGCATGTTCTGACTTGAAAGAGCAAAATACAGTATGCCTATACATGGGAGAGGAGCAACAGATTTTATAATTTTAAAAGTAGCTTGGTCACAAGCTGGAGCTGCCAAACTTAATCTTATTGCACTGGTTTTACTGGCGTTTTAATGTGTTACACAGGACTTAACACTGTATTATTCACTAAGAGGTTTGTTCCCACCACAGGATATAGAAACATCGCTGCTATTAGCGCAAAAAGGGAGCCACATAGACACAGCAAAGAGAATAGCCCCTTGTGCACATATACTTTTTATGATAATGCTGTGGGGTAACTCCCACGGGTTTTTTCCCCTTGTTTCCCCCTGTGCTCACTTGTGGTGATGGGATTGTAGCTGCAGCCAGGTTTGGTGCCCAGCCCTGAGCTCTTGTGCTGGGACCAAGGGGATATCGCCCCATCAGCAGGGCAGAGCAGAGGCAAGACAGAGCTGCCTGCTGCAACAGAGGAGATGCTAAATACAGGCTTTCTCCTGGGTTGTGCAGGCTTTTTAATTTATCCTGGTGCTAATAAAGCATCTACTGTAGCTCAGGAGGAAAACGGGCCTGGGGAATGGCAGTGGTGGCTGCTGCAGGAGGGAAGAGTCAGCCTAGGCGGCATAAATTGAGGGTTTCACATGCTCTGCAAAGAGTCTCTTTGAGAGATGTAAAGAGGTAGGAGACCATCAGACAATCTGATCCACAGCTTGCACAGGGAAGCTGAGGCTGTCGAATGCCATGCCAGCCTTTCCCAAAGGGAGCAACACTTCAGTCAGTGTGCAGGAGGCTCCTCGCCTGCAGCCCTTGCAAGGGCAGTTCTGACACTGACCACGAGGGTGGACCCCTGCCTTCAGCAGCACCAACCACCAGTGTTTCAACAATTCAGTTAACAAAAGCCTCACAGGTGGTACCCCTTTCCATGCATATTCTTAGCTTCTTTTGCTACTCGATGAATTTTGGGATAAAACACAGGGTTTTTTACAGTCTCATTTGAAATGGACCTTTAAAAGGCAAACAGGACAAAAGAAAAACCCACCACCACCGTTTAGGCACTTCAAATTCACACATCAAGCAGGAAATAAAAGTTGAATGGGAAACATCTATTCTCACCTTCTGCATTTGCAGTATCCTTATATTTAAGTTCTGCATGTCTTGAGCAGTGACTTTATGACTGTAGTCTACCTCCTGATATCAGTCATACAAGCACACAAGACTGGCATATTAGTGGGATTTAGTTAAAGCAAATTTTATTCCTGCTTCCATCCATGGATACAGGACAGATCCTTCTTTGCACCCAATAATCTAAAAAGCCATTTACAAGGCACTTGTAGTTTGTTTCCTGAAAAGTCACACCCTAGTGCAAAATGTTTCATATCTCCCTTTTATTCTGTATGTCTATACCATGCTTATTTCCTCCAGTACACTGGAAACCCTACACCACTCTATAGTGGGGAGTAGAGATAAATTATTTACACAAGAGTTTAAAGGAAAGAGGCTTGCATTACTTTCCAGTACTGTGTGGGGTGGGATGTTTGGCCTTGAACAATGTTCTTTAACAACTTGGTGCTTCGATTCCCCTCTCACTAAAGAACTAACATCGCACTGTCCTTCAAGTCCTCAGTGGAGGTGTTGTGCACTGTAAATGCCCAGCCCTCACATGGCTTTTGCTCCTACTGAAACTGCTCTACTTGACAAGTGAAACAGCAAAAGTTCCTGCTTCCTCCATTCACGGCTGCTCTTTGTCCCACAACCCAGACAGCCTCATCCGACGGCCTTTTCCTGCTAACAAGAACTGCCCAAATAGAGGCTAGTTTAGGATGCATCATCTGAGTGGGGGCTGTGGGCCATGCATTTCCCAGGAAAACTGCTTCTGTCTTTGTAAGCCCCAGCACAGGTGAAGTTTATCAGTTCTCCTGTCTAAGATGCATTATTCCAATGGCAGAAGGATGATGAGTGGCATGCTGAGCCATGGCTGGGGTTAATCAATTATCATGGTGGACATTTAACCACTTAAAACCTTTACCCAATCACTATGCAAAATGCCTAGCTGGAGGATTTTTTTTTTTTTATAGGAGAGAATAGGATACGTGTGTCTGCTGCTGAATCACATGCAAATAATCATGGAAAACGTTATCCTGTTTTCCCTGACAGGTTATCATAAAATATCCTGGCCTGTGCTTAACAGACAATAAAATAAAACCCAGTATTAACAGAATTCCTGTTGAAATATTAATTGATTGACTGAAACATCAAAAAACAATGGAAAGGAAAATTCTTTTTTTTAGAATGGCCACTTCATGGTAGCTGGGAGAGGAATTACTTCTGGATTTTGTCATCCTGTTACTAGCACATTGCTGTATCTCCAGATACCAGCACTGTTTTAGAAGGTACAGCTAGATACAACAACAGTTCTACTTTTACAGTCAAGGGACCCATAAAACTCACTAAATTCAGAACCTGCCTATCTCCAAGCCCCAAGATGTCAGAAGTCCTAGGGCCAGGAACACTGGACCATAATACTAAACCAACGCAGAGAGATCTAGATAGCCGCATCTAAATGAGAACTCATTCTTCAATCAGTTTTAGGTAAACCCAAAAAGTAGCGAAGTCTCCTGGTAGCAAGACCCCCCTGACATCAGTGGGGCCATCTAGCTAATTTCCTGGGGGACACACTGGAAAGGAAACGGGGGTGATTACAGAGTTTGACCACCTTATGCTCCACAAGCTATGATCTCAGACGCTGGGGTGGTGGTGATGCCTCCCTGCATCCCAGCAGCACAGAAGGTCCTTGGGTGCATGGCTCCAGAACCGATTTTCCCTCTCCAAGCACAGCTGTGAGGGGCACATGAACACTGCAACATTGCTGTCCCCTGACTTGCAGAGCCTCTCCTTGCCTAGATGACTTATCTGACTCACTCAGAACAAAATTTGGAGAAGAAGGACTGATCATGCCCTCACTTGCCCGGGAGGCATTGCTGAACCATCATCAGAAATGGCCTGATTGCTATGAACAAGGGGAAGCACATTTTGAAGAGGCCTAGGCAGGGATGCCAAGACATATCACGCTGCTCAGCTGTGTTGCGAGTCCTTTTGTGGAAGTTCACAGGAGGCGCTTAGGGACAGGACGAAGGGCAGCAGTTGGGAAGCCACAGGTCTGTCTGTCATTCAGAGGACCCTACGGAAAAGGCCGCCAGGTTGCGTTCTGCCAGCAAGGTTCATGTCGAATAGCAGAGACTGGGTCTGGGGGAGGCCATCGAGTTTAGAGACAAACAACCCCTTTGAGGAGCAGCCAGAGAAATGTGACACAGCCATGGAAGAAACACAGCAGTGGATGCATGCAACTGTTCCCACCCTGGACACCGCCAGGGCAACAGCGAGGAGGGAATCCAAAGTGACAGTACTACTTTCTCGTTCAACAGGGTGAATCCAGGACACAGGCACAGATTAAAATGTGACTTTCCCATCACTTTGGGTTCAAACCTGGGTGTTATTTATAAGCAGGGTTGTGGGATTTGCTTCCTTTCCTTGAGAATTTTTCCTTCTCATTAACTTTATCCGTAAAAACAAAAGAGAAGGATCTATCAGTAATGGTATGAGGGATGACATGGTGCCATGGCATCTCAACCCCTTTGTCCAGGTCTGCAAACACCAAGGCCTGGGAGCAGCTTTCCTAAAGTGACAAGGCTCCCTGAACTCAATGGGTGCAGACTGTCCCATGAAGATGTCCCAACTGCAGGATCCAGTTTTCCATATGGCTGTATTAGATGCTACCCTGACAAATGTAAACCTGAAAGCCATAGACCTAGAGTACCCTTTTTGTCTTTATTTTCTAACTTATTCTTAGAAACAGGCCAGAAAGTATTTTTAGTAAAATTTTCACCTGCTTCCAAGTCACTAAGGCTGATCTTAAGATAAGGACATAGACACAAAGCACACAGGGATCAGATTTTTAAAACACTGAAGTACCTGAAAGTGCAGAGAGACACCTAGCTGTTTCCCATTGCTCTCAGTGCAGAAGAACTGGCACGGGCTAGTGACTGTAATCCCAGTACCTCTACAGTGTAAAAAATGTGAAGAACAAAGAGTAGGTTATAGAAGGGACACAGTGCCTTTCATTACTCTCGAGTGTCAGCATTTTGTAAGTCATATTTTGCAGCTTAATCCACAGCAGACAGCCATGTGCGTTGGGGATAAACCTAGTACAGGAGCCTGTGCTAATCAGTTACAATCAATTATATTGCTCAAACAGACAACAAAAGCACAGTACTTGTGGACTGTGTTACAATCCCACCTCCTCCTACCTATTCCCTATGACAGAAGTAATAGAAAAGAATGCAATTCCCCCCAGGCCCCAATCTGGTTCCCAGTCTCCCCATCACCATTGCCTACATCCCCATCCCAGCCCACCATCAAGAGATGAATGAGCAGCCCCACTAAAAATGTGCCCATGCAGAACATGCTGTGAGTGCTCACACTAATAAATGTGAAATGCTGACAAGTTTGGAAGTGTTTATTCTCATGGCTTAGCTAATTACTGTGTATAATGTTGGTTAAGAAACTTAGACTTCCCAGTGAGTAATGTACAAACCAAAACTCACATGAGGCCATATTTTTGCAAAAAACAATAAAATGCTTCAAAATTATACTGGCAATGGAACTGCAACCAGCATGACAATTAGACACACTGTTAATCAGATATGAGCAATATGAACAAGATTATTTTATTAGCCTGGGAAAGATGGTCCAGCTTCTTCCAGCTTTCATTTACCATTTCCTTTAAGGTGATGATGATGATGATTTTATTGTTAGAATAAAATTTTTCCTGTTGTTTTCATCTCGAGAATCCAACTGACTTTACAACAGGGTAGTTACTTAAGTCCATCTCTCAAGGAATTGCTGCTCTCTCTTCTGCTGCTGTTGTACTGAATTGCTTTTATATTCAAACCCATCTCTTTGTTGCTATTTTTAATGTCCTTGTCCTGATGAGAACTACACTCACACCACCACATCGAGCCTCCCACAAAGGGCACTCACCTTTCCTTCCTCACTGTAAGGAAACACACCTCAGCTTCTCCAAAATCAGTGGTTTAGGCTGTGAGCTTCACTTAAGTCCAGTCTTCAGAAGAGGGGCAGAGCACTGTGGGTATGCTCATAGCTTCCTACACAGCTCCTAAATCTCTTGAGCACCACACCACAAAGAAAACTACCATAGTATCACAGCTGCCTCCAGCACACTGATGCTGGAAGCCCTGTCTGAAGTAGGACTTCTTCCCTTGTCAGACCTAATAGGATATCTTCAATAAGCTCTGTGCAGGAATCTTCACATCCCAGAAGGGTGCAGAGCAGTGCCCATTCCAGGGAGTGTAAGGGGAGTACCCCAGCAACACCAAATGTGATTCAGCTCCCATGGGTGCACTAGCCAAAGACCACTATGGGATTAAGTAGCATAAACTTACACCTGCAGGTGTGAAAATGAGCTATGGTATCCCTCTCTGTCCTGTCCTGTCAGTATTCCTCGCAAGGGTGGTGGGATCATTCTCCAGGTGTCCACTGAAAACAGCACATAAACGTTTCAAACACCACAGGTGTCACTCCAAAGCCATAAAGAAAACAGAAGGTGGAAAGCCTCAGCATAAGCCCTTATATAACAAATATTCTTCTCCCCTCTGTAGGATTTTACAGGCTGAGGAATGATGTTAACTGAAACCTTCATTCTACAGCTTCTTCTCAGCATAAAACCAGCCTCAGAAGTGTTAGTGATGTTGCCTGGAGAAGACCTCTTGGATTTACAGGCAGTAGTTAATTTTCAGCTCCAGCAAGGCAGCTGTGCTGCAGGGTGAGTAGGAGTCATCATATTGGTAAATGATGATCGCATCACACACACAGCCCTGAGTGAGTACCCTGCAATTATGGGGAGAGGGTTCCTGGGCTGCTTGCAAAGGCCCTCAGGTTAGGAAGGTCTTGCCAGGCAAACTGGAAAGACCCTTCTTCTCTGTGCAAGACAGGCTTTAAGGCAGGGTGGCCTGGGCAGATGAAGCCTCTGAGGACAAGGCATAGACAGGACCTAAGACAGAAGGATCCATAAGGTCACCCATGTCTGGCAGCAAGAGTCAGGGCTGCTCTCTGCAGCCCTCTCATTTATACACTGAATTCAATACCTTGAGTCACTCTGAATTGGTCCATTTGACCAGCTGACAAGGGATAAATGGAACATTTGAGCTCAGGGGTGGGTTTTTCTCCCTGTGGCTGCCATGCAATGAGAGCAGCACTGCTCCCCTCTCTGTTTTGACTTCCTCCACAATTATGTCCCTTCCCTGGAGTGAGAGTACCAGTGAGATCTCAACTGTTTTGGCTGAAGGAACCCTTGTCCATCACTTGCCATGCTGGTGGATGGGAATACCTTGAGTGCAGCCCAAGATGACTGCAGGCACCAAGGAAGTCTCAGACAGAGGGAGAGTGGCAACACTGTTGACTCTTCACTGAAGACCCATCTTCCTGACACCTAGCCAAACCTGACTCCTCTGGAAACAAAATGAGCAAGCACTGAAAGAGGTTAGCTTTCATAGAAGCCAGTGAAAAGACAGTTTGTCTACTGTTACATGTTAGTAACACCAGCCAAACACCAATACCCAAAAATAGCACAGTGGATATTTGTAAGGGGCCAGATCGCAAAGTCTTGAAGTCATTTATTAGTCATAACTTCAAGAGCTTCATTAGACCTCTCTTATACAGTAGCCTATGCCCTGTATTGAGCCCAGTCACTTGGATTAGACTCAGTCACATCACCTGTATGGACATCCACACCTCTGCCAAAATATAGGGGGGAATAGGACCAGTGCTGACCTCAGCAGCTTATTCAAGTGGTGAATCACCTGCCTGTGCCTTATCTTGCATTTGAATTTGGCTCCGGTTTCTGGCCTTCTGTTTTGGAGAAGATCCCTTCTCTGCAAGGTATTTTCTCCCCAGGAAGGTATTGTCATGCAGGGCACTTGTTGCTCACCACAGGATTCCCCTCCCAGTTGGCGGCACTAGCCCCAAAGGCAGAAGCCAGTCATACAATCTGACACTAAGTAAACACCCCAGCTCCATTTGAATGGAAGGGCTGTCCAAGTGGCCTCAAAAAAGAAAAAAATCCACAAAAACCCCTTGCGGGGCTCTGCTGTATTTGTTTTAGTCCCCCTTTGCTGTCTAGGGGAAGGGGAAAGGAGAGGATAAGTGTCCCTCAGCCCTCTTCTCCAAGCCCTTTCAGCCCTGGTCGGGTGCATATGTCCCCCTCACCCCTGTACTGGCTTTTGGCTCCCCTGGAGCTGAAGAGTGAATAAGACCCCTAGGACATTGTCTCTAAGCTGATAATTGCAGCACAATTATCACTGGCACAAGGCGTCTCTCATGCCATTTTAACCCAAACTATGTCTTTTTTCTGTATATTTTTAATTAGACTCAAGAATGCAGAAAACCAGCGTGAGATCCTTTCATTCCCCTTTGTTTAATATCTGTTATTATGACATTAAGTGTAGGGTTTTGTTGTGGTGGAGAGTTCAAAATCCCCCTCGGTTCTGCTGCTGTAGCCATGGGTTCGTGTACATTAAAGTGGTCATTTTCGGATTAGCTCTTGCCTTCTCTTTGATGCATGTGAAACGCTGAGCCAGTTAGTTGGAGAAGGCATTTTACCTCTTTTGTTGCCCTTCCTCACAACCAACGGCAGGGAGAGGACGAAAGCCCCCTGGCTCTCTTAAACCAGAAAGGAATTTCCAAAGCGTTTAAAGCTTTAGTTGCCACTTCTGTCTGGGGTTGCCTGACAAAAAATAGAGCGGCTTTTCTTCCAAATAGAGCAGGCGGCGAGGAGCCTCGCATTTGCTGCTGTGGTTGTCATCATCGCCTGTTCACTGGGAATTTGGGAGTCCTGAGGGCAGTACCAAGACTGAACAACGGCACAACTCAAAACTTTTCTCTGGGATAAACCTTTTAGTGATGAGAATCAGAATTTTGCGGCAATCAAAGTTGGTTTTATTTCCTCTTCTCTCTTCCTTTTTTATTTTTCCTTCCCCCCCCCCCCCCCCCCCCGCCCTTCTTTTGATTTGGCAGTTAATGGGAAGCAGAACAAAGGTTTGATTGAACAAATGCTAGATTTCACATACACTTCACATTACACAGGCAGTCCTGTGGTTTCTATCCATTTACATAAGACCTACACTCTGCACGGCTATTTCTGTGGGATGTCTGATATTTTCTTCCGAGGAGAGAGCATTCTTGAGCCTTCAGCTCTTCCCACTCTAACCGTTCATATCATTATAACTAATCCTAAGGGCTCTTGATTAAAATAAAACTGAGTCAATTGGAAAAAAATTTGAAAAAATTGTTAATTACAAAAAAAAAAAAAATACACACACACAACTTTTCTGCTGCTTTAGACATCATCCCAAATATTCGTGTGAAAGTCGAGCAAACGGGGGGAGAGGGAGTAGAAGGTCGGGGTGGGGGGGAAGAAGTATTTATGTCAACACGGCTCAGTGATGGAACAATGCGCTCCAACGTGAAGTCAGAGCCTCGGGGCATGTGAAGTTACAACTTCTCCAGGTGACAGGTGCTGCAGCAGTTCAGATGCGAGGCAGCCGCTCCTGCTCCCCTCCCGCCCCGGGCATCGGGAACCGGGGGGCAGGGGCTGCCCCTCCAAACGCAGCTCCTCCGCTTGACATACGGATGGGAAAAAGGGGCTCATGAAATATTCCTGATCCACCAGAATAATTTTTGCCTTGAGAAACCTGCTTCCTTGTTTTGGGGGTTTTTTTTAGACCCTAATACGTGCCTAATCAGCGAGATATGTTTTAATTTAAAAGCCAGTAGACTGCAGCTGAACTGCGCTACCGAAATCCGATGTAAGGATAATTTGGAGTATTCAAAACCGCTGAGTCAGCGGCGGAGCCCATCTCCATGGCTAGAATATTGTTTTTAACTCCCGCTGCTGTGTTTCACTTACTGTTATACCGATTGTATCGTGTAATTATTGTTTGTTTTCCAAAAATGTAATTACTTTTTTTCTTTGTTTCCTTTGCAACGTTAAATCTGCCGAATGCCTGACTGAAACAGCTCCAGAAAATAAAAAAAAAAAAAAAAAAAAAAAAATTAAAAGCTACTGAAGGACGAAGGGGTCTTTTTCTCTCTCTGTAGCCGAACATTTTGCCTCTCGGGGACCTTCTTCCATCGACTATTTAATAAAGATACCCGCACGTGTAGAACCCCAGCCCGGTTTGAGGAAAACATCGGCTCCGGGGCGGTCCCACGCGTTTCTCGGGTGGTTTTCCCTCCTGGCCGCGGGCGCGGGATGCGGCCGCTCTGCACGGAGCGATCTGCCGGGGGGCTAATAGCAATAATACCAATAATAACGATAATAACATAAAGCTGTGGAGGTGATTCCAGCCTGGTGCTGGGGCCAAGCTGCACGACTGGACCAGGAGGCCCGGAGCCAGGGGGTGGCCTGGGGGAGCCGGTGGAGTCCCTGTGTGCCCGCCTACCCTCTCTGCGGGCAGACGGAGGGGCTCGGAGGTCTGCCTACCGGCGGCCTTCGTCCCCAGGCGGGAGGCAGCGGGGATGCTGCCCCGCAGCCGGGAAAGCGGGTCCCCGCCCCGGCACCGGCCGCTCGGCGGCAAGTTTGGCCCTGGGGCCGAAAAGAAGAGAGGATGGAGGATGCTGATCTCCCGCTGAAAACTCGCGTTGCTCTTCTTGGGGCAACTTTAAGGGCTCGACCCGGAGCGGGGGGGGAGCAGCCCGGGCGGAGTGGGCTGGCGTGCCAAAATGCGGGGCGCGCTTCAGCTCTCACAGTGCCGGATGTGTCCAGGCCAGAGCCGGAGGAGTCAAACGCCCAGACCAGTGTTCAGCGCCGCGCCAGGAGAGGTTGCTCGACCTTCCCTCCTCTTTCATGTAGGATTCGGGAAAGAGTGACACCATATAAGATCGGCTCCCCCGATATATTATACCTGCTTTAGTCAAAACGGTGCAGAAGGATCAGATTCCCCACACACCAGAAAACCTCCCCCCGGCTTCCTTGGCACGTCCCCCCGAGCAAAAGCTTGCGGGCAGCACCGGGGAGAGACCGGGCAGCTGAAGACACTTCTCACCGCACCAGCGTCAGACATTGCTGACGGGCTGATTCTGGAAAGAGGATGGATGGGAAGGGTGGGAAACCTCGCCCTCTCCTTGCATGTGTAGGAGGATCAGCCGCCTAACTCCTGTCCTCAGGAGCGGGGGGTCTGGGGTTTCTCAATGCGGAGAAACAGATAGTCCCTGAAACCGCAGATTTTATTTCTGGCAAAAAATGCTCCCCCAGCCAGGGTTTGTGTGCGAGACAAGTAATTGTGCTCCCTTGCTTAAATAAATCATTGATGGGTGAAATTACACATGCTCACTTAAAATGTAATGTGATTAAGAGATTATGGGATCGCAGTTAATATGTTGCCTCACAGCTTCTGGACCCAATTCCTGACACCAGAAATCCATCAGCCACAACTGTCCCTCCTTGCGGGGAGGCAGCTCCTCCTGCCACCGGCAGCCGTGAGGTTTGGCCGGGAGGGGGGACCGGGGGTCTCCCGCCTCTGCTCCCCGTAGGGGGTCGGAGAAGGTGAGAGGGAGCGTCAGGTTTGCGTTCAAATAAATAATAACTTCTTGCTGTTGTTGTCTGGGGGGAGGAGGAAAAAAAAGTTAAATGGAAAGGCAGGAGACGGGGTGGGGGGAGGAAGCGAAGGGCTGGGGCTGCGCCTGCAAGCTGATTACCTCTCATCTGAAAGCTGCTCCATTTCCTCACACGTCGGGTAAGTCCTTTATCATGAGGTGGCACAAGCCCTGCCGGGGGCTATTGGTCGCCCCGAGGAAGGAGCCGGGATGGCAAGCGGGATCCTATCATCAGGCTGCATAATAACCCCGGGCTCGCCACAGCTGCGCTGTGACCCTTTGTGATGGAGCTGATAGCGCTCCCGTGAAATAATGTCCTCCTTTTGGGTGTGAAATCACCATGTTTATTAATTGAGCTAGACATGAGGGTTACCTTTTTCTTTCCAAGCCATGAAAATTTGTGATTCAGGGCAAATGGTTCCCCCTTCCCACTCAAGTTGTGTTGCCAAGGGGTTGAGAGAGAAGGACCAGCTGGGGAGAAGAGCTATTTTGGAAGGTCGAGAGAGACTGAGCTCTACGGCAAGTTCAGAGTAGATTCATGCGCAGACACCCCACACCTCGCTCAACCGCAAAAGCAGTCCCCAGGCAAGCACCGCGGGGAAATACCAAACTCATTCCCAAAGGATGGAAGCCGGGGTGGGGAGGGATGCGCCCCTCGTAGCCTGCCCTGGCCGTCCCGCGTGGGGATGCGCGGCGCCCCACGCCGCGGTTACCGCGCAGCCCCACGCACGCACTTTAGGAGGTGGGCCGTGCCGAAAGAGTACGGCGACTGTCTCCACACGCACTTTCCTTTCTTTTTTGGTTTGTGGTTTGTTTTTTTTTTTTTTTTTTTTTTTTGCTTTGCAATTAGGCTTGTAACGAGCTTATTGCAGTATGTTCTTCTGGGCCAATAATACTTGTATTTAACCTAATTAAAGACGACCTTTTAAAATATCTGAAATACAAACACGCCTTTTTTTTTTTTTTTTTTTTTTTTTTTTTCTTTTCCCTCTCCCCCCTCCTTTCCTACTCTGGTTTAACAATTTAACGTTTGACTCTCCGGGCTGGAACACGCAACCTTTCACCAGAGCACGATGAGAGAGAGGGAGGCGGAAAGTAGCAAAAACCTGCGAATGAGGCGGAGGGACTGGCTTTTCCCAAGCGTCCGCGACACGCTTCCAGGTAGGCAGCTACCCCCACCCTCCCCCGCCTCCCGGGGCCAGATTTCTTCTTCCCTCATTCCTCTACTTCCTCATCCTCCTCCGGTGGGCAGGGGGCGGCAGGCAGGGAGCGAGCTGGGTGCCGCCCAGGAGCCGGGGTGACAACGCTGGGCGTCGGGACCCACGCGGGGACAACCAGCTCCCGGGGAGGGGTGCGGAGGAAAGGGAAGCGCTTCTCCCTGCGCGCCGAGCAGCCGCGCGATTTTCGGCCGAGCGCTGCCTGCCGGGGGGCGGGCGCGCTGCGTGGGGCCGGACACGAGGCTCCCACGGGAGGCAGCGGCACTCCCGCCTGCCTGCCGCTTCCCGGCCGAGGTGGGGCTGCGAGGCTGAGGCAAAGCCACCAGAATAACTTGGTAACGAGTGTGTGCATTAATGCCCTCTACGCCCGTCACGCAGGAACTGAACGAGTCTGTTTCCCGTGAAAGCCCACCCTCGCACAATCTCAGCGAGTTTTTTCCGATCAATGGGAAATTTAGACCTTTTTTTTTTTTTCCAGGGCAAACCCGAATATGCTAATTTTAATATTTTTTATTTTACTTTTTTTTAAACTGTGTAATCAGAATTATCCTGGGATTATTTTTTTCCGTTGAATGACATTACAAAGAATTTTGTTAAAGAAAGCCAGACTAATTGCTGCCAGAAGAGTCTTTTCATAGAAAAGTCTGGTTTTCATAAAGCAGTTTCTGTGGATGTTGCGGTTAAATCCAAACGCAGTGGAATAGTGGAAAGGGGATTTTTTTTTTTTTTTTTTTCTTAAGATAGATAGATAGATAGATAGATAGATAAAGGCGATTTTTCTCAGCAGCAGGAAAGACCACGCTTTAGTAAAAAAACTATTCAGGGATTCACGGGGCACACATTGAGAAGAGCAAACGCCGGCACACACCCGAGTGGCCGCATGTTTGCCGAGCGGCTCTGCCCCCGCAGCAGCCCTCCGGTGCTCTCGCCCCCGGCCCGGGCCGGCCCGTGTGTCCCGGCAAAGCCCCTCGCAGCTCCCGGGGCAATTTCTCCCGGGTCGGGGCTCTGCGGGCTCCCTCGGAGCGCAGGGTGTGAAGTGCGGCCGTCCCATCGGTGGCCCGACACCCCGTTCTCTTGTGAAAGTCTCGGTCCTCACCTGCGGCGAACCCAACAGCGCTGATGGGGGAGGCAGGACCCCCACCCGGAGCCCCCCTGTCCCCGCCTCCCAGCAGCAGCAAGGCGGACAGGACACCAGGCAGCCTTAGGGAGCGCAGCGGCCTTCCCGGGAAAGGTGGGCCCGGGGTCGGCCGCAGTGCTAGCCCGGGGAGGTGGGGGGGTGGGGGGGCCTGCCACCCATCAGCCGTCCCAGGCAGCTACGCAAAAACGAGAAGCAAGAAAGATCTGAACAGTCCCGCAAGGATGTAAAGATCGCTCACATTTTTCTCTTCTTTTTTTCCATTTTCTTTCCTCTTTAATTTTAAATCTCCCTCGGTTAACCATCCTGCTTTCCTCTCCTTTTACTCCCTCAGCTAGGGGGTCTTAGGTAGAATTTTTAACCCACTTCGCAACATCAGAAACAGAACAGGACCCCCTCGTCTGAAGGAGAGTCAAAACAAATAAGTAAAAGACGGAGTCTTTCCGTGCCGCGGGGCAGAGCCTGCCCCACCGTGCCCCTTCGGGGTCCCGAGCCGGTCGGAGAGGGCAGGAGCATCCCTGCTCCTCTTCCGTGCCCAGCCGCTCTGTCCCGCCGGGTTGGGGCTGGCTCCGCCGTGTGAAAGGGGAAAATCGGGATGGAGGCAGATTTCTGCGACAATCTCCCATTCCGTTGGCCACAGAGAGTCGCGGGACTTTTCCAGCCGCTAATTTCCAGCCCTTCCCCTATCACCAGCAGCACAGCCACCGAGAGGTGGGGGTTCCACACACCTCTTCATAACCTAATGCCCGCTTGGACTCCTGGAGCTCTTCACCGTGGCAGGGAACAGAGAGCTCAACCACCCCGGGGGATGGCTTTCTTCTTTTTTTTTTTTTTTTTCCCCCCAACAACAACAACAACAACATCCTCATACTCTAACGCCTTTGCAGACAGAGCAACCCCAGCCCGGTACTGCTCGGCGGCCCTTTTGTTCCCGGTGGGGAGACCCGGTCTGGCTCGGCTCGGCCCGCCGGGGCTGCGGGGAGCCCGGTCCTCCCCTCCCTCCTCTCGCCGGAGCGGGGACGTGATAAAAGGAGACAGGGCTCTGAAAGGATTTGATTGAAATGGCGTGTGCCAAGCTGATGGGAGCCAGCGAGGGACAAAGCGCCGAGGAGCTATGGACACTCGAGCAATTATTCCTCCACGCTGAAGGTGGATTAGTGCAATGGAAAGAAGCATATGTTCGGCCTGGGGCGACACTCCCCCTGGCTGGGTTTAGAGAATGAGAGCGGAGAAAGAGGCTGAACCTGGAATATCAACTATCCGGGAGACAGCCCACCCCACCCCCTCTTATCCCAGCCTCTCCAAAAGTCTCAGGGATGGAGACATAAATATACACGCCCATAAAGATGAATAGATAGATACAAACAAACACACAAACACCCAAAAATACAGATGCACACGCACCTCTAGGTACAGCCACACACGCGCACACGGCGCTGCACACCGGCTCTGCACAGATAGGCGGGAGCAAGAGGCGCCCTAGGTGGAAAACCTCCCCGGGTATGACAATGCGAACAAATAAACAGTTGGCCTCCAAGAAGGTCATAGCAGCAGCCAGTTCTGCTGGAGGCTCCAGTTTCCCCAGACCTTTCCCAGGAAACTTTCCAAAAGCAGCTGCAGCAAGGAATGGGGTGATCTCCATAACCCCCTACCGGGACCATGTCCAGGCCCTCCTGGAAACACAAAGCAAAACCTCAATCGCCCTTTTTCCACCTGATTTTCTTCTAAGCCACAGCCACCTCCTGTTCTCTTTCCCTAGCTCCCTGCAAAACCCCATCCTTTCCAGCAGGATAGCTGCAAGTTCTCTCAAGGGCATTAGGATGGGAAGAAGCCCCAGCAGCCAGCCTGCCAGCAGCCAGCCTGCCAGCCCCCATCCCAAACACCAGCATGCCAGGAACAGCCTGCATCAAGGCTCCGTGGCAATGGGACACCCATCAACTGCTGTCCTGGATCATCTACACCCATACACAGGCTCCAAAACTCAGGCAGGCACAGCAGGAGCACATTTTTAGCACTAATACAGTGTAGCTTGTTAGGCCTAATGAGGAAAAAGAGCACTGAGGCCAGGCACAGCCCCTGCTTTCCTCCCAGCACTGCCCCACTGGCCTCCCCCTGCCTGGGCGCACCAGCACGTGATGCAGTGTGGGGTGTCTCCCCAGCTGTTGTCCAAGCCATCCCGCTTGCAGGGCAGAGAGATAAACTCCACCACAAGAGAGGAGGAGACAGGACAAGCACAGGGAGCAGCATCAGAGGGCAAGGAGGACAAGCTGGAGGGAAGGGCGCCTCCAGCAAACTTTAAAAGGAGGGAGGGAGATAGAAGGAAGAGAAGGGAATACAGCTCTTTCCTTCTCCTGGGAGCCCTGAAAAATGCTCTGCTCTACAACCAGAAACATGCCCCAAATATTTCACATCGCCACTTCTTTATCCTTAGCTTTGGGGATCAGGATGGACCATACACAGAGAAAAGGGGGCCAGCTCTGACCAAAGCAGTGCTGAGGCAGGAAGTTCTGCAGGATGAACAAGCAGGTAGGAACATAACCAAAAACGCTGTACAGAAGCAATATACATCCCTCAACCTGCGAGTGTAACTGCACAGCTCACACTCCCGCTAGAAAGCAACTCTCTATTCAGAGCCCCTGCATCTGCTTTCAATCAAGTATTACAAAGGGAATTAACTATACCACAGGCAGCAACAGCAGTGGGGCTTGAGAGCATCTCTGGACAGAAAAGGTCTTCATGTAGAGGCTGCAGATCTCCTACAGAAAATAGGATGTGTGTGTGTGTGCACAACATGCTCAAGGAACAACGTGGTGAAATGGCTTGCACTTCACACCCAACAGTCCTCCACCCTCCTGCTGAGCACAAGACAATTTCTTCCTCACCTAGGCTTTCCCAGTTTCCCCTCCTTGCCCTTGTTTGAAGATCCTCTGTGCAAATGAGCTCTGTGACTACAAACAGGACAATAACCATGGAGCTTAGAGTAACCTCAGGGCCCTAGTTTTGAGAGGGAGGGACTCATGGGGAAACCACAGGCTTTAGGTGCCAGCATGTGCCTTGCAAAATCAGAGCCTGAAAGAAAAGTGCCACAGGGAAACAGCGGGTCCCTCCTACACTACCAGAAAGCTCTCGATAGTCTTATCCTGATTTCCACACTACATTCACTCAGTGAAGATGCTCTAATCGCTCTATTGGTATGATAAAAATTTTGGGCCACCAAAGTTGAACTCAGCATCAGAGAGACATGACTACAGTGGTTGTAAGAGGGAATAAAAGACAGATTTGTCACCTTCATATCTACATCACCAGAAAGAAGTAACAGTTCAAGAATACAAATATTCTACAAATAGCCACCATAAGCTATATGTCTGTTTACCCTGCCTGAAATATCAGCTGTTTCATCCACCCAAGAAAGCCTAGGAACATTAACTAGAAGAAGAAAAACAAGGCTATTTTGCTATTCTGAAGCCAGTAAAGCTCTGCTAGTAATGGGTCATAAAAGACTTTCACTTTTCCTCTGTTTCCAAATGCTTGCTTTAAACTACTTCTTTTCGGGACTCTGGGGTTACTAAACTGAATACTGCAAGTGGAGAGGTTGCAGCCTATGCAGAATAAATGATTTAAGAACTGGGCTTGGCTGATTTATTTTTTCCTCCGTATTGGAGATAAAAAGAAGGAACACATTCTAGTAATCCCTACTCATTTTCACAGCCATTCTTGCACCTGTAACTCAAATAATGAAGCCATTTGTTATTTATATTGCACTTTCCCCTCCATTCTAGATTTCTAACGATCTGACCCTGTTTTATGGCCCTGACAAAGCCTGAAACCGGTGTGGACTTCCAATAATTGAACAATATAAGGAAAAATCTTTAACTGGAATGAAGCAGATGTTAGCTTCATGCAGTCCCCTAACTTGATTATTCTTTGGACAGGTTAGACAAGCATTAGTGATTGATAATGATGCTAATTAACCCCTTTCCTTTCCAAAACAGTAAACCAATGCCAGCAGGATTCTGCAAACAGCACACACGAAGTGTGTACCAGTATCTGTTCAAAGTGGATCAGGGACACAACTTCATTGCCCAGTGCTCAACAAAAACCTTATCCTGCTGACACCAAGCTGGCTCCAAATCTTCTCTAGGAGTTAACAGTTCCAGCTTCTTGCAGGGCAGAGAACAGAGACATGGCTCTTTCATGCAGAAAAGGTGCACGGGACAAAATTGAAGGCACCGTAATTCTTTTTATACTCCCAACCTTTCACGTTTGATTATGGAGTCAGTTTAAATCCCTCTGCCCTCACTAGCTGGGATGGACTTCACACTGCTCCCCATCGGAAGGGTGCTAGTTATTTCAGCTACACTTTCCTAGCATGAGAGCTGAGGCTCTGGGAATCTGGTCTGGGCTGAGACATGCACGGAACAAGGAGGGAAAAGGAAGTGCACATTCTGGAATTTAAATGGGAGGTAGAAGATGAGTAAACAAACAAGAAGCTGATCTGATTATGCAGTCGAATTTATCATGGACAATAAAGAACTTGCCTTTAAATGTAAGGGTTTGGATAAATGAATACTCCTAGCAAGTGAATAAAATGTATTCAATTAACTAAAAACCTTGTGCACTTCTGAACTGAAGTGGAATCGACTCTAATTGATTTATTTGAAACCAGAGGTTAAGGACTGAATTAGCTAAGTACAACTGGGTATTTCAAGCCACTGACTTCTCAAATGTCAAATCCCTTCTATTTTAAATATTATTTCAGCTGCGGGGCATTGCTGTCCTGATGGCTGTTCCACCAGTTAAATCTCAAATTATATTAATATTTGATTTTTGGAGGGTGGGGTAAAATACGGTACAAAGAGGAGGGCTCTCCTTGTTCACGGTGAAAGAGCACCAAGCTGTATTTTGGTTCGCATGTAGGAATTAGCTTAGCGTGGCAGCAATGGTCTAACATTCAGCCACCATTCACCCTCGTTTTCAACTGATATGGGGGAAAAAAATAACAACAGATTTTTGTTTAGTGTATAAAAGCATGACCTAGAATTTCACTGCTGCACCTCGATCACAATGTTAAAAATGCATCCAAAGAATGCTGAAGTAATTAGCACGTTTTAGTAACTGCACATCGGTCACAGCAGAAGAGGCTGAACCGAACCTAGTCTGATTTCCATTATCGCCTGTAAAATCCTTCCTTAGAAATAATAGTAATAAAGAAATCTCTGCAAGGTCATTTCATTTCTGGTTTTTGGTGGCTTGATAATGCAGCAGCAGGATACTTAAAATACGCTCTCCTAGCATGAAGTAGCTAATTATATCTTTAAAACATTATTTATTATGACCTTATAATGTTCTAGCATAAGACTGCTTTATACATTGACCAGTGTAAAACGATTATATTGGGTACAGGCTTCAAAAAGTAACAAGCATCTGTAAATCCAGATATGAATGAATGGTATTTAATAAGATTGTTTTCGTTTAAAAATGAGTATTTATGTGTTGCTGTAGAAAGAGCAGCAATGTATTGCTGTTTATGAATGCTATTGTGCCTGAGGTTAGGATCCCCCACACAATCTGAGATGCAGCCAAGAAAAACAGCCCTGATAGACAATGCTTCACTTCACCTGCTACAATACTGTGCATTTCATTTATGTCAAGAATATGTACAGTTAGGGTTCATTCACCTCATTATTTTGTTACATCTACTTTACGGTTAACCAGTCTCTCTTGGAAATAATAAATAACTGTTTTTTAAACAATTGCAGCTTTGCATTCAAAGGATCCACTTTCAATTTATAGAAAAAAATATTCACCATTTTTATAAACTAGCTGGCTCTCGAAAATAGAATTTAGACTCCACCAACTCTCTTTCTGCTTGGCAAGATTGATTTTACACTGCCTTCCATAAGTAGATTACCAAAGCAAAATGAAACATCTTGGGCTTTATCTAATGCTTTGCTTCACCAGCTCTACCAAACATCAAAATATATGAGTAAATGTTAATTCTTTGTGCAGCTTTATTGTAAACACCTTCCTCTTAACCTCCTCAATTTCTGCCTGAGCAAAAAGGGGAAAAAAGGGAGAGAGAGAGAGAGTCACGGAGGGGAGAAAAGAGAGAGAAAAATCAGCCTCCACTACCAAAATATCATCAGCACTTAAAGGAGACCCTCTCTTTAAAATGCCTTTACATTCTAAACTGCATTAAGTCTCCCTTCCTATGATATAACATAATCCAGCCTGATCCTGACTTCACCTACCCCCCAGGCCAAAGAAAATAGATTCAAACTCTGAATTCTCACATGTTTTTATAGCCCATCTTCAAGACGTACACTCAATTTTTTTAAAGCGAACTTCCCTGTTTCACAACTGGTTTCCACAAGAAGAAACTCAAGATAAAAATTTCAGTCCCTTACAAACTGACACAGCCATCTCAAAATGTCAGTCTGTGCATTCCACTAAAACACGAACCATCAATCAGAAATAATCTGTCTCCTGCAAGATTTCACTAAAGTTCACAACCATGAGATGATTTTGCTGGCATAGACTACGGAGCTTTTCTTTTTCTTGAGGGGGAGGGAGCACCCAGCTCTGATTTATCAGGATATAATTTTTTCCATAGCATTCATTTTCAGCATTTTCTCAGTCATGATTCTTTTTTAAATGTCCTTCTTGAGATGTGTGTTTTAATCTCTGCTCTCCGTTAGGACAATTACATGTACAAAATTTTATAGGCTTATAATTCTGTATGCTGTATATAAACATAAATAAAAACCTAGAGGTCAACATAAATAAAATAAAACTTTTATTTTTTAAATAAAATTATGTTTTGGTTAAAGAAAAGATAGTGTGTCATTTTTGTTAGTAGTACAGACAATTTTTTATCCAAAAGAATACATTGTGCTTTATTGTGTCATTTGTCTGAATACAGACTCAGTGGAATATCTAAATGATACCCTGCTCTGAACTCCAAGTTGAAAGTAAGTTTTTATTATACTTGAGGGAAACAATGGGTTCAGCTGCTTATTGCAAGGAGCAATTGTCAAGGGAGAGTTAAACTCAATTACTGTAACCATACTGAATAAAAAATACTGCCAAGAACAAAAATACGCCTGGGTAAAGACAGCTACTGAATAAAAAAATCGACATAAAGCGTATCAAATATTTATTTATCTGGGCAACAAAGGACTATGATACATTGATAGGCATGGAAACTACTGCCGGCACAACTCAATACAATACAACTATAACTGCTTCCAATATGGCCAGTGGAAATACAGGATACCAGGTGGCCCCAAATGTTTGAAGTTCTTTGGGAAAAAAAAAAAAAAAAGGAGTAAAATAAAAACAAAAGAAAGGGAGAAAGAAAAAAAAAGAGGGGGAAAAAAGGAAAGTAAAGCTAAATCTTGTTTTAAAAGACAATATTAATTTATTGCTCTGTTGGTGCTTTCGGGAGAAGGACAGTGGATGAAAATAACTTTTTTCATTTTCCACAACACATAAGGGTTGTAAAACCACTAACATGTTTAAAAACCTTGCCAGGGTCCAACATCACTTTATTTTATCTTCAATGAGAAACTAAATGTCATACTAATTATATATAAAAATTATGGTTTTTTATTTGTTCAGCTGCTTCATTGTCGCTTTTAACATGCTACAACAGGGCTAAAAAGGATGAATCCCAGAGAAAAACCCCCAAAAAACCTCTGATATCTAAATAAGTACCATGAACCACATGATGAACTAAGAGGGGAAGATTTAAAACCCACTAAACAAGAGGTAAACGAGATCACCAGATAAATAAAAAAAGGCTTAAAACAGACTCACCATATTTACAATTCCCATTAAATTACACATAAATAAATATATACATACATGAACACTGATTCCCTTATATAATAACCGTGAATCGTGTTGCAATAGAAAGTTCAAGTTGGTCGCTTTACCTTGGACAGGAAAAAGTTCTACAACTGAAGATATGACATGGAACCGCTTGTGTTTTGTGTTCAAGTTTATTCACAATACTGATAAAATGTCATCAGTCCTTTTTGCCTTTTGTATGTCTGCTGTTGCTGTTGTACTTTTTCACTTGTTTTATTTTCATTTTTAGTATGGCTACAATCTTAACTGAAGTTTATGTAAGGGAAGGTGGTGATTCAGTCCGGTGAAGCTCATAGAATTTTTAAGTATTATTTATTTCTTTTTGTTTGTTTTTTTTTAAATTTTTTAATATATTTTTAGAAAAAAAAGTCCTTTTCTTTTTTATTTTATTTTTTTGTTGGGTTTTTTTTCTCCTTTTGTTTTATTTAAAAAAAAGTTCACAAACTCAAGACAGAACTTTTTTTCTTTGCTGGCTCCGTCCCCCTGTTCTGTTCTCTTAGGCTCCAAACTGGGGTAAAACGATGGTGGCAGTGGGAAGAGGGGGGAAACTTAAGCAGGAGCAAATGGAAATGTGGATGCTGGGAAGGGGTGTGGAGAGAGGACAGAGCAGTCCTGCAGAGTCAGAGAACAGGACTGGCAGAAGGACGCTCATTCTGTTGCTGTAGCCTGGGGTGCTGGGTGCCGGGGAGAGGGAGGAGGGAGATGAATAGATCGATGCGCTATGAGGGGGAAGGGAGAGGAGTGTGTGGGAGGGGGGATCCTCACTTTCGGTGCTTCTCCTCTTTGTCGCCGCTTTTGGTGCTGTTGTCTGTGTGGCTGTTGGGGTTGTTGCTGAGGTACATTTTGTCCATGGCCTTGAGCGCCTCAGTGAGATAGTTCTGCAGGGCAGTGACGGCAGCACACACCGCCGGGCTCCCAAAGCCGTGCGAGATGAGGTTGAAGTGGGTCAGGCAGCTCTGGATGCCCGGCTCCAAAATGGGGTTGGGCCGCGAGTTCCCCAGGGGAGATCGGTCCTGAGCCAGCAGGTCGGTGAACTCTTTACAGATCTGTCTGTAGCACAAATGGAGCAGAGAGACAGAGGGAGGGAAGGAGGGAAGGGAAGAGAGAGGGAGAGAAATGAACCATCACTGGCAGCAGCAAAGCCCGTGCATTCTCCCTGCTAGACTGCACAAGCCCCTGGATCAAGGGGGCTCCTGCTCCGGAGTGCACACACTCTCTTGCTTCTCCCCCTCCTCTCTATGCATCCTTCCCCCTAATTTTCACACTTCCCCAGCACGCACAAACCTCTTCCCTTCACCTTGCATGCACACACAACAGCACACCATAAATCACACCCTGGCCCCATCCAACACACAGGCAGACAACAGGAACAGGGAGTCATATGCCTCTTGCCCCACCGCTCTCCATACCTCAGCCCTCAACACTCTCCACAAACACACATCCCTGCCCAGCCGGGATTTGGGGCACAAACACAGTTTAAAGTTCCTGAGCAGGCTTAACAGATGGGCTGTGATGTCCAAAGGTAGGTTAAGGGATTTATTCACATCTTGGAAGATCCCTTTCTTTGGAGGGAACCAGAGAGAGATGTGGGCCTCTTCCTTCACAAGGCTAAAACACACACCTGTGTGTCAGGAAGAGTGAGTGAGGGCAGAGCAGGCAATTGAGGATTTAAATTAGGGTATTCTGAAATATTTATATATGTAAATCTCTATCTCCAAATCCAAAGGGACCTTTCCACAGAGGGGAAGGCTGACGCTAACCAGCGCCTGGAAATTTCCTTCCAGGGAGGTGAGAAGGGAGGATACGAGGGCATGGTGCAGAAGATAGGTTATATCACCCACTCACTGCACAAATGGTTGGAGAAATAACGCACCTTAGCGCAAGAGAGCTCAGAGGTGTGTTGAAACAGTTTGTATTCTAAAACCCGCATTAATGTCTTCCAGCCATAAAGCAGCTCCCATCTCCTGCTTGTGTCCTCTGGCACTGTGCCCTTTGATGACACCTCCATTGGTAATTAAGGGCTACCAAACAACCCTTTTAATTTCCAGCAAACATACCAAAACAATCATTTTCTTTTCACGCACCACCTGGAAGTCTAGGCAGCCCCATCAACGATAAACTCTGCTAGCATTTTAACTGCGTACAGATTGTCATTTAAAATATATTTTTAATATCCCTGTATTTGCTAAATAACAGAGCTGCTTAGGCAGGAAGAACCATTGCCGATTTTAATGAACTGAAATCAGTTTAATGTGCCAGTTTTATTTTACTGTCAATGGGAAGCCTCCCCCTTCTACTTCAGTTGATAAGCTAAGTGAATAGGCCCAGAAAATGTTTTGCTTTGAAGAATTACTGCTTTTCTGTAACTAAACATCCACCCTCAATTTTCACAACTCACATTCAAGGTAATCTGTGCAAACTGATTTGATGGAAACCAAGCTGGGTTGCAGAGTTCTCCTACACAGGAAGGCCAATACACACCCTCACAACTTGCAAAGCCATCAACCACTGGTTCTGCAGCAAACAAATATATTCACTAATAAAAGCCCCAAACCTGAGTTTGCCCCCCTCCCTCATTTCTAAGCAACATGCCAAAAAGTTAAATGTCTTACTTTGTAGCTAGAAGCATGTTTTTTCTTGTGACTTGCTCGTTTGGATCGGAATGTTGTCGGTTGAGAAATTCAGCTACTGCTTTGGCAGGAAATTCTGTCTCACAAACATACCCAAAATCTCTAGCTAGATGCACTGCTTCTCCTGAATAGGGAGGCACAGGTGGGGATGGAAAGAAACACATGGCTCATCAGTACACATCCCACAGAGGCAAAAATCCATTTGAAAAAAACTCCAAAATACCACTACATTCTACTTGGGCTCTTCTCAAAGGCTTGGGCATTTTCTCTTTGAAAAAGTTAGGGAAAGAAATGCTAATTACATCTTATCTTGCAGTTTTCTTTGCTTCAGTTGAAGGCAATGCAAATCTGTATTTTCATGACAATTGTTAGAAGTGAAATCTCGCATAAGAATTTTTAAAAGTTCACATTGATTAACAGATACTTTTAGACAGACAGGCTCCATCCACCTAGAATGTGGGCTTCGATTTACATCTCCATACCTATGGAGAGCCATTTATGTACATTTTATTCACAGCTATTTACTCTGAAAATGTGTTTGCCTCAGCCACATCTCTATATTCTTTTGCATTGCATCAATGATTAATATTGATCATAATTACTCCTAGAGCTCTTCTAAATAAAATGCATTAAACAGCTAAGTGTTTAAAATTTAACTTGATCGCATATAATTATATGTTCACCCCCAAACAATTAGCCATGAGAATTTTAGGGTCATTCCACTGAGTCTGTCTGTTTTGTTGATTTTCAAATCTTTGGTTTTAATTTCCTGAACCAGTTGGTTTTTACTGCAGGGCTTCCTGCCATTAGCTCTAGCTCCGGAAGAACGCATGCGCCAATTAGAGCTTCAAAGCCTCAGTCCAGTGAGCTTGTTTCCATAAAATGGAGCGGATCATAAACAATAACAGTACTCTAGAAACTGCCTCATCGCTACAGGACTCAGAGCCCCAGCAATGTTTATACTATCATCTCCCCAAAATTAGCCACCATCACCAAGTTATCTGAAGATCGGGCCTCTGGTTTTGTTTTTTTTAAAAATCATTCTTTTCAAAGCCATTGTATGTGAAAGCCAAACAGAACAATAGATTACCATAAAACCTTCTCCATATTCATTAACATCACAAATAATGTTAAGCATCTACCAAATCTAGACTTTTTACAAGTTTTCCCCTCATGATTTTTTTACCACAGCGTGTCAATGCAATTGCAAAGCCTTTTCAGAAACATGAAGACGCGGTAATTTTCACACAGTATAAATATAGTTTGTTCACTAATCCTGATGTTTAAAAAAATGATGTCTGGCATCATCGCACAGTGCTCTTTTCCCCATCTCTTTGCACATGAAACATTTTTCGCAGAATGCGAAGCAACAACAAAACAAATTCCCCCCTATACAACCAAACTTAAGCTGAACCTGGACAGCTCGGGCTGAGCTTAAAAGCACTTTACAAACTGAACCGGTCTAAAATGCAGTTGAACCCATACATAAGGGGAAAGGAGAAGGATCTATTTGCAGGCCTCAAACATACTTTGTGTCAGCCAGCGTGACACAGCCACTGCTTCAAAACTAAATGACTGCAAACTCCTGAGCTCCCTACCTCCCAGTACGGACAGCACAGGACATCCCAAGGCATTAAAAGGAAGCTGCACCTTTTCTGGCCAAAGCAAAGCAGAGGAGAATGATATAGCCAAGGGAACATGTGTTCTGAAAATGAGAACCAAAAGGGAGTGGGGGCTGGTGGTGGTGCAACTTTGAGGCTTTCAGGACGCCATTAATTCATGGCTGAGGTCAAGGATTCCCAAATTAATTCAGGAAGTAATGGTCACGCATTTCTTAAACGCAGATGTCAGAAAAGTTAAATGATTTACTGTTATGTGGCTGCAGGCTGAGAGGGAGAACAAGCTTAAAGTAGCTGCAGTTTCTGACATTTAAAATCACTTGGTTGTCCACCTGTGGCAGAAGAACAACACTGAAGTACGAGAGGCTCTGCTGCCCGTAACTTCCAACCTGATACTCAGGGGTCTCTTACGGGGCTAAGCCCACAATCCCCCTTCACAGTGATCCTTCCCGTGCTGCTCCCAATGAGATCTGCTTACTCCGTAGAGGGATTACTCATTTGAATGAGTGAGCAAGATGGGGCCCTGAAAACAGCTAGCTCGGAAACTTAAAAGCAAAGAAATGGTAGAACGCTTTGCTGAGTCTGCAGGACTCGCACAAACCCGTTTCAGTTATAACAAAAAGCAAAGACACACAATTAACCTGATCTTTTTATAAGACACAGAAAATAACACCCTTCCAAATGCCAACAAGCAGCACTGACTCTGGGAAAGCAGTAAAAAAACCCCAAACGACTCAACACCAAGTCTTCTCCCATTTGGCAAAAGCAACAGGCACATTTTCAAAACGAGCCCTCCCAGCTCTTTGAGTCACTTACCCTCCACGAGTGATGTGAGCAAGGTAACGTTAGCAGCTTTACGCCTCCCGGCTGGCAGGTTTAGTCCTATTTTGTCCAGTTTCTCCCTCAGAGATCTCCCTCCATTTTTAGACTTTGCCCTGCTCCATACAGAAAGGCGTTGAGAAATGGGGCCTGGGGGAGCACCTGCTCCTACTTTGGCTCCCACCCACACATGCCCCAACACATCGCCTTCCCATGGAGGGGAATAAAGGCACAAGGGACGGGATACATGGCTGTGGGTGGCCGAAGACCAACTGTTGCTGAAAGCTGAATCCCAGCTATAGGGATGGTGCTTTGGATGTTTCCACATCTAGAGAACAGGGGCCTTCACTAAGGTCTGGATCAGCCCCAGGGCTAATGGGGAGCTCTGAGGCGGCTGCCTGAGCTCCCAAGGTGCCATGGACACAGGCAGCTTCTCCCAGGTGTGATGGGAGGAGGCCGATTTGTATGGCCGGCAGCCCCAGACCATCACCGCCCTCACACCAAACTCTACATGGCCCATCTGTGGCTCCTCAGCAGAGCTGGACTAAGTGGGGCTGCAGAGATGGGAGCTGCCTCAATTAATCCTGAATGTTATTCCCTGCCCAGGCACTGCCTAACTGCCTGGGTGAGACCACAGGGTGCCCGCCACTAAGCCGGTCATGGGGGTGCGTGCCCGTGGGCGTGTTCATGGCCACGACGGGGGCAGGGACACGCAGGGGCCCTCACGGCGGGGCTCGGGGACCGCACGAGACCGCGCGTTGCCATGGCGACAGCGCCCGGGGCCCCTCCCGCCGCCCGGCCGCGCTGCCCCGCCAGCCGCGCGCGCCCCGCCCCCTAGCGGCGGCCGCCGCACTCCCCCCGCGCCACCGCCCCGCGTGGGCGCTCGTCCTCCTCTTTCCCTGCCTCCATCCCTCCCTCCCGCACGGCACAGCCCGGCATCCCGCCTCCCGCGTCCCCCCGCCCCTCACCTCCGGAGCACTCCGCCCAGCAGGGAGGCGTTGAGGCACTCGGGCGGCGACAGGCGTCTCTGCACTTCCGCCACCGTGACCTTGTACTTGGAGGTGGAGCTGAGCAGCGAGAGGCGGCCCGGCACCGAGCAGAAGACCTCGTTGGGGTTCACCACCCCGCCGAAGAGCGCGTCCTTGTTGATGGGGATGGAGGAGACGGCGTTGTTGTTAGACTTGGAGAGGGACACGGGGCCTGCAGGGAGGGAGGAGCAGGGAGGTGAGGGTGAGGAGCGGGCGGGGAGCCGGGGAGGGAGGAGGAAGCACCCGAGCCGCTCACTGCGGCCAGCCCCGGCCCCGCACCGCCTGCGGGGCAGCGGGGACGCAGCGGGGGCACCGCTCCCCTCGCTCGTCGGGAGGCGCAAGGAGGGAGCCGGACAACCCTCGACCCGCAGCGGGGAAATTGAAAAGAGCCCGCAGCGGCCCCCCGCAGCCCCTGTCGGGCGCCGAAGCCGCCGGGTGCCGCACGTCGGTACCGCCCGTGTCGGACGGGCAGTGCCCGGGCAGCGGCGCAGCCGGCAGGATGTGTGGCAACCCCGGGGCCCCGCCAGCGCACAAATTTAGACGTGGAAAACCCGTAACGCGGAGGAGAACCGGCACCCCAAAATATATCTTGGTCCCTGTCCGGCGGCGGCTGGCGGGGAGGTGCCCTGCCGCCGTTCGGTGCCTCGGGTCCCGGCCGCCTTCCCTTTCTGCTCTGCCTTAGCCCGCTCTGCTTGGCGGGCGCAGTCCAACCAAGCGGGGGGCTCTCTCCGTTTTGGATAGATCACTTGTGACATTAATAGCTCTGGGAAGGCTAATAGATACAACAGGAGTTAAACGAACTCTTGAGATTACTAATAAAAGAGCCAATTATCATGTCGACTTGGAAAGAGCATCTCTTAAGATTTATCCCTTGCACATCTAATTTGACGTGACAAAGGCTTTACAGGCGGGGGGTGGGGGGGTATGAAACTTCAGGTTCGCTGGCTGTACAGCGATTAGGGTTAGAGAGGAGAGTGCCTCTACTCAGCACCTCTTTCCAGTGGTGGCCTGGGGACCCAAATTCCAGGCGGCCACGCAGCCATGGCACCCCTCAGAGCAGGCAGGAGCTAGCTACACCTTCCAGCCTTCCAGTTTTACTCCAACAGCATCTCACTATACAGCATCCAAACACAAAACCCATCACTTTCCACCGTTCAAGAACCTGCTTTGCAAAATGCCTTGTGCCACCTTTCCCAATCCTTCAGTTGTGGAAGAACGACGGGAAATGAAAATGGAGTGAAAAATGAAATAAATATTTTACACGATTTGGGTACCAGCTTCCAAGCAATCTAATTCCAAGTGAAGCAAGCGCACAAAGCCAACGAAAACCAAACCACCCTAACAACCGACAGACACCAGTTTCCAGAAACTCGCCCCTTGTTCTCCACCAGTCCACCTCATCACCGGCGTGATTTAAATAAGAAAACCCGGAGGAGGGAGAACAACGATTTCACTTTCACAGCCCCATTTACCAACAACGATTCAAATCCTCCTCTCAGCCAAATGCATGGGGCAAACCATGAAACCCAATTGTTCGCTAATGCACTAAAAGACCGGCTCGGATTTTCTAGATCATCTGCTAACATTTTTCCTCGTTAACGACAATAATAATTAAAATGCACGGCAAACGTGGCCATTTAAGAGGGCAGATTTTACCGCACATCGCCCATTTTTCTTTGCTTCCAACCTTTTGGCCAACACTACATGCCAGAGGAAGGAGCGCGGGGCCGGGGGGCTGGAGGGGAGAGGGGGAGGCCGGGTAAGTCCTCCCTGCGAGCAGTCCCCAGCCTGTGACGACATGTTTGGTATGCGCAAGGAAGCGGCTTACCTTTCTTAATTACAGTTTGATCTGGGATGTTAATACCGGGGTCTTCTACGTGCTGCAACAAAAGGAACAGGCAGGGATGTCAATGTACAACCACAACAAAAGGCAGGGAGGGCCGAGGTGGGATGGGGTGCGGGAGAAGTTGTGTGTCGTCTCCCCCCCCTCGCCCGCCCCCATTGCCGGGCACGGTGTAGGGAGGGAAACAACATATCCTGCATGGAGGGAGGGAGGGAAGGGAAGAAGGAGATTTGGGGGGGGATTTCCTTTATCGAGAGGAATCCTGCATCCCTCCCAGCTCTTTCCCCGATCCCCTAGAAAAATACAATAAATCACTCACACACCCCCGGGGCCCGAGTGGCCTTAAGCTTCTGAGGGCTCCCTCCTCCCGTCCCTTCTCTCCTCCCCGGGAAGCAGCCCCGGCCCGGCCCAGCCCTTCCCCGCCGCTGCGCCCGCTCCCGCGCCCGCGGGAGGGAAAGCACAAAGGAGCGCGGACCGGCGCGGGGCCGGGGGGGTCCACGCACCCCGCGCAGCCCCGGGCTCCCCCACTATTGTCCCCTCGCAGGTTCCGCGGTCGCGGCTACAGCTGGGGTTCGCGCGGCGGAGTCACGACGTGATTAGAAAGTCAAATGAAATCATGTTTTCTAATTCCAAAAACTGACAGGCAATATAATGTCTGGCTGTGTTTACAAATTAACACCAGTGCTGCTGAGATAGAAGATTTCGCAATCGTTACAAAACCCAGGCATTACCATTTAAAAAACTATTACTTCCTTCTCTAGTCTTTGTCCAACAATAATACTGATTCTAACATTTTCCATTCTGTCTTGGATTTATGCTCCTGTTAATTGTGCCTGATCTCAATGATTCCGGGTGGATGGTACTAAGTTGCTTTATTACAGGTTTTATTATACTCAATGCTCTCATTTGTAACTTGCCTAAAGTGCTTCTGGATTTAAGTATAATTAAATTGAGAAATGTTCAGAAATGACTACTGCTGCAGTTCTTGTGTTTTAACTATATGGGGAAATATGATCCCTTTATGCATGCACCCTAAACCCATAAAGTAAATGTAGTGTGGCATAATACTTTTATTTGTGTTATTTCTACACATATTCCGTACAGGGAGGACTGTTAAGTTTAAAATCCCACAGAGATATTTATGATTAAATAATTTTCACCGTCTACTTGACTTTCTTAAATATTTAGCAGTTGTTTTTATTAAAGGTTAACTGTTGCAGCAACAGAAAAATTCAAAAATTAAGCTCCCGAGTCAGATTTCTGTAAAAGTTTTTTTTTTTTTTAAACTAGATAAAATACTCCTAAAAGATACACCCTCTTATTTTGTACTCTCTTTCATGAAGCCTGCTGATTCAGTCTTACAGAGAAAAAAAAATGGTTAGGCTGGCTCAAGGATTTAAACCAGATGGCATTTGGTTTTCACGAAGTATAGCAATGCTATTAATTCATAGATCTGCAGAGGAGGCTTCCCGAATCAGCCCACTGCCATAGAGCACAACTGAGGAGAGGGAGAATTCAAGAGAACATTTTAGGTCATGTTCTTCCTACAGCAATCAGGGGCTTGCAGTCAACAAATTAGTTTATTCTTGCGATTGCCTCCATGTTATTTTATATCAAGTTTAAAGAATTGACCTGCTTTTAACGGATCCAAATTGCTTACTAAATCCTCCACTTTGGAAAACGTATGCGTTTATTGCAAAACTGCTAAACACAACCAGCAATTTTCTGTGGCTAATTTAGCCAGATGAGGGCTGTAATAAATTCACTATTTTCCCTGAGTATAATTTACAAAAGATTTCAAAATGACCCCCAAAAATAGGTAAGCTCATCTGAACATTATCCTTGCAACACGAAACTGTACTCATTAAACTGTCAGCAAATATATTGTTGTAATATTTGATCCTGTAATTTGGGATGGCATTTCGGCAAAAATCACATCCAGATACCGCAGTTCCCTCCTCCTCTTTCCTCCTGCAAGTCAAGCAGCTTCAGTCCCTCAGCATGAGCTCTGTGGGCTTTAATAAATTTATTGCCATGTTCTAATTCCATTTTTGGGGAGAAACCCAGAAAGATGAACTTTGATCACAACCTATCATGTTGCATAAGACCACTTTCCTAACTGAACAATAGCCCTGGCTTGCTTTGTAAGTAGCCTGTGCACTAATGTCATGCTTAATTAGAAATCATTTTTAAAGTGTGTACTCATCGATAACAGAATTAGGTCCCCCAAATAATACATCCTCCAATAGGCTCCCAACATTTAATTTAATATAGGGTGTAGCAGGTCTGACTCGAATTCGATAACCTATAGGTAATGATTTATGAGGTCATCCCTTTGCACCGCTACTAAAAGAAGGAGGCAGCATTTTACTATACCTCTTCCCTGATTTGTCAATTAATTCCTTTAGAGAAGATGATCTGCCCATACCCTCTTATAACTTTGGATGTGGTTATCTCATATGCCAGTCCTGTAATCATGGGAAACCAATTTTTCCTTCTTAGGCCACTTTACCCCACTTTCCCCCCATCCCCCCTTTACATTTGTGAGATCTCGTTAAATGTCCTCACAGGCATTTCAGACTCATGTCTTTCCCAAGGCAGTAAGAAATCCCCAAATCCACGGCCCTGTGGTGATATTATATATTCTTCCAATCGTAACAGCTTATTGTCATTGAGAAGGAAAGATATTGTTAACGATGACAGTAATTTGATTTATTTATATTTTAGTGGGCAAGTTAGCAGGGAGGCGTCGCACAGGGACGAGCTGTGAGAACCTTTTGTTCTAGGTGGGGGTTTCACTTTTCCCTGGGGGGGGGGGAGTTCTCTTCTTCCCTCCCTCTCTTTTTTTTTTGGGGGGGGGGGGTTGGTTCCCCTCCCTCCCTCTACCCCCGACGTTGAGCTCCGGCGTTAAGAGGGAGGAGTGGGCCCTGGGGCGGCCCCTTGGCTTACCGGCACGTCCTCGATGGCGTGGGGGATGGAGTGGAGGGGCAGGTCGGCCAGCCCCGAGCCCAGCCCGTGCGGGGCGTGCAGCAGGTCGTCGTGCCGCCGGTAGTCCCTGCGTGGGTCGAGCCCCGAGAGCTGGTGGGGCAAACCCCGGTGCGTGTGGAGCAGCCCCGTCTCCTGGCTCTGCCTCTGTCCCGGCCATCCTGGATGCTGGGGCTGTGGCTGGGCATGGAGGGGGTTGAGGCTGTACGGGTCGTTCACGTGGGAGTAGGGGTCCTGAGACTGGGGGTAGATGGGCTGGTAAGGGGGGGGAAAGTAAGGGGGCTGGAAGTCGGCGTTGGGGGTGTGGGAGAGCGGTGGGGCGCTGGTGTAGGGAGACTGACCCACGGTCCCCAACTGGGGTAGCCGGGCTGTCCCGTTGCTGGTACTGTCGTGGCGCTCCTGAGGTGGGGAGCGGGAGCGGGGGGGCGTTGGAGGGTGGAGGGGGGGTAGAGGAGGGGGAGGAGGGGGGAGGGGAAAGGAGAAAAGAAAAACAAAGATAATATCAAACTGATTCTCCTCAAAATCGGCTTGAAAATTTCATCTATAGGGCAATGATGGGCAAATCATCGTCTCCGAGGCAGAGAAAAGCAGATCTGGAGATCTCTCTGCCTCTGATTTCCCTTCCCAAATAATTAAGGGGCAGTCTCGCTTTTTAAAAAACAATAATAACGGCAATAATGATAACAGCAATAATAGCAATAATTACAACAGGACTGCTTATAAAAATTAATAAAACATTGCGGCGGTACAGGGTGGATTCACAACAGATCGCGCCCCTGCATTTCAGGAGCAGGTATTTCCCACAAATAAAAAGAATAATTCACAAGCGGGCGTTATTGAAATAATAATTCTGCCACAACCCAAAATCCTTCCTCTGGCCCTTAACAGAACCGAGATAAATACTGTCGCTGAGATTACCGATCGCGTCCCAAGAAAACCCTGCAAAATCCAAGCCCACTGCCATTTTGTCACCAGAAGACGCCGAAATAGGCTCCAAACAAACCGGTCGTTCCCCCCAAGAGTTTTAGAAATGTTTCGGAGCGAAAGCACTGCCGTTGTTCCCCACTTACGGGGAGAGCCGTCCCGATGCCCGACCGAACCCCGGGCTCGCCAGCGTGCGATTTCGGAGCGCAGCGGGCAGCGGCGGCCCGGCCGCCGGGGAAGCGGAGGAATGCGGCAGGCAGCCGGGGGAAGCGCCGCCGCCCCGACGGGCGAGCGGCACCGGAATGAGCCCGGGCGTTTCGGCACGGCTCCGCCGGCTCTCGAGGCCGGGCAGATGAGCCCACATGAACGTCTGGGGAAAAAGGAATGGCCTCCACGGAGGAGGATTCGAAGGAAAGAACCACGATCCCGAAAAAGGGAAACGAGAAAGCGAAAATATTACGTTTTGCAGGTGGCAAGGTGAAGGAATCGAAGCGGTAGGGTCCAAGCAAAGCCTTTTGCCATTCGCTCAAAGCAGACCAAAAAAAAAAAAAAAAAAGAAAAGGGGGGGAGGGGGAGGGAAGAAAAGAAAAATAAAGAGAGAAGGGGGAAAATGTAAACCACCGAATTTATAAAAATGAAGGAAAGGAAAAAAGCCCTCTCCGGAAAGCTGGGTGCGAAACCCCCACTGCCACCGCCGACAACAATAGCAACACCCAGCGCGCACCGAACCCCCTCCGAGAGAAACGTGAAGCAACTCACCATAGCCGAAAAACTGTGCACTAACATCTGCGAAGAGTCGGGGGTTACAAGTCAAGGTAGAAAAAATAACGAAAAGGCAGAGGAAAGGGACCGGCGAAGCGCGCAGCCCCCGGCGGAGCCCCGCGGGTGCGGGCGCGGCGCGGGCGCGGAGGGAGCGCGGCCGGAGCCCGGCGCTAGGCGCGGGCGGCAGGACCGGGGCGCCGGGGCTGCTCCTGCACCGCGGGCGCGCCACGATAATCCATCAGAACTTGCACCGATCTCTGCTGCCCTTCATCGAGTGTTCCCAAGGCGAGCTCTCTATCCTGGCGCGGTGTGAGGAGTCAAAGTTGGTTTCTTTTTTTCTTTTTTTTTTTTTTTTGTTTTGGTTTTTTGTTTGTCTGTTTTGCGCTTTTTTTTTCTTTTTTTTTTTTTTTAGCGTGTGTGTGTTTGTTTCTTAATCCTTTTTTTTCCTCTGACTCTTTTCTTTCTTTTTCTCCTTTGACTTAGCTGCTGCTTCACTTGAGCTCCTAATAACAGATCTGCTGCCTTCCTGGAGACTCCTAATAGCAGATATTCATGACTATTAATATTACACGAACACTTAATAAGGGAAGAATGGCTGGAAATCGAGCGTGAAGCGAGAAGGCAACTCAAGGCAGAGCCTGTTCTAAATGACGTCCATTGAATGAAGAATCAGTGTATCTAATCAGAGATGGGGGAGAGGGAGAGGGAGAGAGAGACAAAAAGGGAGAGAGAGGGAGCGGGAGAGAGAGAGGGGGCACATGCTGCTGCGTCTGACGAATCACAGGAAAGGGGCAACATTTTAAAAGGTTGCAGGGCATGCAAAAGTGAAAGAGAAAGAGATCCGGAGAGAGGGAGAGGGTGGGAGCCAGGAGGGGGGTGCAGAAGGGGGGTGTGGGGGGGGGGAGTGGGAGAGACGGGCAGGAGAGAGGGGAGGGGGCGCGGGATCTCCCGCCTTCCTTCCTCACCTTCGCTTCGCTTCCCTTCCCTTCCCCCCGGCTACCGCCTCCCCATGTCCCCAGCCCCGCAGTCCTTCGCGGGCGCACCTCGGGCTGCGGCTGCTGCGCGTAGCCGGCCTCAAAGCCCAGGGAGAAGAGCGGCTGCTCGCTTCCCGCTTGGTTCTTGCTGCCCTCGGCCGCACCGCCGCCGCCTTTGCGCGGGGTGGGCTCCGCGGGCCCGCCCGCCGCCGCCGCCCCGTCCATGCCTCGACGGCGCCCCGCCGAGGGGCTCCCCTCGCCGCTGCCCCCGCGGCGGCCGCCCCGTGCCGCCGAGCCGGCTCGCCTCCGTGCCCCGCGTCCCGGAAACCGGCTGGGAAAGTTTTTTTGGGTGTCTCCCCCTCTGGGTGTCAGCCCTCCTCCTCCTCCTCCTCCTCCTCCGGTTCGAGCCCAACGCCGAGACCAGCGGGCGCCCGGGGCGGGGGGGCTGGGGAGCCCAAGGAGCATCCGCCGGGCTCCCCGCGGCCCCCCTCTAGGAGGATCCGGGAAGAGACGGGGGAAAAAGGCAGGAGGCAGCAAGGCGGGGAGGGAAGGAGGGCGGGAGGGACGCGGGGGGGAGCGGGAGCCGGGAAAAGAGGCAAGGCGAGCGCTTCTCCCGGCCCAGACAAGCCGGGGCTCCGGCGCAACCCGTCGGACTGGCTGTGCAACTCCCAAACAACTCCCTTAAAACAGGCACCGCTCCGCTCGCCGCCGCCGCTGCCCCGCCGCAGCCGCCGCGCCGCCGGCGCCCGGCCCCACGCTCCGCCCGCCCGCCCCGACCCCCCGGCGCTCCGGCCGCCCCGGGCGCTGAGCGCGGCTGGCCGAGCTTTCATGCCTTTATTCTGGGTTTATTTCTGCTTATCTTTTTTTCTTTTTCATTCCTTTGTTTTTTTCTTTTTTTTTTTTTTTTTTTTTAATTTTCAAGGCAAGTCCTACCCCCGGCACGGTACAGCCACCCTCTTTTCTATCCTCTCTAAAAGTGTCCTCGCACCCGAGGTAAACACGGAGAGCCAACCCTACACGTACGCACAAAATCCGGCGGGTTCGAGGAGCGGCTGCTGCTCCCTCCGTGTTTGGTAACACCTCGGTGCGAAGTCCCATTAACGCAAGGCAACAAAAACCATTTGCGATGAAATCCACACGCTCGCACGTGTGCAAACTGGAAGACCGGTCCTGAGGGGAGGGAGGGGAAAGAGGAACGCTTTCCACCCGAAATGCAGCTGAGGAATATGTGACTTTTTTTCCGGGTTGTATAAAAAATTAAAAAAAAAAAAACCAACAACCAAAACAGAAACAAAAAAAACCGACCCACCCAACCAAAAATAATAATTATAAAAACCCTAAACAGCCCACAAACTCCAACATCCCTGACACCTCATTCATAGAAATCAAGCACCCGCCAACGAGCGGTTCTAAAAGCTCAGCTCTCGCATCGGGAGACAGCTTCATCTCAAACTCCTCGATCCGGGACTAGATCACCAAGTCACTTAGTCGGCGCTGAGCCTGCCGAGTCCTCGGTCTCTTTCCTAAACTACAGCATCGCCCAAAACAGCGTCAGGTCGGACGGGAGAGTGCCCCCTTCGACCCAGAGATGCATGTCGCCAAGGCTCCGCCGAGGCTGAGGGGATCTTCCCGCGTGGGTCATGACCAAATAACAGCGTTCACTTGCAAAGTAGAGTCTTTTATTGCGCGGTTTGAACGCACTGCACAGGCAACTTTTTCGAAACGGGTGACAACAGTATTCGTTGGTTTGAGACTAGGCATGGGTCCTGGGCATCACTCTTCTTTTTCCTCTTCTTCTCCTTTTGTCAGATTAAAAGACACTCGCCTCTTTCTAAAAATATGGATGCACACACAGACACAGAGAGAGATGCGCGCACACAATCTGTGCTGAACGGCTCCAAAACCGAATGAGGTGGATTTAATTTTTTTTTTTTTCCCAAGCGATTGAATTACTATATCTCAAACCCGTGGGAATGTGGCCCTGAAAATTTGGAGGCTGGGGGAACACTGCTCCCAAACCCGTGATTTCAGTTAGGCAGCTGACCCCTGTAAATTTGTGCAGCTCGGTATAATGAACCCGCAGATATATCGAAAAGGCTGCATTTAAGCGTCGGTCCTGAGCCAATTTATTGGGATGCCTCGGGTACCTAGAGAGCAAGAATGATTCTCTTCCCTTTGTCTCTTTGCCTTTTCATTCATTCATCTGTCCATTCATTCAGCCAGCCGCCTATCCATCCATCCATCCATCCATATGGATGAGTGTAGCATCCTACAAGAGCCTTATCTATGGAGGATCTACCTATAGACCAGGCTGCTTCTGGATCCTGTTTGCCTTTCCTCATACACTTCCGACAAAGCCGTGTTTCCACGAGCCCCGAAGTTCCTGGGGAAGGACCCCAGCCCTCTCCGGCTGCAGGACCGCAAGGAAGCCTGACGACGGAGTAGAAGTTTTCCTAAACGAAATTGAGAGACGGAGGGATGCTGAGGGCTCCCGCTTGCAGCTGTGGGGCCGGGGCTCTGCCCGGGCCCGGGGGAAGCGCTTACCTCACATTCCTCATACTTGATATTATCCGTCAGTTTCCAAAGCATTTTCATGGATTGGCGTGAGAGAGAGGATTTGGTTCTCCCTGCCTTGCCTCTCCCTACGGTGGCGGTGCCGGGCGGCGTGGGGAGCGCGGCTGGCGGAGGCTCGGCAGCGCTCCCGTCCGCGCTCGGAGATCTCCCTCTAATGGTGGAAACTTTTCCCTTTTCCAGCTCTTTACCCACAGTCTAATCGCCTCATTAGCATATCAACAACAGCCCAATTGCTCGCCAGCACAACAACCTGCAGCGATGGACACAGGTAGAAGGGACCCACGAGCAAAAAAAAAAAAAAAAATAAAAATTATCAACAACAAAAGCTTTCTTCGACCTGCCGAGCCCCGGCGCGGGGGAGTCAGTGGGCCCTGCCTGTCTGCCCCCGAGCCTCGGCCTGCCAGAGGGGAGGAAAGTGGCCAGCGAAATCAAAGAGGCTACCGTCCGATCTGCAGAGAGTTTAGGGCTAGCCATGAAGCCACCCCATGGCATTTATCTCTCCCCCACCCACTTTTTTTCCTTTTTTTTTTTTTTTTCCGCGGGGATTAAAGAAAGCAAAGCAAGGAGAAACGACAGTCGAGTCCTGCTCGAACGAGGTTATTGTCTGCGGAGGCTTCTGTTGCCCTCTGGATTTGGCTTTTTTTTGTGGATATTTTAAAAGCGTCTTTCCTTCGCTACCTATTTTTTTTTTTTTCTTCTCGGCTCGGTTGGCTATTGGTCTTCAAAAAAAACACCACCCCAAACAAATCCAGCATTATCTCCCAAATAGAAGTGGGCGAGCGGTAAATTGAATGTAGCAGGAGCCAAAAAGTCTTTTGCAAGCACTTGAGCAAAAGGACAAAACAATGACCACAATAAAAGTTTGATACTTTCTTAGGTGGAGCGCTTCATTTGCTTAACAATATGCTGCTAAGAGAGCGCTCAGGCCGCCCTCCTGGGGGGCTGCTTCTCCACCCTTCCCCTCTTTTATTTCCCCGAGTGCCCAGCCTTGCTCCATCCACAGAAGGCTTCGTTTTTCCCGTTTTTCTTCCCACCCCCCCCCCCCCCGCCCCCCGGGTGATCCCTCGCTGCTCCGAAGGGCGAGGCATTCCCCTCTCCGTGGGGCTGGTGTGTCGGGCCTGGCGCAGCTCCCCACGCTAGCCGTGTCCCCAGGCGTCCCCAGGAGCCGGGCATCCCCATGGCTCCCTGTGCACCTGGCTGCCCTGCTGCTCACCGAAACTTCCTTTTGCCGACGGCAAAACCTGCCTTGTCGGCCTGGAAGACCCTCCCGGGGCCACCCTCCCACCCCCGCCCTCGACGTCGGAGGAAAATTTACTGCCTCTGGGAGCAAATGGCCCCTGCACTCCGATGGGGAGCCGCAGTGGGCCCTCAGGGGCCCGGCCCACATGTCGCCACGCCGGGAAGGGTGGCAAAGCCTCCGGGCTCCCGGGACTGCTCCTTCACACACGCAAACATCCATGTCCCCAAAACGGATTTTTTTTTTTTTTTCCTTTCCCCTTCTCCCCTCCTCCACCATACTCCCACCTCCGATGCTCTTTTTCACCAGCGCTTTTGTCTGCCACTGGCAGGAGAGTAAATTGTTTTTTTTACTCCCATTGAGGTTCAAATAGAGCTGGCATATTAAGCCTAGTTAATGCCCCGGGGGGGTGGGGGGAGTGCTGGAGATGAGAAAAAGAGGAGGGAAGGGGGTTGACGAAGGGGCCCATCGCCCCTTAGCGCCGTCCTGTCTGAACCGGGGCGGTCGGGAAAGCCTCCCACCCGGGACAGCCTCCCACCTGCGGCTGCTCGGGACTCCCGTGGGCCAAAGGCCTGACCCTTTTGCCTTCTCTCGCCAGGCCCGGGCCGGTGAAGCGCAGCGTTGCGAGGGGAGGGGGCGGTTTTCCCCGAGAGATCCACACGAGGCAGCGGGAGGCGGGTCCGCGCAGTCCGGCCCCTCCGGCCAGGAGCGGCGAGGGGGGCCCCACAGCGCCGGGGAGAAGGACCAAAAAAGGCTCGGGTGTAAGGAAAAGTCGGGAATAGATTTCAAGGCCGATAACCCATAAATACGATTGTGCAAGAATTGATTTCAGTGAAAGAAAAGAAAATCTTCTTTTGATCACTTCCTCGCACCGGTCTGATAAAAAGATGTTAGCAGATGTAAAAATAAATTAAATATTTTTGTTTACTTTTTTTTTCCCCACCTTTTTTGTTTTTCTTGGGTTTTTTTAGACGACTTGCTGCTACCCTAAAGAAATAAAAAATAAGGTCGTCTGGGGAAAGATTTAGTCGAGAGATTTGAAAAGTTGGGAGCAGAAAAAGAAACTAGGCTCCCATCTGGAACTGGACTGTCCTGGGGAAGAAGTAAATTTTCAAAAAGTCCATTTTTCCAAGAAAATCCCGTGCTTGAACAGGACGGCGCATCTTTCCTTTCATTAGTCGGCAAACCGCGGTCATCCGGCCCGAGCGGACGGGCATCACGGCGCTGCAGGGTTTTTCAAGTGCGTCCCGGTTTGGGAGCCTCCGTAACTCCACACGTGTAGTCTCGGCCCCGGTGCTTGCGGGTCCTCTCGGGTCCGTGGAGCCGGGCGAGGCCCCGGCGGGCCGCGTGTTCCCCGCCTGGCCTCTTTCTCTGGTGGGCTCTGCTTTTCCCTTCAGCTCATCCCCGCGGGTGTGCTTTCCACGGGCGCCCCCGGCGCATCTACTGCCGGGTGGGAGCCGGCAGCGTTATTTTTCCATGGGACAGGCTGGGGTGGGAGCTCATAGAGAGGTTTCAGCTCCCGCGACACGTCCCCGATGCGCGGCGGGTCACGCCGGAGGCTGCGGGCCCTGCCCCGCGTGGGGTCCCGCCGCGTTCCGTGGGCAGCCCCCGGGCTCCGCGGCGGGCCGGCCGCCGCCAGCCCCGGGCACAGGGACGCCGGGCGGGCACACACCGCCCTCGGCCGGCCCACGCTGTCGGGGTCGTGTCACCCGTGGCGGCGGCGGAGCAGCCCTCGCCCCTCTCGACCCCAGTCCACCGCTCTCTACCTGTTGCACTCGGGCCTCACGAGTGGCCGCGGGCAGCCCCCAGCACCGAGAGCCGCAAAACACCCAACCCCAGCGTCAGGCTCGCTCCCACTCCCTCCGGGCCCGTCACCTTTCTCACTCCTGCCTCCCGTCCCAAAATAACAATAAACCCCCCCAGGGCAGAGGGTCACCTTACCTGCCAGTCCCCCATCTTGGCAAGGAGAGACATCCTGGCTGCGGGCTCCGAGTCCCCAGGTCCCTGCTGGTCATGGACTGCGAGGGCAAGCCACTCGCCTGGGACGCCTGTGGGTAAATCCTCCCCTTACCTGCGCCGGGACTCTCTCACCTGGCCATAAAGAGCTGGGTGCTCCCTGCCCGCGCCTGCGCGCTGCCTCCGCGCTGCCTGCGCGCTGCCCCCCGCCACCGCGCTCCCACCGCGCCCGCCCGGCCCCGCTGCTCCCGGGGAGACGGCGGCGGTGCCCCCCGGAAGGCTCCCGAGCGTGCCCTGGGCATCCTGCAGCCGCCGGACGCCTGCCCGCTTCGCCATGGTGCCGTGTCCCGGCGCTCCCCCCACCCCGAGCAGAGGGCAACTCTGTCTCTGTCCGCCCGGGTGCCCGCCCGCGGCCGGGGGGGCGGACGAGGCCCCCGAGCTTCACCTTCCCCCGGGGGGCCAGTAGGTTACCTCGGGGACAAGTTGTCAAGGAGTACATGGACGTAGTAGTAATAATAATAATAATAATAATAATAATGACAACATTAAAGGCAAAGCACCGGGAGGGCTGAACTAGCCCAAATGGGTAACGGAGGCACTGCGAATGGCCAGGGGAGTCCGGGGAGAAACAAAGACACCCCATCCAGTGCAGACGGTCTTTCCAGCCCCTGGTACGGGGTCGGCAGCGGCCGGGGTGATGCGTCACCAGGCTGGCCGGGGTCTGTCCCACTGGGCTGAGCGGGAGCGGCGTAGGGTGAGGGATGCAGCGTTCCCCCGGGGAAAGCTGGCCTGCGACAGCCTGTGGCCCTTGGGCCTCCCCACGTCCGTACCCCTTGCCCCGCCCACGTTTTGTTGGTTTTTTTTCCCTCGGGGATTCGAGTGCCGAAGTGCCCTGGAAGCTCGCCAGTGTGTCGCGCAGCCCTGATTTCACACCCCGAAAAAGTGAGGAAGCCTGGACCCTGCCTCATTTCCATGGGCTGGACACTGGGGGCGTGGGGAGAAGCAGTACTCCAGCTACAGGATTTTGGAGAGGGATGCAAACAACTTCCACTTCGCAGTTGCACAGCAAGCCCTTTCACATTTCAGAGACAGGTGAACGGGGCATCATGTCCCAGGTATGGGACAGTCTGAGACTTCCTGGGTGTCGGGGTGCGTTGTCACCCACCAGTGAGGTTGTGTTGGGTTGGGTCCTGGGCTGACGCCAGTCTCCAGTAGAAGGAGGGGAATCGCACCCCCTCCCCCACCATAAGGGCTTGGATACAAGGACCTTATAGATGGAAGTTTCAGCCCTGCGTCCAGGCAGGTGGGAAAAGGGAAGCAAGAGCTGGCACCCTCAGCCACTGAATCCCGGGGGAACGCCGCGGGCAGTTTAATCGCCGACTCCTGCGGGACTTCGCTTCTCATCCACCGCCCCAGCGAGCCGGAGTCGGCGGAGGCCGGGCCCCCTCGGCGGACACCGGCGGCTCCCGCGCGTCGGCGGGGCGGGGCGCGGGCAATGGGCCGTGCGAGGCGCGCTTCGCACCGCCGCTCCCAGCGCCGGCCCGCGGTGTACAGTTAGCGTCAAATTACAGCAATTAACCGGGCACCGGGATTTAATTACACAGCCCTGCCCCTTTCCCACCCCCCCCCCCCTTCGGTCCTGGGGAGCCTCCTGCTCGAGGACGACGCGGAGCAAAGACGGCTCCGTGCAAAACGGGAAAGGGATGGGGAAGATGTACGGAGATTTCGTGGCTCCGGGACTCTGCTGCCTCTCCTTTTCCCGCTTGCTGCTCTCCCTACCCCCTCGAGCCCTCTCCAGGGGGCGGCAATTTTGGCCCCGTAACGATTATTTTAAATGCCAGCTTTTATTATTACTATTTTCCGGAGAGGGGTGGGGAATAAATTCGATTTTAAGTTGGCCTTCTGCAAAACGCTCCCAGTAAACTTGAGTGCCACATTCTTCCCGGTAGGATCTTTCCCTTCTCCCCAACTCCAGCGCTCCCCACACAGGGTTAAATCTCCGGGCTCAGGACCCGGCTCCCACAGCCCGGCTCCCGCCCCGCGGCTCTTGGCAGAGAGGCGGCCCGAGCGCAGCCCGCCCGCGGGGTGGGAGCCGGGCTTTCGGGGCTGTGGGCAGCCCTGGCTCGCATCGGGCTCATCCGTGCTCTTTTTTTTAGCCTAGGGGAGGAGGGCATGGGCTGGGCGCGCTGCGGAGCCCGGGGTTGTGAGGCGCTCCTTTTCCCCTCCCTGGGGCATTTGGTGACCGCACTTCGGGGATGAATTCGACTTCCCTGGGCCGGGCGTTTAGAGGACGCCTTTCCCTCGCAGCCTTGAAGGCACACCCGGCCCGTGTAGAGGACTGAAATTGCCGCACCCTGAGCTACAGTCACCCCTGAAGTGCCAGCTCTGTCTCGCCCTGCCGCCTGCCTCCTCCCTGTGCCAAGGGAAGCTGAAGCTCAAGCACCTTCTCTCCTCAGACAAAACTGTCTTCTAGTGCGAAGACGTGCGGCTCTTTTTCTTTTTTTGTCCTCGCTCCTCTATGTCACACCGTGTGGTTCACAGCTTGTAGTGATTTTGGCAGGTGGCTCCGAGGGAGTCATCGCCGAGCTCTGTGCCCTCTGAGTTACTTCCGATGGACGCGGCGGTCCCTCCCCGTGCGTCACAGCGCGGGGAGCACACGGGGCAAAGCCCTACCCGCTTCTCTTTCCCTCCACCGGCAGCATCCTTATGGTTAAACCCCGCCACGGATCTCTTCCCAACGAGAAAGTAGAGAAGAGATGTTCTTGGGAGGCATTCACCTTCCCGGCGTCGAGGTTCCCCAGCCGGTCTGAGTTACCGATCTCACCCCTGAGTATCCCCACCAGCCCGGCTCCCAGATGACGGACAGGTCTTTCTTACTCCCTCCTGCCTGTTCTGCCGGCCCCGGGGGCGAGCCGCAAGAACGTTTAGATAAACCCGGCTCCTGATTCCCTGCGGGAAGTTTAGGCTTGGTTATTCTTCTCGCTGTTGCTTTCCAGTTCTCCCTGCCCCAGTGCCGCCCGACTGGGGAGACACTCAACGCGGCTGATTTCCGCCGGCTCACTGACACATAAATAGCTTTTATTCGTCTTCTTTTTTTTTTTTTTTTTTCTTTCTCTAAAGTAGTTTTTGGCAGTGCCTGGTCTGCGCCCGTGGGGCTACTTGCAGCTGAGGCGATCCCAGGGCCGGCAGAGGCGCCCGCTCCGGGACAGATGCTCCACGGTGGACGGGGGCTGCGGCCGGCAGCGGGGTGGGCTCGCTCCCCGGCGGGGCCGAGAGGAAGCACCCCCCGCCCCGTCCTCTGCCCAGACAGAACTCCCGGCGTCGGTATTTTCGGAGGGAGAGAGGAGAAGTTCAGGTTGGTGTGGGTCTGTCTACCTCGGCTTTACGAGGCTGGGGGAAAGCGGGACAGCCTCTGCCCCCGGGATGAGGGTTGCCTTCACTCTGGGCACGGGGCGTCTTCCCGGGTTCACCTTAGAGCAGAGAGTGGAACAGAAAGGAAATGGCAAAAACCGGCAGGACATACAAACAACCCAAACACATCAAACCCTACAAAACAAAGACAAAAAAAAAAAAAAAGGAAAAAAAATACAGACACTCCCCGCCCTTTTTCGCTCGCACTTTGCGATCCAACACGATTCAATTACTTTTGGGAGGCCGGTGCCGGAGAAGGGGAGGTGCTCTGTCTCGGGTGTTAGCGGAGAGGTTTTTCCTCGGTTGATTTGGGAGTCTGTGTTTTGTTTTTATGCCCTGCTGTGGGGGGACGGGCCTCCGAGCAGAGCAGTCTCAACCCTGCGGCCAGTGGAACCGGGAAGCCCTTCCGATGAGCGACTTGGGATGTTGCAAAGGAGTGAAAAGAAAGGATAAGAGAAGAAATCCGTACTCGTGCACCTGTGACCGCCTTGTCCACTGTGCTGTCTCCCGGCTATTCAGTTTAGCAGAGTTTGAGTTTTTTTCAAGCCCGTTTCCCACAGGAGAGAAGCTCACCGAGTGCAACAGGTCGCTTCAGCTGCTCCCGAGACCTCACGAAACCAAATGCCCCTTCCCTGTCCTTCCTCCTCCGGCTCCCCCCCGTCGCGACTTTGCTCCGGGATACGCTTTGAAGGGGGATGTGGGACGTCCCGCTTGGACAAGACGCGGAGCCGTCGCCCCTGCGCAGCCTCTGCGGAGGAGCGGGAGGAGAAGGATGAGGATGCTGTGACCCTGAGTTACGACACTGTGGTACCTTTCCGCGCGTCTCTGCCATTCCCCTCACACCCCACGCCCCCTTCCGAGACCCCTTTGTCCCCGGCCCGGAGTTTGAATCCTCAGAATGTTGTCAGGAGGCTGATCAGTTTGGAAATCAGCATATAAATAGTCATAAATGCATGTAAATAGCAACTTTTTTCAATGCCAAATGACGATCTCTGACTGCAATTTTTTGGAAGTGAGATGAAACCTTTTTTTTGGAAGGGGGAGAAAAAGCAAAGTTTTTTCCAAGGAGCACGTGGGTCTCACCTTCTCCTTTAATATTTATTTGCTAAACTAACTACACTAAACCAACTAAACAAGCAAAACCGGCAAGTAATCGGGAGTTAAAACTGAGCACACACACTGCGGTGCCAATGCAATCCAGCTACCGGCGACTGCCCGGTGTTTGCATGAGCAACCGCATGGTGCAAATTCCCATGCTGTAGATCTCGTAAGGAAAGGTAACAGGTACATTCTGCTTCACCAGATACTTTTCTCAACCTAGGCCCTTATGGGCTAGCTACTGTCATTGCCATCTCCAGAAAACGAGCTCCTAAAAAGATTATCCCTATGAGTAAAGCGTCAGTGGGGTAAAACTCTGGGCTTCACCTTTTTTTGGATTCCTCAGAGAGTAGTTTCATGGTCTCAATACAAATGTGGTGAGGATTTTTTTTCCCTTGCAAAGCACAATACATTCATGCTAGAGACACCAAGCACTTTTGTCTTTAGAAAAATAAATCTATCCACTATATGCATGTCAAGATCTGATTATTTGTTCACTCAAACCTGGATGCTTTTTTCTGTTGTGCATTTCATTTTCTAAACGGACAAAACCCATCCAGTTTTAAGAAAAAGACTGCATTTGCAGCTTGAATATAAAATTGGAGTATTTTCTGGGCAATTCTGACTGCTCATGTGTCCTTCAAAAGGCTTTTGCATTTGAAACACAGGCAATTATTTTGCCAACAATCTCATAGCTGCAGTAGATTGCAGTTTTACTGATCATGCCACCCCAAAATAATTACAAATAAGTTCTATTTTACATTTATTTTCAATTTTTCATCAGCTACACTGTCAGATGAAATCCAGAAAAGAGTATGCTGCTTAAGGTCCTTCAGCATGTCCTGTTTGATCAAAGGGTTATTGCTACTTACAAATGTTCTAGGAAGAGCTGCTTTTCTCTAGGCAAAACTTCACTGCCTTTGCTACCCCCTTGCCCTAAAATCCACTGATGCAACTGCACATATCCTGAGTACAAAACACAGTTACGCTCCAGCATTAAGTCTCCATATGGTGAGTTTTGCTTGGATTAAGATTTCGAAACTGAGCCCATAATAAGATATGCCATAAAACCTCAAACAACCCTCCTCCCCCAGGGATATTTATCTTACACATTTAATTGCCCAGTAAAATAAATTCTGTATGTGTACACTTATATGGGAAGGATTTTGATCTGGTAATTTCAGTGTATCTTCTGATCTGTAGCAGCTTAGAATGACATCCTTGAAAACTGTGGAGAAGCAGAAACTGTGCCCTGCTAAATAATGCCTATTCAGCTGCTAAATATTTACACATAGGCAGGAATAAGCTTTCCTTGTAACGCTATCTCTTAACTCTATATTAGCATTCAAGAAGAAAAACAAATGCAAGTCATTTAAGCATAGGCCAAATCCTTGCTTCTGCTAAAGCAAATAACAGAGCTCCACTGGCTTGCATGGAGCAGAATGGGGCTCCTTCGTGTTACCCCTATGTCATATTAACACTGTCATTTTTGTAATGACTTCCCTCTTAAAGCACTCACTGCTGTATAATAAGCTCCAACAAACCCTCAAGAAGTGCGGTGTTATTAGTTTATCTGCTTTACAGATAAGTAAACTGATGCAAGGAGAAGATAAGGAATTTCCCCAAGGTCTTGCAGCTGGTTTGCTTGAGATCAAGGGAAGGAAAGGAAACCAGGAACAGGGATGGAACTAACCACCAGAACGTGTCCCATATCCAGGAAAGCATTATTAAGAGGAGGAGCAGGCAGTCGGAATCTCCATAAAACAGGCCATTTCCAGTCAGATACATCACTGTATCTGTACCTCTTTGGTGGTTAAACTTGGGCACTCACGTTTGAAACTCTCAGCTTCTCCAATGATACTTTGGTGTTGCATCCATCCTGGCATGACATAATATAATGGAAGTGGAATTTCATTTTCAGTGCATTGAATAAAACATGCTAATAAGACACGTTTAGAAAACAAAGCCTGGTATTACCCACAGCAGAGTTTTAATAAAATCTACTTTGATATTTCTATGCTAACATTGGAACTGCTGTCTGCAAGGCATATATTTTAAAGTGTCAAATAATTACAATAAGACGCATTATTGGAAAATGACTGTTGGAGGTTCTGACGTCCAAACCAAAATTAATCTGGACAAAAAAATCTCATAAGTGATTTTTTTTTAACAAGAAACTTCCAAAGTTCTAGTCTTTAATCTAGTCCAGCTTGTATGCAGCTGCAATATATTTAGCCTTTAACATTAGCTCTAGCCATTGTCCTAGGACATGTCTACACCCCACGACACTTTATGGTATTAAAAGAATTGCTGTGTGGCTACAGCAACTTGTCTCTATGATATATCACTCAGTGGAAAGCAAGACAAAACAAAACAGTGAACAACATGGCGCTTTTTTTTTTTCCGTGGCAGCTTATGCTATGGGTATAGTTTGCTCAGCTCAGTTGTGTTTATGTGGTGTTTCACACCAAAATGTCCTGCCTGCCTCCCTGACAACTATGGAGCAAAACTTCTGGAGGGGAGTGAAAGAGCAGGCTGTGCACTGGACAATCTGGTGCAATCGTTCCATATAACCACTGAAGGAATACCAGCCCGCTACATGTATAATCTAATTGCAGTCAGGGGCTGATGAAATCGCTCTTGCACCAGCCTCCTCCCTCTGTCAAAGGGAAACGAGGGTGTGGTTGGAGGTTATGGCAGACAAGCACTCACATTACAGCTGTCCTGGGGATTTTCAACTTGGTGTCCATTCCAGCAGCTGAAGGCACCACCACCCCAGGTTCAGCTCACAGGGACAAACTGACCAGATGGAGGCTTAGACCATCATCTTCACACCCAGGAACACAAACAGTTGGACACTGGACAAACAAACTTTTTATTCTCCAAAGCATGGTATTACCATACTGATACAATGGCACTTTTCCAAATTAACCTGGGAAGTTTGTCCAGAAGAAATTTGAGGCCATGCTTGCAAATGCTGTGCAAGAAGGACAAAGCGATGCATCAGCCTCCTTCAGGAATCAACCCCCCCCACACACACCTGGGTGCATCCCATCTGTCCTCAGGACTCCCCTTGGGAGAGGCACAGAGTCCTTAGCAGCCAGCAGCCACCCAGCCTGTTTACACCAGGCAAGTGTAAGCGATTGCGAAGCCCCAGTGCGTTTGCAAGTGAAATCAGTCTTGAGCTGACAAGCTGCTCCCTTAACGCTGCTTTCTCCGGAGTGGGAGTGAAGCCATTCCACTGCACCGGCTAAGGAGCCTGCCAGAGAGAAGTGTTAAAGGAAAAGGGCTTAGGCTTGGGATTCTTTTCCTAAGACTTTGGCGCCCCTGTGTGTCTCCTTTTTGAGAAATTCAGTTGAAGAACAACCCCAGGCTTTTCTCCCTTTAACCCAGCACCAGAAACACTGCACTCGAAACTGGGAGAGCTCTGCCAGGACAGCCTGGATGATGCTACCCAGCGGCCTGACTCTAATTTGAACTGTGCCATTTCCACTCCTTACCTCTCCTTCTTTAGGTGCTGGAATTGCCTTCTTTGGCAACTTTATCCAAAGTGACTTACGTCCTTAGAACACCACTTCCTGGAGTCAGGACATCTATCATTAGCTTTTCTATATGCCTGTATCTCCTAGTATGTCTGAGGTCCAGACTGGAAAGAGCCCTAAAGACAATAGGTTAAAAAAAACCCCAAAGCATTTGATGTATCTTAAGCTATCAAAGTGTCAGATTTACAAATTAGACAGACAATACATGTGAAATACTTATCTATATGTCTACATCAGGGTTGCACTACAATCAATTTTTCTTCAAAGGCGAAGGCAGGAGCAGAGGAAATTCGACACAAAAATTTAACAAAATCCTGAGATGAACTGTAAATATTTTTTTCTGTGAGGTAGTTGAAATTATTTATTCCATATCTTCAAAATAACTGTGACAGAGAGGAATGAAGCGAGTTGCCTAAGGGTACAGGGACATGGCAAGACAGCTGGACATAGAGGAAGGAAATCCAGTGAGCCCAAGTTCTGGCACAATTTACTCTGTTTACCAGGAGGTCCTGGTACAAATGGGCTCTGCAAAAATGAGTCTCATAAGTCTTTGTCCTCTTTCCTGCCTTCCAGCTGTCGGTTCTTATTTCAAAACATGTAAGAGATGGGCATGTCTGAGGGGTGTGGTGTTTATTTGGGGCTATTTGGAAAACACACAAACACACACTCTGCAAAGTGTCACTGGAAAAAATATAACATGCAAACACAGGCAGGCTATCACTTGCCCCAGAGTCAGCATCACCTGCTTCATACTCAACCTTTCTAACCTGGAAAAGGCCCTCCTTTCATGACACCCTTGCCTGCCTTTAGACAGATGGCCCCAGCTGTAGGCAATGTGGATGCAGGCCTGCCCTGCCTGTATTTATGGGTGGGTGGTTACCCTGCCGTTGTTTCCCACCTGGAGTGCTTATTACTCCTTTCACCAACTCTTCTGCTATAGCCTTCCTTGTCAGAGGTAAATCTGGCCCTTAAGGCAACCACACCAGGGGAAGCTATCCCAAAAGGCTTCTCCCACCTGCTTCCCCCAGCATTTCATTTTTTTTTTTTTTTTTTGTTTCTACCTTTCCTTCATGCAGTACCAAGTTGCCCCATCAAAACTTTTGGTAAGGCACACTGCTGAATTCAGGTAGCCTGCCTAAAAATAAACCCAGAGAAAAAATTAAGGAGTTTCTTAATTCAGGGGACTTGTCTTGTGTTAGGACTTAGGATATCTACCTTGATGCCTGTTCCCCTGCTGGATATTGGCATGTCTTAACCCTTGTCTGGTCTTGCATGCTGTGGGCTGCATTTCCTAACCTAAGAACATGCTGCTACTCAATCTTCTTTTAGACCCATTAAGGAACCCGAGTTTTGCTAAGTCTAGTGTTTATGTGGAACCTTCTCAAGGGTAAAAGCCTTTCCCCATGTTCCTGGGAATCCTGCTCCCAGCAACACAACCAGTGGGGCGATACTCTTTTGCTTGCCTCAATTTTCTGCTCTCTCCCTCACAGAGAAAAAGTGGTGCTTCTTTATTTGGGACAGCTGGCATTGGTCGCAAAAGCTACTGGGTGAGTGTGAGGTCAAGCTCACCCTGGGATCGTGTGAAATTGATTTCCAGTGCAGGAAAAGAGTTTCCATGTTTTCCCCCTACTACAGGGCCCATTATCTAAATAGGGGATATATCCCACTTGTGAGGGAGCTCAGCACAAACACTGCTCCTAAGGGCTGTAAGCCCCAACTGCCCGCACTAATGGGTCATGTGTTGGTTTGACCAGGTTTACAGGCTGTTGATTGCGCATAAGAATTTAGAGCATGAACAAAAAATTGTCCCATAAATAGGCTGGTGGTATTTTAAACTAAATTAGCCCCACAGTGAATGGCCTCCTCTACTGTATTACAGCATGGCTGAGCCTGCATTGGGGATTGAAAGGGATTCATGTGGCTGGTTAAGAGCAACATTATTAAGATTATTATTGGGGGCTGGAGCAGTCCCAATAGGAATGCAATTATTCAGGACCTTTGAGCTACAATTATGCGTGACAGAAGAAACCTAATATGATGGCAGAGAGTATTTGGGCCTTTATGGCTAAGTAACTCACAAGCAGACAGGGCTTAGGGCTCTGACAGATGGGTTGTGGTGAAGCTTGCAGTACTGGTTGAAGATGTTTCCATCTCCAGCCACTCACTCCAATAAAAGAGCTGGCAGAAGGGAATTGGTTCCTCAGCCTCAGTTGCTTTTGGTAGAAGCTCAGCACCTCAGGCTGTGGTTTCACACCATGGAGAGTTCAGTGACAATAGCAGCCTAAAGGGATTCACACCCTCTTTCTCAGACTCCTGTCAACTTCTTGCAGACCTGCTGGACTGATTCAGTTTGTTACAGGGAAAAAAAAAAAGAGGGGAAGGATTACCCTTCCCTCCAAATTTAAGCAGATCAATGCCTGAAAGTGTTTATAGTCTGGTCCAATCTCTCCAGTCAGCTGGAGGCATAGGATGGGAACAGTTACCAATTTGGAAAACAGGCCCTTACCTTAAAATGCTGCCGAGGACGGTTTTTTTCCCTGCCTCTCTTTCATTCCTGTGCCCGGAAAGTGGTTTTCCTGCTGCTGCTTGCAGCCTCTTGGAGGACGGGAGCGCTAGCCCGTGCAGGCAATCTCTTCTGGCTGGACTGTGCCCTGCAAGCAAGGACACAGAAAGCATGTATGATATTGGAATGGAAGCAGTGTGGACAAGAGTGTTTGGAACAGCATGAAAATTTGCTAATGTTTTCATCTCCGAGTTCGTCCCAGCTGGTTTACATGCGGCAGAAAAAAACTACCTCGTTATAATGGGTGACTACCTACAGTTTATTGGAACAGAGCTGTTGCTAAACACATGGAGTAGCGATGTATTAACACATTGTAAAAGGCTGTTTGATCACCATGGGATTCCAGATGAGCTAACAACAGAAAATAAGCCGTGATTCACAAATGACTCATTTCAGCATTTCTCTTTGATGCAGCAGTTCAAGCAAGCCCTGTCTATGCACATTCAAATGAGTTCACTGAATAGTCATTGAGCCCAGCCACGCCGTGCTTACAAAGTCATTTTTTTAACAAAGTGTAAGTACAGTTTTTAAGTATAAAAATTGGGCAATTTCTAGCAAGCCGCGCCAACGCATGACTCCAGTCACTCCTGCCGACAACGCCTTCCGACGCTTAAAACCCCGAAACCAAAGACTAGTTTTCCGTGATTCGAGCCCTCCAAGTGCGGGGGTCCTGAGAAATCACACCCCTTGGTTCGGGCATCTCCTTCCAGGTTGAAAATTACAGCAAATGGTGCAATGTCCCAGCGGGACGCTTTTCTCACGGGCTCGCCACGACAGCGCCCGCTCCTGTCTTGAGTTGTCCACACCCTACGAGCCGTCCTCTTCCCCCTCCTCGCCCCGCCACGGGCTGCGATGCTTTATCCAGCATTGCCATCCAGTGGCACAGGCGACAAATGACAGCGCAGCTTGCGGATGGGAGCGGGGACCTTGTGCAGTTCAGCCACTCGACGCGGCGGGGATGCGGCTTGACAAGGTCGGCCCGCGCCTGGGCAGCAACCCGACGGCTGGATGGAACAAGCCATTCAGCGACAGCCTGCAGCGCCGCTGCTTTGTGCCAGCTGGCTGTGACCGGAATGATGCGGAAAAGGCGGCGAACATTTAATGTCGGCAGGGAATGGAGTGCTAACTGAAAGGTACCCGGCCCCTTTCAGAGAGTGCCTGCTCGTGGATCCCACTTTTATTTGAAGTTTTGTGTCGTGTTCTCTTTGTTTTTTGGGTTGTTTTTTTTTCCCCTGGTGTAAATTCACAGTGCTTTAGCAGCCAGAAGTCTGCTTTAGTATTCCTCTATGGATTGCAGAACTGAGATTATAAATGGTCACTCTAATGCACTCATCTAGCCATATTTTTTTTTTTTCTCTAAGATGTTGCTAGCCAGGTTGCTCCCCAAAACCTCAAGCATTAAGTAACAAACGCAGAAGCCTACTGGTAAAATTACCTGCGAAAATATGGGATCATCATTTTCCCAAGAAGACTTGCAATATTTACATGGATCCAGTCTTTGGAACCTATCTATCACCTACCCACTCTTCAGGGCATAGCCATGTGCCATTTCTTGCTGCCCAGAGAGAAATCCTTTTAATCAGCAGGGCTGCAAAGGACGAAAGCCCAACCCAAAGGAGCCATTGACAGCCATTTTTCACTACTATTTGGATGAAAAAAACCAAAATCCAACTGCTTGTGTATAAATTATAACATTTATCATCAGTCCTGCTGAATTGGGGAAGTCCAAGATGACTGGAGGTTAGTCAATGCAACGTCCATTCCCAAGAAGGGTTGGAAGGAGGATCTGAGGAAATACAGGCCTGTCAGCCTGTCCTTGGTGCTGGGAAAGGTTATGGAATAGATCGTCTTGGGTGCAATCACATGGGACCTACAGGACAATCAGGGAATCAGGCCTAGCCAGCATGGGTTTATGAAAGGCAGGTCCTGCTTGACCAACCTGATCTCCTTTTATGACCAGGTGACCTGCCTGGTGGATGAGGAAAAGGTTGTGGATGTTATCTATCTGGACTTCTTCTATAGCACAATCCTGGACAAACTGGCAGCCCACGGCTTGCTTAGGGACCCTCTTTGCTGGGTTAAAACCTGTCTGGATGGTCACCCACTGTGGTGGTGGATGGTGCCACATCCCATTGATGGCTGGTCACTAGTGGGGTTTCCCACAGCTCAGTATTGGGGGCAGTCCTGTTTAATATCTTAATCCATGACCTGGATGAGGGGATTGAGTGTACCCTCAGTAAATTCATGGATGACACTAAGTTCAGCAGGAGTGTTGATCTGTTGAGAGGAAAGAAGACTTTGCAGAAGATCTGGACAGGCTGGATTGAAGGGTCAAGGCCAATGGAATGAAGCTCAACATGACCAGGTGCCACGTCTTGCACTTTGGCCAAAACAACCCAATGCAGCTCTACAGGATGGGGAACAGAGCGGCTGGAAGGATGCCCACTAGAAAAGGACCTGGGGTTGCTGGTTGACAGTGGCTGAACATGGGCTGGCATGTGTCCAGGTGGCCAAGAAGGCCAAGGGCATCCTGGCCTGTATCAGCAGTAGTGTGGCCAGCAGGACCAGGGCAGTGATTGTCCCTCTGTACTCAGCACTGGTGAGGCCACACCTCAGGTTCTGTGTTCAGTTTTGGGCCCCTCACTACAAGATGGACATTGAGGGGCTGGAGTGAGTCCAGAGAAGGGCAACAGAGATTAGAGAGTGAGTCACATGAGGAGCAGCTGAGGGACCTGGGGATGTTCCACCTGGATTAAAGGAGGCTCAGGGGTGACCCTATCACTCTTCACAACTACCTGAAAGGAGGCTGTAGTCAGGTGGGGGTTCACTTTTTCTCCCAGTTAACAAGTGACAGGACAAGAGGAAATGACCTCAAGCTGAGATAGGGTAGGTTCAGGTTGAACGTCAAAAAGAATTTTTCCCCTGAAGAGGCGGTAAAGCGTTGGAATGGGCTGCCCAGGGAAGTGGTGGAGTCACCATCCCCAAAGTGTTCAAGAAATGATTGGATGTGGCAGTTAGTGCTATGGTTTAGTTGGTGTGGTGGTGTTTGGTCAAAGGTTGGACTCAGTGGTCTTGGAGGTCTTTTCCAACCTTTTCTTTGAATATGTAATTCTATGGTAAGTAGTTGCATAAGAGGAGTCAAAAGGATTGTTTACTTTTTGCAAAAGCCAAGTAAAAGGGAGAGCAGAGAGGTTACTCTGCAAGTCCCAATGCAACTGCTGGCCCCACATCATGAGGCAGGTCCTGCTGCCACAGCAGAGTTCATCAACACAGATCAGAATGTGCTGATTGGTGAACACCGGGGACAGACTGCTTGGGGACAGTATGGTGGCCTGCAACAGATTAGCCACAAAGAGCTGATAAACAGCCCCGGGTGCCTGTGCCACTGAAACCAGAGTGGAATATGTGATACTTAAGGCCAGGCAGCCAACAGGAAGAGGACCACACTCCTGGTGTTCCCATGAAAGCAGTCAGGTCCCAGATGAAACTGAGAACACGCAGAAGCTTCAGCTAGCTCCCCAGATGGCTAGGTAGTTTTCCATGTTGGTGTGGCAACAGCAGGACTGGCTGGAGGAAAAGAGAGTAAGAACCCACCTTTGCAAGAGGAAGGTAAAGCAGGGGGGCATTGACAGACGTGATGTGCTGTTAGACCCAATCAAACAGGATGTAAAACACCACAGATTTCATTCTGTACACACAGCAGCATCACTAGAGCTTCGTCCCTGAGCAGGCTGGATATTAAATTGATCAAACTGGTAATGAAAGTGGGAATTGTTCCATCTCAGCTGACACAAGGCAGGTGACCTTATTAAAAAATATGCCAGTGTATTTAATGGGGTAGGGCAGTTTCTTGGGGAATTCATGATTAATGTGGCTATAGCTCTGGAGATCCCCTAGCTAGTGCCCCTGGAAAAAGTCTTACTTCCACTATGAGATGGCCCAGCTGAAATTTTTGACATGGTACTGTATGATACAGGCACATAAATCCAGCACTGTTTTCTGACAGAGAAGCCAAGTTACTGCAGAACTGCTGTATTGATTAGAGGACATGGTGGCCTCATGCTGGACGTAGCAAGCTGGGTGTGTAAGAAACCTCAGAGCCTGCTGAGGGGTGCACTGTATCTCTCTGTGGTCTGTTCAGGCTGACCACCAGGAGCAACTCAGACTCCTGTACTGTTTAGTCACAATGGAAGATGCTGTTCAAGACACTGAGCTCATGTAATGTCCTGAGCAAGACCTGACTTGGGGAAATCTCGGAATCTACTGACAACCAATGGCCTGCAGCGTGGCAGTGTTTGCAGCTGAGCTCTGTGTGTGTGTGTGAAAAGGACCTGAGAGTGAGAAAAGCAATTGTCTGTGCACCCCTGAGAGGGAGTAGGAACTCAGGAGGGTCATAATATCCCAGACCAGTATTATGTCCCCAGCAGGTGCTGAGGCCTTTGAAAGAGCAAAGATGTGCAAGCAAATGTGGTGCTTTTCCTGGCACCCTTCCAGCCTACAGCCATGGGCAGAGCAGGATCTTGTGAGAGGGACATAACTGGTGTGTATCCAAAAATGGTTCTCTGTCATGAACTTGCCCAGTCATGTAACAGAGCCCCCACAGAGATGGAATAAGCAGGGGCTTAGGGATAAAGCTGCCTGTTTTCTTCTGATTGTTGTAGGTACAGGGAAAAGTGTACATTCTTGGCAAATAAAAAGTAGTATAGCAAAAAACTAAGCCTAAATATAGGCTTGGGGCTCAGGCCAAGCAGAATTATCAGTGTGAGCAGCAACCAAGAAGCTGGAAGTAGTTTCCAAACAGAAATTGAGCTAAACTGGAAGAAAAGAAACAATCGCCAAATTTTGACAGCAGAGTACAATTGTAGTTCAAAGCAGGATCCAGACATGCTGCAAAACAAAGGTTCCAGAAAGCACTGTGAAATAACCTGTCTCAGGACAGAAAACAGATGTTAGGATACCAGCTGCCAGGTGTGTATAGTAACTGGGAAATCCAGTAAGAAAACCTTGGCCTGGGAGAAGCTGTTTAGCAGGAAAGGACCAGACAAGACAAGGCTGTCTACAGGAGCTGAGGAATGCAATGTTGTGCAAGACAGGAGGTTTCCAGTAGTTTTCTAGCCTCTTTGCCCCTTTATAACCTTCTTAGCAACTTTCCAGTGACCCAATATGGGGAAACTAGATTGTCCCAGCTTCAATAATGCCATCAGGGTCTGTCTTCAACCCCATGGGGACTGGTGATTGCAGCCACTCCCCTTCCAGTAAGGCAGCCATAAAAGGTTTTTGTGTAAGAAGTCGAACAAGGGACCAAAACATAAACATGAGCCTCCACCCTAAGCAAAAGCAAACAGAACGGTGCTTGGCAATTTGAAACACTCAGGAGTGGAGTTTGAAGCTTTTGCTGAGCAGTTTTGGGTGTGAGTGCATCAGCAGCTCCAGAAGATAACCAGGAAAAAGATGTGGAAATGATGTGAAAACCTGATAGAGCCTGAAGCAGGGCTCCTTCTTAAAAGGGTGATACAGGCTTCCATGTGTCTGTGGATGGCAAAGACAGGGGAAAACATCCTTTGACTTCACATTAGAACTGTGGTAACTTTTAGTGCAAATTTGGGGCTCAGGCAGTGTGAGGCGGAGGGCTCTGCAGCACAGGCTGCTTTGCCCAGACTGTTGGTTATACAGCGAGGAGACCCTGGCACACAGTAAAGCTTCCAAAGGGAAAACAAATCAACAGAAGCTGAAAATCTTAGGCTAAATCTTAAGAAAAAATTTGAGCTACAAATGGTGACATTTCTGCTGGTGGGACAAAAACTGCAGCTGTGCAGCACTGGCCAACTTCCTTCCCTGACAGCCAGTGTTTGTTACAAATTACTTCTGCCAGTGGTTTCTCATTACTCACAAAGAACCCGGCAGGCTCTAGCAGTCAAGGATGTCTAGCATTATCTCCCAAGCAGACGTGGGGTGCAGTGTGATGGGGATGCTTTCAATCCTAAGGCCCTTTGGGAGAGTCCAGAGGCCCAAAACCCAGGTGGCACCCCACAGATGCTGGAGGTGAGGAAAAAAAGACTTTTCCAAGGCAAGTCCTGGCTTTGTTCTACCTAAACCCAATGCAAAATCTCTCCTAGGTAGGAAGGCATTAAGGACAGCAGATACTTACTACAGCCCTCTGAAAGAGAATCCTGATAATTCATTGAAGGAAAAAGAGAAGGAATGGGTGTCAAACTAAGTTGTATTATGATGAGAGATGAAATACCTGTCAACAGGTAAACTGTTACAGATTTAGCATTTATTAAGTTATTTTTCTTTATGCTTAGGATGAATCACAAAAGTATCACAAATGTTTTTTCTTCCTGAATGGTCCATGACTATACTGATTTTAACCAAACTGCAATGTTAATAGCAATTAGCAGAGATCATGAGCATATTTTTAAAAGATGACAAACTCCTCTTGCTACCATTGCCGAGTGTAACAGGATCCCCAGCCCAACTAGAGCCAAGTTATGTTACTGTAATATAGACCGTCATAGGACAGAAAGCTAGAAAAGACCTAGAAAACTACCAGGTCTGAACCAGTATGACCTGTAAAACTGCTGAAAAAGCTACGCCTAACCTGCCAATGAAAACCACCATCAGGAAAATTCCAGCCTCTCCAGGCAATCTAAGCCACATTTAACTGTTTATCACTACAAAGCTCCCCTAATGTCTGATCTTCACCTCTTCTGATGCTATCTAAGATGATTACTTCTTGTTCTATGCACAGAGAACAGGGAGAATCAGCTACTCCCTTCCTATTTGAACCAGAATTTGTTTCTGGTTTACCTCTTTTACATATTTGAAGACTTCCTGCCGTCTTTTTTTTTTTAATGCCATAATAAACATATATTTTTCAGTCATTCCTGACAGTAGATGTTTTCTAGATCCCTATGGGTTCTCTGCTCATGTTGTACCTGGCAACAAGTTATATTGTCAGAATAAAGAGCATGGTGGAGGCATTAAAAATAGTAACAGTGATCTGATCCATATATCTGTTCTGTCTGACACAGCCAGTCACCTGTACCAGCAGCCAGGGCTCTGGTCAGATTTGCTTGGCAGAGCAGGTGACTTCCACCCTGCAAATCGAGTTGCTTTACTCCTCCAGCTGCTAACACACCTGCAGCTGGGAGCAGACCCTTGGCCATGCAGAGACCAGGCTGCAGGGACAGTGCCCTGACCTGACACCTCCCTGAGGGTCTGACACCAGCTACTTCACACACCGAGGGGAATGCCTTGGGTTCGTGTTCATAAAGTTAGCAAGTGCCCAAATGTTTGCAAAACCCAGTGTAAGCTGCCTTTGGACACTCCTCCAGGGCAAACAATAGCTGCAGGTGTACATTTGTACTTTACTGTACGCTAATGTGCATATTAATCTGCAGTAGGAAAGCAGATCTCTATCCATGCCTCGACTACACCAGTGTCAGCTATAAAATCTAGTTATATTTACAGAAGAAAACCAGCATCACCACCACAGCCTGCCTGTCCTCTATTAGGATGTGTTTAATTATGTCTTGCTTTCCCTGCGCAGGAGGATAAGTGAGCAGGGAAGAGAATGCCGTGCTGTTGCTCCTGAGCAGCTGATGAGGAGTAGTTTGCACAGAGATGAGTACAAGTCCCTGTTGGAAATTAATTGGAGAAGGGAGATGTAGAGTGCTTTGCTTTGGAGCAGTAGTAAATCTGACTTGCAAAATGTGCTCTGCTAAGAGATTAGGCAGCTTACCTATTCCCGAAACCTTTGTACCTAAAAGTCTACTGCAAATGCAGACAAGCAGCGAAGTTCCTGCAGGGTAAGAGGCTCTGTGTCTGGAGCTCGAGAGCACAGCAAGACAAAGGCAGATGAGATGGTGCCTTGTCTGGCCCCTGCTGTTTGTGCAGACAGATGTGCTCACTGATTGTGTGCAATTAGATTACTCGATGGTTTTGCTGGACCATGTGAGCTGAGCTAGCATTTGCCTCAATGTGTCGTTTCATCTCTCCTCCCGTTTGCTGCCAGCACTGCTGCGTTGTGACCATCCGGTGCCAGTGCGTCTGCCTGGGAACTCCTGCTTCAGGTAGGTTTGAATTTTCTTCTCTTTCAGTAGCCAGGTTATGGCTGGCTGGGAAGTGCAGGAATGGCAGGGACTGCTCTGAACAAGAGAAAAAGGAGGGCAGAGGAGGGATAGGAATAAATTTTGATGGCTTTTGTGCTCAATGTGCTTTCACTTCCCCTGTGTTACACAGTGCATATATTTGCCTTCCAGCTCAGACAGGGCATGTGAGTACGACGTGTTGGAGAAGACCACTGCCAGGCAGGGCTGCTCCAAGGAGAGAGTTTTAGAGACCACAAACATTGTACGACATCCCAAACCAACACAAGACCAAAGAAGTTTCATCTCAGTGCAAGAAGGTGTGAGGGACTAAGAGATCCCTTACTTGGGCACAAAACAGCAATCTGTGGCTACCTGCACTTCATAACCAGAAAAACCACACTGAGGAAACATTGTTTGCTCCCTACTGTGAATTTAACAGTGGTGCCAGTTCAAACTGACAGATTTGCATGAGAGGGTCAAGAAAAGGAATATCTTGATAGAGATGGTTTTGTCTTAACAACAGAATAGAAAATGCCAAGTGACTCCAAATAAACATGAAATGCATAACATTCATCACTACTGACTGAGGCCAAACAGGAACTCAAAACCAATGTGCAAAACCGGTGCATTTTGCTTTTTAATTAGCTAACAAATTAGCTGAAACAAATTACATATATTTATTAAGGCCAGGAGCAGTTTACTGAGTACTAACTCTATTCCTAAGATAATATCCTCATTGTCTGGAAAGATCTATTCCCATTCATCCACCAGGAAGACATTTCAATCCCCAATCCTACTGGGGAGTATGTTTCCACTACAGGAGCCACAACAAAAATTTCTCTGATGCTAAAATGAGAATTGCTTCAACGCAGGTCCAGGGAATGATAGAAAGGAGTGGCACTGCAAATCTCAGTCAGCAGCAGCTTTAGTTCTGCCAGCACAGAACCCTTTTACACAGCCTGTCTGTTAAATTGCATGGTAAATTCAACCTTCTATTATTTTTTGTCCAGTAACTCTGTTCTTGCACCCAGTATATGCAGAGGCCCAATACAATATATGATAAAACTGATCAATAGTTAACTCATGTAAGCACAGTTAACCATTGGGAGACAGCAAAAGTTGTTCACAAAACCTAAGAAGCAGGATTCACCTTAATCTTGTCAAGATAAGAGGAACAAGAATTTACTTGAAACCAACACAGAAACCACTGGGTCACCCCACAAAGGACTGCACATGCTCCAGAAAGAAAAGTGAAAAGTGCATTGTGATGAAGGTTACTGGCCTTCGTCAGAAAGACCCCTGAGAAGAAGAGGAGCCTTCCTCAGTGCGACCACCAGGACACACCACACGTGTGACACGCATGCTAAAGATATTAATGACTTCCGAGAACAAATTTGTATAACCACTCCTATCCCAAGGAATGTGATGAATATTCATAAATTTACACGTAATACTGGACTGTATAGAGTTCTCTGTGTGTTTTTGTTAGGAGGAGAGATCCCCCACACCCGGCACGCTGAATAAAGCAAATACCCACTTCTCTGACTCTGTCTCTGAAGTGTCTCCTGGCCCGGTTTGGGGAGATTCAACAGAACAGAAGCAGCCAGGAGCATCATGATGTTTCCTCACACCTTGCCGGTGGTTGGTGCCACAATATGGTTCAGATGTACATCTAGATTTGGCTGCTCCTTGCATCTGAACTTTGGATGAGTCTGTAAATCAACAACTCACCAAAAGAGGACTGTCTGAAAAAGACTGACTGAAGAAGATTTTTTCCATTGAGGTGGTTCATGTGACTTATACACTAGTTTTTTGTTTGACTGGCTTTGGTTTGGTTTGGTTTTTTGGTTTGTGTGTTGGGGTTTTTTTCTGGGGTGGGGCTTGGTTTGGTGATTTTTGCCTAAAATTCAAGCATGGGTCTTATTTCACACAGAGCAGCACAAGGTAGAACTCGTGCTAAAAAACAAACCCAAAAAAGTCCCTCAAAACCCCAAAGGTTTTGACAGCTTGATTTTCCACAGCAGTCATTTACATGTATGCTTTCAGTTTTGTAAATATTAACTGTGCCAAAGAATCAAGGCACTGGCATTAAGAAGTAGCACCAAGAAGACAGCCTTCTTTCCCCCAAGGCTATTGGTACCAAAGGATCATGGTGGCTCCGGATTTCTGCAAAGGGGTTGCAGCAATGTCTGTGCAAGGAAAAAAACCCAAACCAACAACAAAACACACCAAGGAAAAGTTGAATCTTGCGTTGCACTCCTGTGAAGAGCAGACTTGACACTGAACTGTGCCATAAATCAAATCCCTCCAGATGGGAGAGAATTTTCTGAAAGTCCTTGCAAGGAGTTTCAAAGAATAAACCCAGACTTTTCCTGGAGTTTCAGTCCTGCCGGATAGTTGTTTATTAAGTCTTATCAGAGGAACAGAGCCACTAGTGTGACCCAGGTACAGCATAGAGCACAGAAAGCAGGAGTGAAGTCTCCAATTATCAAGATTTACACGGCCTTTTAAAGATAATTTAACCAATAGTTACTAAAAATGTATATTATTTTCACTTTCCTACCAATTATTCAGTAACATGGGCAGGAGCTGTGGAATCCTCTATCCAGTCATCCCAAACTACTTTTACTGCAGAACGTGGAGTAGTAGAAGAAGAGAGAAAGCTTAGAGAACAACAACAATCCTCCATTTTGATATTTTTTACTCTTATCTATTTACTACAAAGAGAAGCCCAAAACCTCTAAATTTTTCACCCTGTGACAATCTTACATAGTAGTCTATCACCTAATTCACACCACTGTATTTTCTAGTTCTTGTCTGATCGTTGGTAATTTTTTCCAAGGTTGGCGGTCAAAACAGTGCTGTTCAGAGGGGTAAGAACCCTTAAAAACAGGCAGAGAAATATTCTCAGTATTCTGGGTTCCTACAAGGCTCATCTTGTTTTCTGCATGTAGCTTTACTTGTTCCATATGGACCATGCTAGCAATGCAGGCTTGCAGGCTTCAACACCTACGAGTCACCTTACATACACACATACGCACATATATATACATACGTATTTATTTATAATGGATATATTTTGAGATCCTAGCCAGTTTCCTAGCTGTGTAGCAGATTACACTGCACCTAATGCAGTTTTAAAGGCATCTGACAGTTTCAAAGACATCTAAATGCCTTGAAAGATCTCAGCTTTCGGTACGTGGGAGAAGCTACCCATGCTCACTGCTCCCAACCGAGACCCTCCCAAAGAAACCCTGACTCCTGCAGGAATGCTGGCATCTGCCCCCTCCTTTTCTCCTTCCACACCCTCCTAATGCCAGCAGGATGGAGGTCTCATGTTAAGACTATGGCAGAAGGGGAGAAATGGTCTTGCAGCCAGCTGATCCAGTGAGGAGATGGTAAGGCTATGAACTCCACAGTCTATGGAATGCATAGTGGATGAGAGGTGGCTGGCCCTATAGTCACCAGCAATTTGCCTTTCTGAGGTGTCAGACGGGGGAGTGGTGGTTGTTCCTGGGTATAGTTCAGTGTAACAATCAAATTAGGAATGAGTTTGAAGCACTCTGTGCAGGTCTGTGCTCCCTAGGACAGCATTCACCAGTAGCTGAGCTGGGACGTTTTCCCCTCATGGCGTTTGCTGTGCGTTTCTTTGTTACACTTGGATAGTGGTCTCAGCTCAGGATCTGCTCATCTCTTGGAGTCCTCTCTTTTAAGAAGCTGTACTGTTGGGCTGCAGCAGCATCAGGTGAGTCTCTGTTACTCCCTGGGACTTTGCACACCTCCATTCCAGCTCCTCAGTTCCATTGGAGCTGTTCTCCTGAAAGCACTGGTGTCCACGAAGAACATTCCCCTGGATCTCCAGTATGAGACAGCTATCCCTGCCTGTCCCTGCTGACTGCCCAGTGAGGAGTGGCTCAGCTCCTTGCTATCTCCAGGTAAGCTTGACTGCCACATCTGTCCTGCACCACTGCCCCTCTTGGGGGATATTCTGGCCATAAATCCTTACAAAGTTTCTCCAGTGCCCCTCTCCTTATTAGAGCATTTGACTGTATGTGATGGGCTGAAGCCACTGCCAGCAGCCTGCATTTGAACAGAGAACCCTGGAGACAGTTTGGAGCCAGGATGGAAGTGCAGCTTCTGGGAGGGACCTGCCAGCACCTGAGGTGATTTTGTCTGCAAGAGCTGGAAGGTAGTTGATGGAATTTCTCCCTCTGTCGCACAATGCGCTGCTCACTCAGAGCATTTACCGGCCTAATCTCAGATCAACTGACTTTGCCTCAGCATTGCCTCACTTTGGAGCAAAAGAACATGGTGTTGGGAAAAGTTTACATGCCCCAAACATGCTGTCTCATGGCAGGAGACCCACATGAACAGATTCACAGCTGGAACAAAGAGACTTACCAAGGATTTCTTTAGTCAGAGCTATGTCAAGCTCTCGTTGCATAAGCATGTTATACCAGATGCATACACAGCTCTTAGAAATACAAATGTCTCATCAGAAAGCCTAGGGTTAGTTTAAGTCATTTAAATAGTAGGTTTTGCTAACTCAGTTCCTTGTGATGGATGTAAGCCTGGAGCTCATCACAAGTCATCCGTGACTCTTAGCAGAAACTGTTTGTCAGATTGCAAATTTGCAAATGAAAATGTTGCTGAAAAAAACCTGATGGCTGTGATATACAGAGGCAAAAAAGTTTCTATTGCTTCTTATATGTGAGTGTTGGTGGCCTTACATGAGAAATGAAGAATAGTGAAGACAGAAATATAGAGGTGGGAGATGGATGAGTGGTTCTTCTTCATCCTGTATTCTTTGGCTGGAAAATGGTATGTATTGAACTGAGTTTCTGATAATTGCCCTCTAGAAATTATATTTATCCAGGATATCAAAGAGCAGAAAGGACACAATAGCTCATATATGCTTGATCTAGCAGTGTAATTGTCGCTGAGACATATTGAAGTAGTATTTATTTCATGTTACAAGTCTTTCACAATTCAGTAGCAGTGATGACTGATACACTGGGGAGGTTAAAAAATAAATCCTGCAAGTAAAAAAATAGAATTGTATGAGATAAATATGCGGTTTCCTGTCACAGGGTGCAGGCACATAAATTTTAACAGCCATATGATAATGTAGGGAGAGTGTGGAGGGAGCAGTTAAGAATGTACCCATAAATTGAATTTGGGGACACTGTGAAATATGTGCCAGCTGCTCATTGCCAAGAGAGTAATTATGCAATATGTCTGTTTAAACTTCAGGGTGCCGTGGAGCAGCTTCCACCTGCAAGTTGTTCTTTACTTATGCTGCTTCCACACCAATGATGACTGCAACTATTAGTATTGAAAGTAAGGGCAGCAGCTGCACACTCTGCATCAGATGGATCCATGCATCCTCCAGCAGGAAGCAAGCACAGCCATCAAAACAAGCTGTTGGTGGTGTCTGATACTGCATTTCAAGAGAGACTCTTCTTCTGAGGAGCAACGAACTGCTCCTCTGAGCAGCACTCAGATATTGCCTTTTTGCTGCTCTGATTCTCAGTGTTCTTGCTTCCATTTGTTTTCTATGCTGTTATTTTGCAAGCACAAAAACCTCTTAAGGGGCTGAACTTCTCATGAGTTTTATTTTAGCAGAAGCCTGTAAAGCACTCATTGAAGACAAAGTGTCCTTTCTGAAGGAAAATATCATTCAGTGAACCTGACTGCACAGAGTACGTCCCACAGAACCACCACACCGCCTGCGCCCTCTCAGCCGAGGAGGCCGCCTGCACCCTCGCTTATGTCGTGACATTGCACAAAGAGTTTGAGACCTTCTAGCTTTTCTTCAGGGAGTTGTTCATGCCCTGGAATGTCTACTGTGTTCATGTGGATGTCATTCAAAGAGCTATTCCCCTTCCAGCAGGCAGCGCTCCTTTCTCAGCACCTCCCTTGTTTCCTGGGCAAACCGGGTGGTCTAGGGCAGCATCTCCTGCCTGTGGACTGACCTCCACTGCACGAGAGACCTGCTTGGCCTTGGCCATGCCCTGGTGCTACCTACTCAACACCTGTGGTCAGGATCTCTCTTTGAATAACAACAGGGAGGTCATCCAGCTGCTGAAGGGCCTTGGGGGCAAGAACATCACATCCAGGGTGCTGCCACCTCCCCACGTCACCACCTGCACCAAATATGTGCACAGGGAGTAACTTTACTCTTCCTTTTCTTTCATGCTGTGGAACATTTGTGCGCAAGATGCCCCCGGCTGCACAACTTGACCATCTATTTTGGCTCTGCATACATGGCCATCACCAGGCCCTTTGTGGGGTTCGTGCTGCAGGACCAGCATGTTCTTGATCTGCTGGCACAGCCCGAGGACACCAACAGCTGTGAGGGACACTTCTGGGTGATGCTCAGCAGGATCCAGGTGAGCATGCTTTCACTTTTTGTTCTGTAGATACACACACTCGTGCTTGTTTCACACATGGAAAGAGCTGGAGAGGGACTTCTTACAAGAGCATGCAGTGATAGGACGGGGGGAATGGCTTTAAATTTAAAACGGGTAGGTTTGGATTAGGTATAAGGAAGAAAGTCTTTACTGTGGTGGCAGTGTTGCAAGGGAAGAGGCTTCCCAGAGAAGTGGTGAATGGCCCATCCCTGGAAGTGTTCAAGGCCAGGTTGGATGGGGCTTTGAGCAACCTGGTCTAGTGGAAGGTGTCCCTGCCCATGGAAAGGAGTTTAGAACTACAAGATCTTTAAGGTCTTTTCCTTAAACCCAAACCATTTTATGATTCTATTTCATAGGTGCACATTCACATACACATGCAGAAGCATTATCTGAAGTTGATTTTGGCAAAACCTAGATGAAGATTTCAATTGTTATATAGGGCTGATCTATCAAATAATCTTACCGCCCCTTTTTGAGCATTGAGGGAGAGGTGTCTGTGCTGTCCAGAATGTGCATTAGTGTTCCTTGTCTGAGCAGGAAAATGTCCAGGGATCTAAGTTCAAACAGAAATCCTTGGACACTTCACCTGATTCACCTGTAAAATCTGAGATGATGAAAAGAGAAGTAATAACATTCAAAATATGTAATCTACATAGCATTGTAGCGAAGAAATTTTGTACAAGATGTTCATTTTGCTGTGGGAAATTTTATTTTTCAACACATTGAAGTCAATTTCTCCCAGAAAATCTGAATTCAGGCTAGAGTCGACTTCTAGTCTTCACACACTTTTCTATGGGACCACACACAGCATCTCTTCCATAACAATTGCAAAAAACCCATGTACTCATAGCTACTGCCTAAACTCCATTGGACAAAGTCAAAGATTTGTGCAGAGAAGCAGAATCAGGACCAGTATTTTCATCTTTACTGTGTGTATTTACCATTACTTTTACCTTGTTCACATGACTGGGAAAGGGTTGGAAGATGAACAGGATTTCACCCCCCTGCATGTTGCTTTTAGAAGCCTCTGGTAGGACTCTACTGCTCCTGACTCCATAGAGCTTCACAGCAGCCCAAAGCAAGGATATGACGAATGGAAGCACAGGTAAATTTCCTCTCCTGTCTTTTTCTTTCCTTCCACCTTCTCCCTGCTGTAACTTGCAGGAAACAAACACAGGAGCAGTAAACAGAGGCAGAGTATGTTTACTTTAACTTTCAAATTATCACATAACTTTATAGTGCTTGCTCTGCCAATAACTGTATTTTACAACTGGCCTGCACAAGAAGCACAAGTGATTATTGATCAAGATATTTATAGTGTAATCATCAGCATATATTATTTGTAGCTAGATCACTTTTCCAGGAAGCTGGTTGCTGTTATCTTACTACATTGCCTCAGAAGCTATAAACCTGGGACCAAATATGTTCTCCACAGTCAGAAAGCTTTAGGTGGTTGACATTTGTTGTACTGCACTGTGTAGCTCACATAGGCTGCATATTTCATTGTTATTTCCATGATTACCACTGTATGTTTTCCAGTATGGGCATAACATTTTTTTGGTGATTGTTCTTTTTGCATCTGAAAGATGCAACACTTCCATGGCAGATATGGTTTTTTCCTCTTCCTTTTTTTCCTTGCCATCACATTAGATTGCCTGTCCAAAAGTGATCATGTGGCTCTGACAGATGTGCTCAGAGGCTGTGGTTGCCCAGGATTCTGAATCCAGACTTACAAGAATGACACTCAGTCAGACACTCACCTGAATGTATCCAAGAGTGCTGAGCAGTTCTGGGGTGAGGAGTCATCCCTCTCATGCATAAGATGTTAGCCCAGGACTCAGTTCCAGGCTCTAACAAAAAACTCCTGTCCAACTTTGACCAGGCCACTCCCTTTAAGTTTCCAGGCATATCAAAGGGAGGTAATGATGTCAGGCAGTGGTCCAGCTGGTGGAACAAAAAGGTGCAGGCTTCCAGGCAAGCAGAGAAGTCATTTAAGGACCAGTTTGGATGGATAGCATACCATGAAAGAACTAAACCAAACAGTTATTTGTAGTTTCAGTATCAGCCATGATAATCTCAGTTCAGATAAAAGATAAAAAAAGACTTTTCCCAAATCTTAAAATAGTGTGCTTCTTGCCTAGAGTCATGTAATGAAGACCAAGACTTTTTCTTACCCCCTTAAAGGCTGAAGACTTTCAACTCCCATTTAGCTGGTTTTCAAGTAACAGCCTTAACTTATCTTTGGTATTTATCTCAGGCCACTTATCTTCCACATGACTCCTGCATGACAGAAAATTCTTGAAAGTCACCTTTCAGATAAGAAAGAGAAGCATGGGGAAATTAAAGGAAAGTATTTCCAAGGTATGTAGGTCTGAAGTATCTGGCCCTTAATGACTTTCCCCAGGTCTCTCAAGAAGCACGAACCATCAGAGTGCAGATCAGTGGCCATGTCCCAGGCCAGCGGTGTTACCACTGGGCCACCCTTCCTCTCTCTGCTCATATAAAGGAGAAAGTAGGTTCTGATGGCCATGGAAGACGTGTGCATCCCCAGTCCATGCTGTGGAAGCCCCCTTACTTCTTCCAAGCCAAATTCCTGCCCTCATTTTCATGCAGCATAGTCACAGCATATGAATGATTTGGGGCACAGGCAGTCTCGGGTGAAAACAATCCCTCAGGGTATGCAGGGGTGTGCCCATGGACATACACCTCTGCTGGTCACTAGCAATTTGCACCTTGTTCAAGTGGGGAAAAAAAGGTCACAAGAAGTAATCGCAGCACCTCTCATTCAGAGACGCCAACTCGCTTTTACAAGGGAGGTCAGTGCTTTTATTTTCCTTTCACAGAAGCAGGCAGAAGAGGGTGGAATGATATTCTCAGTGTCTTAAAGCAGACCGTGGGCAAAGCCAGCGCTGGTACACTGACACCTGACTCCTGGTCTAATGCACTGGACTAAACTGCTTTTTCAGAACTGGTTCACCTGTGGAATAACAGAGTCTGGTTCCACTGTCACCTCTGCTCTCTTTGCTAAGGGTGAGTGTGCACAAGATGGGTGAGCACTAAAAGCCCTTTGTTGCCAAAATAAACCCTTTCTGGAGTCCCTCTTGACAGCCTCTTGGCAAGTTGTCCTCTGTCCTCTCTGCACTGTTACAAAGACACCAGAACCAGCAGCCTGGGAAACATATCAGAGGCATTGTCTCTTACCTGCTTTAATAGGATATGTGCAACAGCTGCTGCTGCTGTGGGGACCAGTTTTCCAATGTTCTCCTTTCCTATTGCTTTCCTTTCCTGATGATATGTGTAAGAGATAGCAGGGTCTGTTCCTGAATACCACAAAAAAACCTCTGCATGAGAACATTCACACCCAGACATGTTGATTTTCCCATCTCACCCCAAGCCCAGCATCAGTAACCTCATCCCAGTACTCCTGCCTCCTCAGGTGCACATATTGCAGGGGAGTGTGGGAACGCACTAAGCTACTGCAGGATCGCTCGTCTGAGGCAGTGAGCATTCAGTGAGTATTACCAATCGAAATACAAGAGCTCCTAAATGCTTAGCAATCCCCTCAGGCTATGAGCTGCAAGTTGGCCTGTAACAACTGGCTGCCACAGCAATCACCCATTCACTCCCTTCCCAGTGCGAGTGCCCGGGTATGTCCTGGCTACTGAACCAGGCTGCAGGCCCATCCTGCCATGCTGGAGCAGCCCTTCTGAGCTGCCATGCAAGAAAAGACACTAATGTGTGGTTTCTCTCTCTTCCCCAGAGCGTGGGTCATCTGTCCCAGGGGAAGGGGGTGGGAAAGGAGCACCACGTCGCAGCTGCTCTTGTGGCAGCTCAAAAGGGACATGGGGTACACAGCATGCAGTCACGGCCTGCTGCAAACCTGACAAACTTCTGCATCAGTGTGACTATGAGGTAGTTGATTACTAGAGCAGGTAGCCCACAGTGTCCTGTGCAAGCACACAAGCCCAGACCACTCTTGATCTGGATGGGTAGGTCACAGAACCACAGAGCTCCTTGCATCTGAGGACATAAGCAGCCTAAACCTGGAATGTTTCAGTGTGTGAAAAACGAGTGTGTTTTGTTGCTGCTAATCTGACACAGAAGTTGGGAATCAATGGAAGATGGTGTTGCATTCTAACTCGTGCTTACTTTTCCAAGGATTCACCCGGCTGTATGCCAAACACAACTCTAAGTGGCTTTGACACGGTTCCTTATTGTGTCTGTCTAAACTCCAAGAATCAGCCCCACCTCACTCTCCCCGGGCAGGAAGAAGGGAGCTAATATAGCCATTACTTTTGTCAATTATTGCAAAGGAGTGAAAATGGTGGATAGTTTTGTTTGTGGGTGGAGTGTTAAACCACTCCTAGACTTTGAAAGTATATCTGCATCATCCTGATGGCAACTCCTCAGTTGGGAGCTGAATGCTACACAGAAAAATAAGAAAAATGGCCACAGGTATGTCTCCAGTAGTGGCAGGTAACGCTGAAGTCAAACCAGTAGGATCTCAGGAGAGATGGGAGTTGTCCTTCACTGCAATTTATCTGATGCAGTAGCCTTACTTCCCAAGTAGAGCTGTTAGCTGTCAAGGAACACCTCATTCACATCCCTTGAATGTGAGTGTGAGGTGAAAGAGAAACACCAGAAAATTCTGAGTAGCACGCTAGTATATTAATCTACCCCATTAGCCATTTCCTTATTTTTAAGTTTTCACATGGCCATTTGCTTGAACAGACAGACCTGTGGTTTTTTCAGATGCTTTAGCTTGCACTGAGCTTTTCACCACAGCAACTTAATAATTAAAAACCATTTTGGTACCTCTCCATCCCACTGTCATTTGTAGACGGGATCTTGGAACAACCTTCCCTGCAATGCACATGTCACACTAATACACACTAATGTGGGTCTGTTCTGCCTGGTATCATTGTTAATTTTCCTTAGCTTAGTCCCCACCCTTCAAAAGTCAGACAGACAGAGACACAGAAAGTTTTTTAATATGATTCCAGACAGTGATGCTGGTTGAATAAGCCGCATTCTAGAAAAAGAAGTATTTTGTACCTATGTCTGCATCATTACTCATATAACTAATCCTCATTCTTTTGTTCCTATTCTCTATTATTTTAATGAGACTTCCTGATTAAGCAAGAACTTCTCATAGGAATAAAGCATTAAAAAAATAGGGATTTTCCTGTGACTGATTTTGAGTCTATGCCCACAAAGTCATAATCTCACCATCAAAACCGTCTTCTTTTGAAAAATCTGCTCAAGGGAAAGTGTTGCAATACCATTGCATCAATCACAAAAAACACCTTCTTAATTGCAGTATTTCTGAAAAATTACTTGTCCTCTATCCTCCATTCAGATATTATAGTTCACCTGAGAAGATAAAACAGGCTTTGTTTTATATGTAGTTCACAGTCTTTGGAGTTTAAGTATTGCAAAGGAATAATACTTTTCTTCACAACCAGTCATGTGCTTCTCACTGAAACAGCACTTAGTGATGATGGAATAAGGGTGGGTATGTCTTCAATAAGACTTCTTGAAAAAGCACAGCTACTAAATGGGCTAGTGCTCCCTCACTTGGTTCTCCTTTATATTTTCAGCTATCAGACATTGGTGTAAGAGGCTTCAAAGAGCACAACTCCTTGAAGAATAGAATTAGAGGAGAGTAATTTAAGGAAGATTTATTTTTTTTTTCTAAATAACAGCATCAGGTAACATATGTGATAACTCATGCATGTAACCAACTAAACATCAGTCCAGCATTAACAGAGAATTTTCTTGACATTCCCAGATGCTGAATTGCCAAGAACCCTTGGGTTTTTTAGGGGGAAGATCCAGTCAGACCACCTGAGCCTCTCCCCTCCTTTCACCTATGAGCAAACTCATCTGACCACACCTAAAGCTGTGTTGCACATGTTGAGATACAAACCCTGATGCCAGCACACGGCCAGGGTGGAAGCTGGCAGAACCATGCCTGAATGGGTGCTGGGGTGGGCACTGGAAGTTCCTGCAGAGCAGCTCTCCCATTGCCTGTCCTTGGCACCCAGCATGTCCCCACAAGTCCAGCTCACTCCCACTGGGAGAAGCAAGTGTTTCCTCAACCACCCTCTAGAATTCAGCTCCTCTAAAACAGGATTGCAACCTTCCCATATACACTAGAATTAGTTTATGGGTCAGAAACAGCTCAGAAAAACTTCCTCCAAAAACATATCAAAGGAAGCTAGAACTGAGACCTTTTCTTTATTATCCAACAGATGTTTAAAGACAGGAGGTGCAGTTTAGCTCTCTTATGACTGTCAGCAGCCTAACAGCTCAAGAAAATGACATGCATTGCCTTAAATCAAAACACTTTGTTTTAAATAAGCTTCTTGTTTTTTTCTGAGTTCTAGTTCCTTCTTTCCAGGTTCTGAGGTCTGCTTTGAAGCCCAACAATCTTGAGTTTATTTTAGTTAAACCTTCACCCCTGCACACACACATTTTTGCATTTGCATACCCCAATTAAATTAAAAGTTCTGGTGGCAAAATATGAAATTGAGCCTTTGTACATTTTTAAGGAGGGGTGTTGTTTTTTTTTTTCTCCCTTGTTGCAATCTCATCTTGAAAGAAAATCTTTTCTTCTGAGGACTGCCCTGCATCTTACCAGCCACCTCCCTTCCCTAGTCAGGTGGGATTGTCTTGCCAGGCAAACAAGAAAACAGACAAACCAGAATTTCAGAGCAAATAATTCTTGCATGCTGTCTTATGTGCCTGGTCAGACAAATTCCTGTTGCTGTACAGGGTTAAGAGGTGACCATTTTCATCCTACCACAACTGCTCATCAGCTTCTCTCCGTCTTCCTAAACATTGGTCGCTGGACTTTGGGTGGTGGGGAGACTGCCCTTCCCTGTTGTGGGAGGTGGTTTGTGGCATTGGTTTCAGGAAGGGGATCATCCAGGAGGTTCTGGTGGTCCAGAGGTGGGCCAAGGCTGGCAGTGTGGGCACTGTGATGGAGCTGGGTGAAGGGACTGGTGCTGCTGGGCACTGCTGTGCTGCTGAGGCACAACGGGTGTGAGTGGTGGGCAGAGGGGCCTCTCCGAAGGCCATGGTGCTGGAGTGGGCATGTGGCACACTGCTGGCAAGGCAGGCACCCTGCCTGGGGGGCAGGCAGCACTGGGGACATGTCCCTACTGATTGTAAGTGTCCTGCAGCCCACTTATATGTGACCCACCTCAAGCCCTGCATGTTTCCCAAACAAAAATATGTGGCCCTGGTGCCCAGCAAAAGTTACCGTTGATTTCAATCATGGTTTGCAGAATAATATTCCCAAGGATGGGAACAGTTCAGGCAGATTTCTAAAGAGCAAACTCCTGTGCATCAGCTTGTAAAGTGCAGGAGAAAATCTTAGCTCAGTTGGTGGCATAGGAGGGTGAAGAAATTGTAAGGAAATGCTAAAGAGGAGGCACAGGCTGTTTCAGGGGGCTGGTAGAGATTAGCCTGCTGGCAGCTAGGTTTGACCCTGGAATCACAAGTAGGGCACTTGGAAGGTCAAGGCAAATCTGGCAGCCTTTTATGCTTGCAAGACTTCCAGCCTAATGTTGGTTTAAGCATGCATGTTACAGAAATGTGGATGCAGTGGCTCATGTTGTGTAAGCTGCGTGTGTTTGTCTTCATAATCTGTGGGGGTGAGGCAAGGAGGAAAGGGAATGGGCTGCCTCTTGGAGCCAACATATGCAGAACAGCTCACGCTGGAACTGTAATGGCAAAAAAAACTGAAGGGAAGGGCTTAGAGAGGATGTTGCCTTTGGGGTTGGTTGTGACCTCCTGTCATGGAGGTCCAGGCTCTGAAGCAGTGTTTTTCCTTCCTCCAAACCTCCGCCGCTAAGAAATGGCACGAAATTAAAGGCATCAGAGGGGCTGACCCGTCTTTCCTGTGGCTGTCTCCACACCTGAGCAGTGCAGTGCTGCTGGTGGCTGTTCTTAAGGCCTGGCGCCAGCAAACTGGTTTCCAGAGCAGTGCTCTGTAGTGTTGCCCACGAGGGGGCTCTTTTCTGTTCCTGGTTTTCAGGGATGAAACTCCGTTGACCTTGATGGAATGGGAGTTAAGAACTGAACAAACGTAGAGTGAGCAACCCATGACAAAATTTGTTTTAGCTTTCATAAGCAGCATCACTGCTCAGACAAACTGTCTTTTTAAGAACAGCACCCCAGGGAATTTCTGAATCTGAAATCAGTCACTTAAGCACTTATTTAAAGAAAAATATGATAATTTTTTTTTTCCCCTGTATTGAGCTACACTTTACCCTACTTATAATTAACTTGCAAAGATGCCTAGTTTGCTCATTTTGGGAGATGGTGAATAATATGAAGTCAGTAGTTTTGTATTCCTGGGAGGCACTGTCTTCCAGTATTTTTGTGGATGTCCTGGGGTCATTCCTGTTTTGTCAGATACCTTTCTGTTTTGACATTGTATCAGCATTTTCCAAAACTTCCCACATTCCACATTTACTGCCATCTGTTATGAAGAGGCTTTTAATTTGGGATGGCAGTGCACATACCAGGCTATTTAAAGCATTTATCCCCTGCCATCACTGCCCCTTTTTCTCTCTCATAAAGCGTTATCTTTACCTTAATCCTTTCTGTGAAAAAGAAATACTTTTCTGAATTTTCGCTGGGACAAAACCACACTTTTCAGCATGTTGCTTTATTTGATAAACCCAATAAACAGAAGGGGAGAAATAAAGTCATTAATTTCTGCTTATAGCTGACCCACACTGCTGTTTATGGCAAAGTGCTGTGCTGGTTCTGCAGTTGAATCATACAGTCTTTTTTGCATTTGATATCAAAGTCATGAGTTGGTTTTTGTGGCGTGGCACTTGGTGTGAGTTGGTGTGGCACTTGCTATGAGTGGCATTCCTCAGGGGTTGGTATTGGCACTGGCACTGTTTAACACCTTAGTCAGTGACATGGACAGTGGGATTGAGGGCACTCTCAGCAAGTCTGCTGATCACACTGACCTGTGTGGTGCAGTCAATACATTGTGGGAATGAAGGGATGGAATCCAGAGGAACCGGGACAGGCTGGAGAGGGGGGCCTGTGTGAACCTCATGGAGTTCAACAAGGCCAAGTGCAAGGTTCTGCACCTGGGTCAGGGCAATTCCAAGCACAAATACAGGCTGGGGGAGAATGGATTGCTAGCAGCCCTGGGGAGAAGGACTTGGGGGTGTTGGTTGCTCAGCATGACCCAGCAGTGTGTGGCTGCAGCCCAGAAAGCCAAACATATCCTGGGCTGCATCCAAAGCAGCGTGGCCAGCAGGCTTAGGAGGTGGTACTGCCCTCTACTCTACCCTTGTGAGAACCCACTGGGAATGCCCCAGCTCTGAGGCACCCAATGTAAGAAGGACATGGACCTGTTGGAGCAAGGCCAGAGGAGGACTACAAAGATGCTCAGAGGGCTGGAGCACTTCTCCTATGAAGACAGGCTGAGAGAGCTGGGGTTGTTCAGCCTGGAGAAGAGAAGGCTCTGGGCTGACCTTAGAGCATCCTTCCAGTACCTAAACAGGACCTGCAAGAGAGCTGGAGAGGGACTTCTTACAGGGGTCTGTAGGGATAAGACATGGGGGCATGGCTTTACACTGAGACAGGGTGGGTTTAGATTGGATATATGGAAGAAATTCTTTACTGTGAGGGTGGTGAGGCACTGGACAGGTTGTCCAGAGGAGCTGTGGATACCCCATTCCTGGAGGTGTTCAAGACCAGGTTGGATGGGACTTTGAGAAACCTGGCCCAGTAGAAGATGTTTTTAGTGACAAGCAGAAGGTAATAATTAGTAACAAGCAGAGGATAAACTCTTACCCATTTATATCCTGGATAGGTCCTGTGATCTGCCTAAATCTATATATATATATATATATATATTATTATATAACATCATAGGCTATAACTGTGTTTCAATAACTCCTTCCAATTATATCATGCTTGAATTTGTTCTGTTAGTCTCTTTCCTTAAACCAACCAACCCACAAACAAACAAATGACAAAAACCAAAGCAGAAATCCAGTATTTACCATTCAATTAATGTGAAGGTATCATGTGTTAGTGGCCAGTGTTCAAATAGCACTTGGAGGGCAGTGTTGGTTGGGAAGGTTACATGAATGATCATGTGCAGTATTATACTGAGGCTGTAGCAGACGAGGGATTTTACTTTTCAGATGAAGTCTTTAGGTCTTCTGGGCTGACATCTTGTCTGTGTCATGAAAGCTGCTCTCAGTGGAGAAACTTGACAAGGTTATCAGCCAGGCATCTGTTAACGTGTATTCTGAAGTATTTTATCCCAGTTCTGTGGAGAAAGGTCCTAGAGAGTGGACACAAACCTAAACAAAATGCTGTTAAAAAGACTAGCTACTTGATTTTCTCTTACCTAGTTTCAGGTGTCCCAGGATCCATGACCAATACATCATGGGGTGGTGACCTGGAAGTGGTGAAATGGGTTGATATGAAAGAGACCCATGGAGGTTGTCATGGTAATGTGTACATTTTTCTCCATTTCTTGTTCCTGTGCTAGCAATAAATATTTTATTTCAAGAAACCTTAATCCATAACATAGTTATTTGTGTTGATGAGAAAAAAAAAACTGAGAACTTCAGTCAGCATCAATGACAGCAATTTCACACTGACATAACTACACTGAAATCAGTGGACATACACAAATATCACTCAGAATTCATTTGTGGAAAATCTAGTGAGTAAAAGTATTGGTTTCTCTTCACAGACAGAGGAAATTCCACTGGTATTTTCAGGTAACAATAACCCAGCCCACAACATCACTAAAAGCAGCCAAGAGAATAGCAGCAGCAGTTTTAATGTCTGCTGTGTCAGAGCATAAACTCATGAGACGGGGTTTTTGGGGATGTTCTGTAGATGCAGCTTGGATTGGGCTGTCTCACACTGTCTGCAAATCTCACCTTCCACTTAACACTTGGAGGCCAAAGTACAAGAGATCCAAAAGGAGACACCAGGGCAAAGCTCCTCTTGAAGCTGGAGGAGCTTTTAATTCTTGTCATTTCTAATGGAATGTTTTCCAGCCCCAACTTTTGTCTTGCTACCCTGTCATTGTGACCTCTTTCTACAAAAATACAAACACAGCCATGCCTTCCTGGCACTTCTGTGTCTAAAAGACAAGTGTAATGAATCACAATCAGCAAGATCTTAAACACAGGAATACAACTGCTGGCTATACCTACAGATATGGTTTTATCAAAGACACCGATATCTACTACAGAGAATAACAGAAAACTACTGGAATAAAGATGCTGCATTTCCCAGATCATGCCTGTTCTTTAAGTATCTCTTGGGACAAAGTTTGTAAGAGCAAACAGGATCTTTTACTAGATCAGTGTGCGTGGTTAGAAAAGTCAGATAGGATTTCAGGCACAGGAGTCCATGTCTGAAAAACAGGGGCTTGCATATTTGTCTTACTTGGCTGACTGACTGAACTGGAAAAAAAATTTTAAAAAATTATTTTCACGCAGACTTCGGTTTGCCAGTGTCCTTAGATCATCCAGCGTAAGCACTCACGGGAGAGATGCAAAGTGGGGAAGGCAAGTATTTTCAGGACTGGAAAAGCAGTAACTAAGCTTTAGCAATAACGCAGCGACTCTGTGTCATATTTCGATGTGGCATAAGACTTCCCAAGTTTACTCACTTTAATTTCATACAGTGGTTGATGGAAACACTTAACCTTGGGTTTGCTCGATCACAGCCCTACTTTTATCCCACAGTAACAGCCACTAGAGGGAGGCCATCCAACATCTGAGCAGATTTTCCCTTCAAACCCTTTGTGAAGGACACAAAATCTCAACAGATAAGCATGCTGCAGAGAAAAATAAAAAAATAAAATGGGAGCTTCAGAATGTTTTAGCGTTGCAAACAGAAGACAAAAGTTACAGGTATCAGTCATCATGTCTTAAAAAACAAAGCAAGGAAGCAAAACTATGAATGCTTATTCCTGTAGCTATTGTGGTTGTATTCACGCAGCATGTTAACAGCACCGTGGAGTGACCCAGTCAGCTGCACAAAAGCAGTAAAAATCGGGATGCCTGAATCTAGGGAGGCTGTGTGCTGCCCTCCTGCCTTTCTTCTGAGCAAGCAGTGATGGCTCAAAGAATACCTCTTGAATAACAGCAATTTACTGCCAACTTTATGAAACCATTGCAAATTTCTTTTGGGTCTTTTAGCAAACTGGATTGCAAACTGCAGCAGTTCTGTACCAGCAACTCAACACATCTGGATGTCCTGAAGCGTGGCTGGTAACCTGCAGGGAAGGTTCTGAACAGACAGGATCTGCCTCAGTCAGCTCATTCTGCTTTTATAGCTGCCAACACCTAATGATGCAGATTCCTGCAGAAAGGCACCAAAAGTTTACCTCCAGAGAAGAAATTCTGTTTAGTATTTTGAAGAGGGGAGAAGAGGGCTTTGCTATCTTGCTGTCATGGTGGCAGCTGAAGACAGAAGTATTTCAGAGCCAGTAATTCTTCTAAAGAGGGAGTCTTAGGAAGGTCTAGTTACTTAAGAGAGGTCTGGGACCAGCGCATCCCTTCCTTGGTCTAAAAAACTGCATATTTCCCAAACTGAAAAATCCCAAATAAAATAAAGGCATGCTCACCATTTTTTTGGAATATTTTAAGTAGCCCGGGGTGCCGACAACATTATATTTCACTGTTCAGGCTCTAGAGGCAAATAGCAAAATATCACCCAACAGCAGAAGCAATGAGCTTGGCAGTTTGAAGCTTATGGATATAACAGCATGTTGCACTCTGAACCTGAAGAAACACAGATATTTTATGGGTATACAGATATATTATGAGTTATATTACCTGTTTAAGTAAGAATTCAGAAAAACATCACAGATTTCTGTCCAGATGTTATTTAAGGGTTTTTTTTAAATTTTGTTTTGTTTTCACGAATGCTACTCCAGGTTGTGCTTTTCTGTGAGTAAATTAATCTGTTTTCACTGTGTGACTGACTTTTGGGTGCAACACCTGCCTCATCAGTCTCCTTTTTTTTTGGTAGAAATTGATTAACAATACAGTTAATCACTGCAGAAGAGATGAAGCAATGATTTCTGGCAGCCAAGCTGGAGAAGTGCATCAAAACCAGTGAGGGCTTACTGTATTGGTGTTACTTTGAAATAACAGTAAAAGACAGGGGAAGATGAAAAACTGGAGGGGGTGGCTGGTAGGAAGGATGTTAAGGAAGGTTAGATTTCCCTGCACAACAGTAACAGCAGTGATTCAGTTCAGCAGCTGTGGTGCACCTCCACTGAGGGAGCTTGGGCTCCGGTATCTGTACCTCCTTGTCTTCCATAAATATGGCAAAGCAAAAAAAAAAAAAAAAAAAAGAAAAATATTAAATTATTTCTGAATTGAGGATGCCTTTCTGAATCAGTATAAACAAGGAAGAAAAGTTTCAGTTCTGTTCAGTCACTCACCGAAACCCTGACCAGGATGGGGCATGCAAAGGACATGGTGCTCTCTCTAATGGGATTTCCAAGCAAGTCAGACTTTCCACTGAAGTCAGTTTGACTTGCTTAGACAACTCACTGGATGCCTTTCTGCTTATTTGCTCCTAAAGACTTCTACACACCTTATCCAAAGAGCTGAAATCTCACTGTAGGATGTGGAACTGCAGCCTTTTGACTCCAAGGACATTAAACTGAGAACAGGAACAGGCTGTCCAGGGAGGCTGGGCAGCCTCCATCCTTGGAGGGGCTCAGGACCCCACTGGAAAAAGGTCTGAAGCTATGACAAGTACATCTGCACAAGCTGCCATCACTTTGGGATTAGGATTCATGCTTATGAATGAAAATCACCAGTTCCTTTTCCTCAGCCTTTGTGCACTCCTAGCATCAAGGATGTTTTCATGCACTGTGTGAGGCTGTAGCAGCAGCTCCATGACTGTGCAAACTTCTGTACCTGGTGTAGATACTGCAACACTTTTCCTTAATTCCCTAGCACCTGAGATATTCAATATATCAAAAATGAAAGACAGAAGCAGCATGTGTTCCTCTTCTGTCACTCCGTGTGTGAGGCAGGGAGCAGAAGGCATTTGGAGGAGCTAGCATTGCACCTCCTGTCAGTGGTGGGGAGGAGACATCACCATTGCTTCACTCCTTGCTTGTTTTGTCTTAGCCTAGAACAAACCCTGGACTCATCATCAGGGTTTGTTTAACTGTCTATTACTGCAAGACATGGAGTACTCTGCTGGGTGGCTCTGCAGCACAGTAGCTGCCATGGGATGCACAAGCTGAGAGGACCAACGCTTGCTAAACCTCAAATTAAGTGGAGCTTTCTCTTACAGGTGTTCCTATCTGTGAGATATGGGAGCTGAGGGCTTCTTCACAAGCTTTTACCTTCCTCAGACACACTATTTCTCCAGGTGCAGTAAGCACCATCGGGATCTTGTTTTCTACCCCACAGCAGAGCACTGTGAAGTTAACAGGAAAGCTGAGACATGAGTCAGCTCCCAGGGCCTCACCCAAGCCAGCAGAATAACTTGCAGGTTTCATGCAATTTCCCTTTCAGCCAAACACATTCAAATACAACCAGAATTCCTCACCCCTGGGAAGATGTATGTTCTGTGTGTGACTTTGACATCAGAGGTGTGCACAGCAGCCAAAAAAATGTCTGGCAGCACGTGTCAGGCTGCAGGGTTTGTGAGAGAGTCCCGGGCAGCACAGCTGTGAGAAGGGGTCTAAGGGAAGCAGGATGCAGCACTGTGCCTCCTCCTGTTCCCTGGAGGGCTTGAGCCTGCCACTGCAAACCAGGCATTGGCACAAATGCTGCTCTGGGGCTCTGGTCTGGGAGCCTGAACTAAATTCCCTGGCAGCAGATCCACAAGCAGGATTTTTTTAAGAGAAGGGAGGACAAGTCGAAGGCTGAGCTTGTGGCTTGATGTCTGGCAGCAATGCCAGCCTAAACCAGCAGGCTCACAGCCCTCCCATTCCCACTCCTGCTAGAACTGTCTGTGTCTGAGCTATATCTGTTCTTCTGCCAAGAGGCCAAGCAGTCTTGTGCCAGCTCAAAAGAAGATATAGCAGACATAATACCAGGACTAGGAGCCAGGCAGCTGCTCCAGTTGAGTCCAGTGACACATGAAAAAAAAAAAAAAAAGAAATGGAAAAAGAGAGGCCTACCAAGGTATCCTTTCAACTTCACTTTAGGAATGACTGGAGTGTTTATGTAGAATCATAGCATTATAGAATGGTTTAGGTTGGAAGGGACCTTAAAGATCATCTAGTTCCAAGACCCCTGCCATGGGCAGGAATGTCATTCACTAGATCAGGGTCCCATCCAACCTCACCTTGAACACTTCCAGGGATGGAGCACCCACAGATGCAGAACAAAGGAAAATCCAAGCACACTTTAGTGAGCTCATAGTCTGGTTTGGTTTGGTCTCTTGCAATATCCCATTCCTTTTTTAGAGTACACTGCCTTGTCCTTCAAACCTCGTCTCACTTAATTTGTGAGCACACAGCTATCACAAACCCATCATTTTGAAACCCACAAATGCAAAGCTGAAGCTTTGGCGCTCATGAATAAATCATTGCATAGCCACAAGAGGCATAAAACTGAAGTAGCCAGTAGGATTGTCTGCTCACCAGCTTCTGAGTCAGTCTCTGGCTTCTAACTCAGTTAAAACATCAAAGATTCTGACTTACGTGAGCTGTGAGGTCATCAGTGACATCAGCAACACCAAACAATGAATTAAGATGCTGCCACCATAATGCAGAATGGTCTCAAAATCAGCCCGTTAGGACACACTGATTCAGAGGTCCCGATAATGTGTTATGGTGTGATGTGCAGGAATAGCTCAACGCCCTCAGCTTCCACCAGGAGCCAGCCTGTTATTAACGCCGTAAAACATCACCATGTCCTGCAGCCGTAGGGAGGAGGAGGAGGGAAGATCCAGCAGGCAGGAATTGTGCAGCAAGATTGATTTATTTAATTATTTTACAAACTCTTTTATAGACTTTTTTCTTCATGGTCTAATTGGACAAAGGATCAGCCACCTCTTGGGGTGACTGGCTAAAATCCTAAAACATCCATTGTCAAAATATTTTTCTACTGTATTATAAACAAGACTTTTCAAGGCTGCAGGTGTTTGGTTGTTTACCTAACTCTGCTACCTCTTCTGTGTGAGAGAAAAGTCTCTCACGGACTTAGAAAATAGCAAGAAAATCCTTGCTAGCAGCATTTTTGTATCCACAGCCTGTGATTATGCAAATATCTAGTGAACATAACAGCTTGACATAAAGCTTAGAAAAAGTTCTACTGGCATTACTCCGCAGCAGAGGGACACTTTTGATGACCCTGTGCAAATCATTCTTAATGGATTTAAACAAAGTCAAATTTTCATTGCTCCAGATTCACAGTGCCACCCTATAGTTATGGCTTTGTTTTCCAGCTCTGTCCTCTCCCCGTTCTAGGAATACAGGGAAGATTCAGACCTTTGGTAACAGAGGGTCATCCAAGAAAAGTCTTTGCCTAGCAAATCCAGCTGGCTCAGAGCTGGTGACTGCCAGAAGGGTGGTGGTTTGCTGTGTGGGCACGGAGGCTCATTCATAGGAATGATAACAACCGGCTGGTGTGTGAACGCCATTTTTGTGAGAGGCACCTGAAGAGGCTGGAAACAGGCACTAGAAATAGTCTTAAAAACAGGCACTCAAGGCAAAACAGTGGCATAAACCTTTCTATCTGTTTTGATTAGGTACTTAGACCAAAAGCAAAGGTTCTGCTTCAAACAAAGGAGCCAGCCTGGTTTTGATCAGCAAGTCGCTGCTGGCACTCAATAGCCCTGTGTTAGCTAGATGCTTCAGCGCTCAATTCCCTGCAGTTAGAAGCCTTCAAATGAGACAGACGACCAGAGATGTTTACAGGAAGGTAGCTGAGCTGAGAGAGGGCCTTTGCCTCCCCTCGACCATCTTTTTATTCGGAGAAGGGGCAAGGGGATGACTGGGGGCGGACCCGGGGTGAGCGGCCAATCAGACACTGCTGAAGAGTCTGAGTTACATTTGGCTTTGCCCGCGCTTGGAACAAAAGAACTCGGAGCACATGTCTTTGGGAGGGGGGATGGGAAGCTCAAAACAGGCAGCAACACTTCAGGCCACCTAATGGCACAAAAATGCAAATAGAGTTCTCTCCACAAAAGACTGCAAACTTCAGCAAATGTGATCCATGGTCTTAAGTCCTTTCCAGACAGGAAGGTCTGAGAACACGGGGAAGGACAACTGAAAAATAGAGAAAGCCTTAGGACAAAAAAGGAGAGGAGGCAGGAGGAAAACAAAGATAGGAAAGGGAAAACACAGCACATGAGAGAATGAAGAAAGTGAAAGGGTGATAAAGAGGGTAAAAATACTGTTCTGCTACATGTCATTTGTTCCGTGCAAGTCTGCTTTTCCAGATAACCTAGGGCAAACTGCTGGTTTGACATGGAGCTTGTAAAACAGCAGATGGCCCTCTTTGGGTTTGTTTGGGGGTTTTTTGTTTCTTTTGGCTTGGGGGTTGTTTTTTGTTGGTTTTTTGCTGTTGTTGTTGTTTATTTCTTTGTTTCATGAAATCCCGACAACCATATTAACTTTCTTTAAGTCGAAATACATTTGTACTCTTAACCACTCATATAAAAAAGAACAAAGTTCTAGCCTGCACACCTCTTCCTCAGAGTCTTTTATGGAAGCCAGCATGGAGGAAAGTTCATTGCCTTGTGAAAGAATTGGTCTGACCATAGTTTATTGTGGTCCAGCTTCAGATCTTCTAAATTTTTTTCCTTGCAAATCTATCTGGTCTCATGCACAGCTACCCTCAGTAGTGCAGTTGGCGAAAAAATATAACGCAGAAAGCACAATTGACAGGTCATTTGTGCTGCTCTATAGGCAGGACTTGAAACTTGCCAAGTTCAGTAAATCTTTGTGTACACATTAATGCACAAGCCCTGCCAGAGGTCAGAAGATAATTTGCCTCTTGTGTCAAGGGCCTAATGACATATTCCTTTCTGTAAAATACATAAAAGACCTTGTCAGAAGCACAAACCTCAGTGCTCAGTTCTCAATGCACATATGGGAAGGGAGGAGGCAGAGATCAGCTGAAAAATTTGCATCAGTTTCACCGTGCTTGTGTCACAGAGAGTCATGGACCAGCTGGGGTTGGAAGGGACCTCTGAAGCCCACCAAGGCCAACCCCCCTTTCTCAAAGCATGGTCAGGGCTGTGTCCTGTTTGGGGAAGAATATCTCCATGGATGGAGACTTCACAGCCTGCCTGAGTGCCTCTTCTGTTGTTAGGCCACCTTCAAAATGAAAATTGTTCTATTTATGTTTGAAAGAAATGTCCTGTGTTTGGACTTGTGCCCATTACCACTGAGAAGACCCTGGCTCTACCTGCTTTGCCCTTTCCCATCAGATATTTATATGGATCAATAAGGAGCCCCTGAGCTTCCTCACATGCAGACTGAACAGTTCCAGCTCTTTCCGACGCTTCTTGTATGAAGGATGCTCCAAGCCCTTAATCATCTTCACAGCCCTTTGCTGGATCTGCTTCAGTATGTCCATGCCTGCCTTGCACCACTGAGCCTAGAACAGAATTCCCAAGATTCCAGCTGTATCTTACCACAGAGCTGAGGGGAAGGATCATCTGCCCCAACCTGCCTAATGCAGCCCAGGCTGCTGTCTCCCACCTTTGCTTCAAGAGCATGTTGCTGCCTCATGGGCAACTTCTTGTGACACTCCAGGATGTCCAAGACCTTTCCTGCAAAGCTGCTCTCCAGCCAGTCAGTCCCAGGCACCTCTGCAGGCTCAGACTGGGAGAGCTGCACTCTCCTGCAGGGACTGGGACTGCTACCAAGCTTCTCAAGATTTGAATAGGGGTTTGAGTCAAACTTTGCAATTTTTTTTTGTTAATCAGTAGCTGTTGCTGGACAGTTATGATTAAGTAATTGTATTGTGGCCATCATATCCTTGTCTGAACTTCTGTTTTAAGGAAAAGAGAAGACATTCCCAAGATGAATGGGCTGTCTGGATAAGAGCCACCAGGAGTGAAGTCAGCAGAACTGAGCAGTAACTGGCAGCAGTAAATGCTGGCAGCAGGCAATCACAACCACCAAATCATTGACCACCTACTCAAAACAGACCCCAGACTCAAATGGAGAGAACTACACCTGTAGACTAATTAGCATGAGAAGAGAGAGATATAACTAGCAAACAGACAGGGGGTTAAGTACTAATTACAGAACAGTTATGTACGTTGTAACCAATGAATGCTTCTGCCTTAGTTTGTTAAAATGTACACATAGTGTAGAGTTTTGATGATCAGTGAGCAGACCCAACTCCCTGCTCTGTGCAAACAAGAAAGAAAAATGGAAGTACCTGTCTCAATGAGTGAATTGGCACTGGGCACCAGTTAGCAAGCCTGCCTTCAGGACAAAGGACTGCATCCAGTGCAGTGCTGGGCAGGCTGCTCTGTGTGGTGCTGGCGATTGTGCCCTGTAGCTCATCACCACCATCACTCCACATGTGCATCACGTCCTCAGCAGAGCTGCCGAGGAATCCAGATGCCTTCTTCTGACATCTGTATTGGGCTTCCAGGGCAAGGCTGGCTTCTGAGAGAAGACACCAGGACCTACCCTCATCTTGGGCAGTCAGCTGGCTCCAAGACAGACCCACTGCTGGCCAAGGCTGAACTCATGACAGCACTGGTGGCACCTCTGCGATAGCGTATTTAAGAAAAGAACTTACTGCACAACAGCAGCAGCAGCTGGAGAGAGGAATGAGAACCTTTTGTGAGGAGCAGCCCTGCTGACACCAAGGTCAGTGAAGAAGGAGGATAGGACATGTTCCAAGTTCAAGAGCAGAGATTCCCCTGCAGCCCGTGGTGCAGACCACGGTGAGGCAGGCTAACCCCCTTCAGCCCATGGAGCAGAGATTCACCTGCGGCCCACAGAGGACCCTATGCTGGAGTAGGTGAACGTGCCCCGGAGGAAGCTGCAGCCCATGGAGAGAGGAGCCCACCCTGGAGCAAGTGTGCTGGCAGGACTTGTGACCATGCAGAAGACCCACACTGGAGCAGGCTGTTCCTGAAGGACTGCGCCCCATGGAAGGGGCCCGCGCTGGGACAGTTTGTGCAGGACTGTCTCGCGTGGGAGGGAGCAGCAGCGCAGAAGAGGCTCTATGGACCGACCGCAAACTCCACTTCCCACCCCCTGGCAGCGCGGGGTGATGTTGAGCCTGGGAAGAAAAGGGGAGGTGAGTGCTTTTTGCTTAATTTCTGACTTTCCAACTCTCTTACTGATGGGCAATCAATTAAGCAAATCCTCCCGGAGCCGGTCCACCACTGCCGCTGCGCTGCCGCCAGTGTGGGCCCTCCCCGGGTGCTGTCACGGGCGGCGGGCGGGACCTCCGGGAGGCGGCACCGGGGCGGCCGGGGAGGGACGGAGGGAGGGCGGCCCAAGGTCGGCGCGGCGCTGCGCAGCCGTGCCCTGCGCGGGTGTCCGCGGCTGCTCGCAGATGGAGTACGACTGGCTGGGCTTCGGCTACGCGGCGCTGGTGGCGGCGGGCGGTGTCGTGGGCTACGCCAAGGCAGGTGGGTGCCGGTGGCCGTGGCTGTCCCGGCCGTGGCTGTCCCGGCCGTGGCTGTCCCGGCCGTGGCCGCAGGCAGCCCCCGCTCCGCCCCGCCCCGCTCCGGGGCCGAGGCTGCGGGGCGCTCAGCCGCAGGGTCCCGGCCCGCTGCCGGCATGACCCGCAAGTCCCGCTGAGTCCTTGTTGCCACCGAAACGGTGCTCGCGGAGGTCTGCAAAGTAGCTTTAAAACCCCCCAAGCCCCCTCAACCAAACCCCTAATGCTTTGCTTGGAGTGTTCTTGTGGATTTACTAGTACGGGAAACTCGCAAAGTGCTTTCGTTTGGTGGGTGGGCTGACTCTGTGTGTGTTCGTTCGCTGACTGCTTTATTTTTTATTCAAGGCAGCGTCCCTTCTCTAGCTGCCGGTCTTCTGTTCGGCGGCTTAGCGGGACTAGGCGCTTACCAGCAGTCCAAAGATCCAAAGAATGTGTGGCTTTCCCTCGGTAAGTTTGCTCGGCAGCCGCGTACTGTGTGTTACTGGTAGCGGTGGGAACAGTAACCTTTTTATTCGAGCATGTTTCAGCTGCCCTGTGCCCTTTCAAATGTTCTAAGTGGTGGCAGGACCTCCTGCCCACAGCCAGGAGGTATTTGTGTAAGAGCACGGCGCCTGGGTCTAAAACCTGGATTGTCCTTTTTGAATCCAGAGTTGGTGAGAAATACCTGTCTCCTCTGCCACATTAGATAATGTGTGAAACCAACACATTAGGTGCAGGAAACGTATGTGGAAAATTCTTGGTTACGAAGCAGCGATTTTAGCCTGTGGTGATGGAATAAGCACTATTTTTGCAGTAGTGACAGCACTGTGGCAGGTGGTATGTGGCCCTATGGAACCCCGGTTTGCACAAAGCATCTCAGAGGAGGAGTACACGTTTAATGCATCATACACTCTGGAAGAAACAGTATGTAAAAGAGAAGAGGCAATGATCTATTCTGCTTGCTTACAGTAGAATGTACTAGAAGTTGTGGGTGTAGCTTGCAGTTAACTCTTCAGGGGAAGGAGAAGGATGAAATCCCTGTGGAAAGTACGAAGCACTGAATGAGATCAGGTGAACCTCAGGGACTTCCATTGCTGCAGGGGTGTAGTATGTGGTTAAACCACAATCAGGAACTGATCTTGCCTTTGGGCACTAAGGTATCCTAGATGACCTCTTGAGGATCCTGCTAGTTCCGTAACTACTCTATAGTGTTACTAGTGTCATGATACTATAGATTTACAGTGATTTTAAGACTATTTGAAACCAATAGGACTAAGGTGCTGAAAGGCTCTAAGAAGCCACTGTAGAGGACCAAACTGCATCATCAGTAAGGAATGAAATGTAAAATGCAGCTCATTGTGAAGCACAATTTCCATTTGTGAACTGTCCTTCCACTCTGGCATGCTACGGGAGTGGCTGTGTATCTCTGGCATGGGTTTTTAGGCAGTGTCATGGAAGAAGGATGAGCAGCTTTTGTATATTCTGATGTGGTGCATGGAGTGCTTTCAAATGGACCTCTTGAAAGCAGTGACAACTCTGATTCATTCATGCATTCCTCCTCAGCCCTCCTTGCAACGTTCAGCTGTGGCTCCTGCAGAGCTTTAAGCTGGTCACAGTACCTCAGGGGTCTAAATAGAACCTTGACAGAGTATCTCTAGAATACCTTCGGCCCTGTCTGATGCAAACAAACTTGAGGCTTTGGAGAAAGGTATACAGCACTTTCACCTGCCTTTCTTCTTCAAAGAAACAATGGCCCTGTAAATTTCATGTGGATGTTGATGGGATTCCTTTTCCTCATTTAGAAATAAAATAATTTGGAGTAATGTCGAAGATGTCAATTGCTCTTTCAGTTTGATCCTTTGGATTGCTTTCTGTTTTCTAATAGTATTTTCAAGTGGGGTTGTTTTCTTTCCAGTTGTAGTATTTAGTGCCACTTTCCAGTTCAGAATGTTGCAGAGAAATGGGAAGTGTAAATAATATTTAACTCCCAGACAGTGAATGCTGTCACCATCCCAACTTTCTGGCAGTTTTGAGCCTGCCTGTATTTGAGAGAATAATAATTCTCTTGCAAATAAGGGTTGAGGGAGAGCTAGTGACCTGTTCAGAGAACTGGAGTTTGTGGGTGATCAGACAATGGTCTCAACCCTGGTGAGATCTACTCTCTTCTGCTGAGCAATGGAACATGCTCACCCAAGATGCTGAGAAGCTTGCAGTGACAGCTTTGATGTTGAAGAAAATCCAGTGAATCGTTTACTCAGAGAGGGAGGCATTCCTGTGTGTACGTGTAGCTCTGTTTAGTAGCAGTGCTGCACTGGCATTTCTGTGTCAAATGGTTCTGACTGGGCTTCTTTTCAACAGTGGCATCTGGCACCTTGTCTACTGTTATGGGAATGAGATTCTACAACTCCAAAAAGGCAATGCCCGGGATAATTGCCGGTGCCAGGTAACCACCTGTCCTTTGTCCTTGTCTGTGTTATTGAATGAACATTTTATTTAACTCGTCTGTGGATTATGTTGTTTTAAAAATGTTACATGGTAAATTCTGTGAAAAATGCAATCTTCTGGTGGTGTTCAGCTAAATGAAATTATGTCAATGTTTTCTCCCTTTTTGTTCTTTATGAGATTTTTGCCTCCACCTCCCTCTTTTTATAGCAACTATTCTGTTCCACAGTTTACTGATGGTTGGACGGCTTGGATTGCAGATGATGGAAAAACCTCTTAAGCCATAAATCTACATTAAGTGACTTGAAGATACATGATTGAGAAGCCCAAAAATGCAACTGCCTAAATGTGCTGCACAGAAGTGGAAAAGGCACTGCTACCTGTGCATTGTATTTTTCATATCCTAATGCACGTGGGTTGTGTTTTTAAAGGACCCACATAGAGAGCCCTTGTCATGTCTTCCAAAATGGTATTTGTCTTAACATTTTCTGCACTGAAAGCAAGCAAGAAAATATGAGTATAGCATTAGTTAAGCTTCTGGTCCTGCAACTTAGTGTAGGCAAAGACCTCCTGGCCCTTGCATTCAGACAGTTGTAGGATTGAAGCTTAAACGCACATCCTGACTCATCCTTCTAAAATCATGTATACCTCTAAAACTAGGGGAGAGGAGCAGCTGATTTGTCACTAGTAATTAATACAATAAACATGCTCATTCTGTTTCATCTCCCTTCCCATATCAGTTTATCTGTTCACAGTGTTTGTCAGTCAGGGAGTTTGTTTTCCCAGCACTGCGTGTTAGAGCCTGGTCCCACAAAACACAGCCACGGAGCGAGTCGAGGCTCTGCTGTAGTGCAATAAATGCATACCCATGCCTTGTGGTCACTTGTCAGCAACAGAACTCAGCTCTATGTCACTCACTGTGATTTTACAGGTTACTACTCATAAATCAAAAATACACTTTATTAGGTAATGCTGAATTGTAGGCACAGCTTTATTAAAATGTTACTTTAAATAAACTAAAAAATTATTATTGAAAACTTTTGTGTTCTACACAACTTTTTTTGTCTCTGATTGTTCACCTGGATTGATACAGTTTGGTGCCTTTCCTGCAGCAAGCATGAATTGTATAAATAATCTATTCTATCCCTGAATCTAGTAGCTTGTAAATATAAAAATCTGAACTGGAAGGGAGGTGGAGAGAGCAAAAGCATGCAGACCACGTATTCAGACAAGTATTATATTAAAGATTTTTACTTAGTTTTTTTTTTCTTTTTTTCCTGAGGGAATAATCTATTTTAGATTCAGAAAATGCTGTATGAAAGTTTATTTAAAGACCAAAGGGCTTATTTGATCAGTCTTTGTCCTCAGTTGATTCCCTTAATGCCTGAAATCATTCTAAATATAAACCTTCCATAGAGAAATATCCTGGAAGATACACATGGATGGTAATGTATCCCTTTTCTGGTCTCATTTAACTTACATCCCTTTTTGCACAGATCCCAAGCTTCGATTTCTTCAACCTTTTTTCTTTGGTGCCTGGCACTGAGAGAGATGGAAGCAACAGGGCTGGTCCATTAGATTGGTGAGAGTCTGGAGTTGCTCAGAATTCTCTGAGTATCAGGGTAGTACCTTGGCAGGAGGGTCACATCCTGTCGTTTTCCTTCCCTCCTCCCTTGTCGCAGCAAAACAGGCACAAGTGACCTTGTGCTGCCTGAGCAGGAGGCACAAAGCTGGGCCAGTGGCCATAGCCAAGCTCTGCCAGCAGGGCAGTGGTTTGCCAGGCAAGTCACAGGGATGAGGCAGGGCTGAAGTCAAGCCAGGATGCCAGGTCAATCAGACTGGGTTCCAGATCTGCAGGAATGTGGCCAGGAACGCGTGCAGCTCCAGCAAGGGTCCCAGCAGCCCGGTTCCAGGCCAGACAACTTGGGTCAGAGCTGACTTGAGCACAGACAGACCTGGAGGAAAAACTGCTCAGAGCACCTTCTTAGAGCCCTTATTAATCAGCCTGCAGAGTTCAGCTTCAGGTGTTCACCTGTATTTACATTTCCCTCCTACCACCCTGCATAGAAATAAGGGGTGTGCAAGACAGAAGATGGTTTTTACATGTCATCCTTTTAAGTGCCTAATCCCAGCTCAGGACACAGCATTGGTGGGCAGGTGTCCCCATGTCTTGGTTCTAATGTGAGAAAGTTAGTAAGCCAGACATTAGCATTTAAGACTGTCTCGGTTTTGAAAGACAGGTGTCTGCTAAGGAAGGCAGAGGCCCCCCTTGAAGTGGCAGATATAACCCCTTTTCCCTCCAAGTTATTATATTTTGAAATCAAGAGCCTTTAGGCGAAGATGTGGGAAATAGAAATAACAGTTCTTTACTATATATATATATGTATATAACCAGTCAAACAAAACAACAACAACTATGGCAGTAACAGCAATCACAAACCCAGTGCCAGCCTTCTCGGCTGTCAGGCCCTTTCCCCTCGGGTGCAGTTCCGCTCGCAGCCGGCAGGGGCGCTGGCGGCTCCCGGTGAGCAGGGCAGGTGCGATGGTTCCCCCGCGGCTGCAGGGGGCGCTCCGGAGCGAGCTCGGGAAACCCGCGGCTCTGGTGCCCTGGGATCCCGGGAAGGGATGGAACAAAGGCTTCACAAACCGCTGGGCAGCCGATCCCGGACTCTCAGGAACAGCAGGCTGAAACGGCAGGCTGGAACGGCAGGGACGGACGCAAATCCCGGGTGGCAGGCGAGATGTATCCAGATGGGAGAACCCCGCGGAGGCCCAGGCAGGCAGGGCGAGCAGGGCTACAGCGTAGCGAAAACTCGAAGCAGCAGCGGAGCAGGGCAGCCACAGCCCGGTCTCCAGCAGGGCAGGGAAAGCGGCTTTTGGGGTCCCGGCGTTGTTTCCAGCAGGAAGAAAGAACGGCCAAAAAGAAAGAAGCAGCAGCTCCTTTCTCTGCAGCTTCTCTCTCCGGACGCTCAGAGCGAACTGACCCCACACCCAGGTGTAGACAAAGGAGTAGCCAGGCCCGCCCCACTCCCCTTTTTGTCTTTCTTAAGTACAGCTATTTGTCCCCTAGCAACATGCATATGGGAGAAAATTCCTTTAACAGGAAAAAAAAAACTAAGACTAAACTAAAACCCCAACAAAGACACTTTTATTTAAACTGCTTTATGGGGGTTTTTTTGCCTCTTCATATTGCTCTTGAAGCAGTTTTGTTCTGTAGAAGTGGGATGCAAACATAAATGGCATCTCCTACAGTAAGCTGAGAACAGCCTCAACCCAGCAGTTCTCTAATTGTATAATCCTGGTCTCAAATCAGATAACTTGTGAATTTGAATTGAAGTTGTCTTTAACAGAATAAAGACAATAGAAAGCAGAAAACTGGACTGATAAGCTTTTAAACTTTTAGACCAAAGTGTGAATGATGGCTGCTGTTCCACGAGGTTTGAAAAGCAATAGCTTGAACTGAGACTGCTGGTAGACGTAATTTAGAACTTGTGGTAGAACTCTCATGCTCAGGAGATACAGCAGTAACACAGGCAAAGGGACAAGAGAAAAATCTTAGCCTTACATAAAGTTTCAAAGGGGTAAAAAGTATCAGCATATACTAAATTTTTTAAGCATTTCTGTACTAGCAGTCCAATGTGTACCAGTGAATCAGAGTTAAATGACTGTACAAAGGCTGTTAGCCTTTTCTTGCTGTTTGCAACAAGAATCACTGAACACTTGTTGTGCTTTGTTTGTGGACAAGTAAAGACTGATAGGGTTGTGTGAAAGCCCTTTCAAGGTTCATTAGCACACGACAAGGACAGCACGTTTCTTCTAACCACATTTAGTGCCATAAATGTATCTGTTTGCTTTTCTGCTCTAAGGTGACTCGCAGACACGTGAGCTATGAACATATTATTAGTTAATTCCTTGACCAGGCTGTGATTTTAACTGCCACTGGCATCTTGGACTAGAGATGGGTGATTAATTTATCTTGTTTTTTAATTACAAAATCATAGCATTTATGCCTGTTACAAATAGTCTGAAGGTGTCCTTCATTGCCATAGCAAGTTACAGATATGTTCTACAGTTAAATTAAGATGCATTTAAGTAGCATGGGGACATCTCTTAGAAACTAAGGGAATGACAAATACTTAATCCTAGACCAATGGCAATTGAATTAAACTTTCTAGTGCATTACTAACCAGACAGCCCGATCCCTGCATAGTATTACATTATATATCCTACAGTATTAAAAACAACTGGTGTCTTCTTTAGGTGCAATTTTCATTAAAAAATATTTGACTTTTTGGTACAACTGTTTTAGATTAAATTGCTTTCCAGGAAGTTAACATACCCATATATTATGACACATTGGGTCAACAACAGGAATTTAAATTTTAATATCCATTTCTAAAAGCCATACAAATAAATTTCTTTTTTTACAATGCTTGAAGTCATCATTAACAACTTTACATCTTTGAAGAATATACTCAGTTTGTACTTTGAAATGGCAAGTTTGATGTCACTATTAAGTCTAAAGCATTTATTCTAAATGCAGTTGTTAATTGAAGTAGTCCAGTTCAACATCCTAATAAACAATGTACTGTACATTGCAAAGTCCTTTGGGCAATATTATTATAAAAGTTAGCATAAAAGCTGGGGAAAGTACTGAATGAGCACATAAACAGTGACCTACTGAATTATTAAAGTTTTGTGCGTGTTTTCAGGTACCTAAGTTGGCCTTTAAGATCTAAACCAGAAAGCAATGTCTTTGAAGAACAGACCAATATCCTTCCTCATGTAGCTTATTCAAACTTTGTAGTTTAGTTTATCACCCAATAAAGACAGGTAGGAACAAGAGTTTAGTGATAATTTAGGCGTTTTTGGTTAATTCACCCTTAAAATGACTGACAGACTGCAGTGATTTAGGCTCCTTAAAAGATCACTGTGACACTCCCTTGACAGCACAGAGATAAATCTCTACAGATCTTTGGCCAAAAATGGCAATAAGGTAATTAAAACAGCAAAATTTAATTGTTAGGCCTCACGTCACAGCTTGGTAAGTCGTATTCAGTACTTGTTTAGCTGTTTTTCAGTGTTGCTATATCATTCAACAGCCCTGTATCAGCCAAATTTCTAGACCTTCCTTGTGTAGTATCTATCAGTGGATTGCCTATGTCCTGCTACAAGGGTTTCAGTTCTCACTGCTACATGAATATTTGCACCTTACAGACCCTGAGTTACTCTTTTACAAGTGAATTCTGAAATCCTTGCAGAGGATGTTCTTGAAGACTGATGTTCTTCACAAAGCCAGATCCGTGCTTTCACTCTCATCTTCCATCTAAGGAACCAGCCTAACACCTGGAAGCCTGGTGCTGCTCTGCTTCAGCCCTTCTTCGTGCTGCTCGTGTGCTTCAAGCACATACCAGCAGCAGATGTTGCACTGGATGAACAACCCTAAGAGTTGTTCTAAAGAGTACGAGAACAGAAGATCTATATATAGAAAAATGTCAGGTGAAATCTACTTCTCAGTTTTGGCAATATGTGTTGTACAATACTTCCCTGCATCCTACTTTACAGCCAGTATTTTACATGGTATTACATGTACTATACAGGTAATAGAACTATATTGCATAGTCTTAGGAAAAGCTGGAGAAAATAGGCTTTTCAGGTTTCCAAGTGCAGGAGAACTGAACACAGAGCACGTAATATCCACACAGGATGGCATTTTTTATCTGTTCCCTCCATATTTGGCCACCCAGTCTGTTCCCCCATGTACTCGCTGAATTGTTGGGGGCTGAGTTAAGATACTCATGTTTTTTGCTGCTGAATTGAAAGTAGGACCTGGTAGTGGAGGACGAGCAGCTTTGGTTTTCCAGGAATAATCTGAAAGGAATAAGAACTCAGAATTAGTTATGACTAAAAGGTATTTTACTCCTCTACAGAGAAAAGAATGAGAGCTCACAGATGCCTTATGGTCCTCAAGGATGCTAATGTAGGATCCTTGAGGATGCTTTGGTCTCCTGAATGTCATAAAACATCCTGAGTTGGAAGGGACCCACAAGGATCAAAGAGTCCAGTTCCTGGCTGCACACAGGACAACCCCAAGGATCACACCATGTGCCTGAGAGCATGCTGTCTATGCTTGTTTTGAGATAAGATCATTTTTTCCTATAGTTTGTGTGTATTATTCTCACCTACTGAATAGTTGTTTTGCAGCAATCCCTCAAGAAAACACTGAGAATGAAATTCAGTGGAAAAGCTGATGCAAATGCCAACAACTCTGTATCTCTTATTACAACACTGCTACAGAATGAAAGTGTTCTTTCCTCTATCTTAAATATTTTTAAAAGCATGTCATTATAACATTGATAAATTTATTAAGATTCAGACAGCTTAGCCTGAAGGACAGCTTCTGGGGACCCTCTTGTTCCTTTTGAGATTTTATGCCTTTTATTCCCTTCTTGCTTAGCTCAGAACTCCTGGTGTACTTGGTGTCAAGTCGTCTTTGCTCCATTTCCCATTTCTCCATTGATTTAATAGGATTTATTCCAAGTCTGAAGGCTTTCTTTCTCTCTTAATGTTGGCACCCACCTGATCTCAGGCACTAGCAGTAGTGCACTACTGTATTCCTGGTCTTCCTATTCAGATTTCCCCTTTTGACATTTCACGTAGTTGCTACTTCCTCAAGTTTCATGTGGTTAAAGTAATTGCTCTGCTGTGAGGGCTGACATTTCATCATGTTCATGACCAATTCAGCCATTTTCCCAAGCCTTTAAAATCAGCCAGCTGGGACCTCTTTTATCCAGACTCCTGCTATACTCCTTGTTTCCTTAGCATTCCTAAGGCAGATCCTGTCCCTTCTATTCCTACTTTTGTAGTTTAGTCTTATGTACTGATACTCTTTAAAACAAAATTTAACATTTAAATTGAATGGTTTTTTTGGTGCCTAGGTATCATTCTGATCCTTAGAGAAAACCACCTATTTTTTGGTACTGTTTTTCAACAGTGGATTGAACCTGTTAAGGAACAGGTGAGGATCAAGACATTTAAAAAGGGGGAACACCAATGAGCTGAAATTTGGGGTCAGATCTCCACCTCTTTATTTTACGCTGGCATTCCCTATCTTTCATCAGCAAGTATGATTCTAGCCTACACTATCTTGGCAATAAATGTCACTTTTCCTGGCATTTTCCTCAGAAAAATTGATCTTTATACTACATTAAATTATTTAAATTATGGCATTAAAAAACTTAACAGAAAAAATAAAGAGAGCAAAAACAATTGAGAGCATAACTTATTACATTTTCGATAATATAAAGCAAAGGGTCACCAAAAATGTTAATGTTCAAATACTGACATCTAGGAGATAAAACCTGCCATTTGCTTTGTCCTTATCTCTCTTCCCATACAAGTCTGAAGACTTTAAGCTAAATATGAGTGGTTTGAGCAATAAGATTCTTGTTCTTCTCCAGAACATGGAAGAGTCTCTTAATTGACCTCCATCTGCCAGCCTTCTGACTTCTACTACATATATTCAATTTGTAATTACAGATTAACAGTAAATTTATTTCCCTTTGGAACGCCACATGTGATTCCTTTTTTTTTTTTTGCACTATTCACAGCAGTCTAGAGAGAGTTGCAGATTTTGTCCTATGAACTTCTTGATCCATGCATTGTGACAAACCAACTCTTGCAGTTGTGTTTCAGCAGTGAATCAGATGAATGGAGTCCCAACTACACGACCATTTACTACACAGTTGTGGAGTTACATGATTTTACAGTTCTGCTTAGCCCATCACCACTAATGAACTGTAGTTCAACGAATGGTCCAAATCTTCTTTACACCTTTTGTAATTATTTTCTCGTTTATCTAACAAATGTTAGTAGCAGTAGTTTCTCTAACTATCAGGACAGCCTCTAGACACCTACATGCAGCTCGCTTATATTAAGAATTTATGCCCTAAAATTTTATTTACAAAACTTGAGGAAAACCTTACCAAGGGCTAATACATCTCCTCTTAGGAAGCATGGAAAATGAATATTTCTCTTTGTCTTGGATATGAGTAGTAAAAGAATATTTCTTACCTGATACAGGTGCACCAAGAGGTGCTAGCTGTATCCTTTGTCCAGCTGATCCAACTTCTTTTTTATGGAAGGAAGAGGTGTACAGTCCCAATGGGTTGTAAGCACCACTACTTACAAAGCCAGGATTTCCTGTTGACATTACAGAATTTTAGAATTTTCAGCTGCATTCAGAAAACTTTGCCTACTTTTTATAGTCACTTCAAATTATATTTGCCGTACCACAAATACAAGAATACCAAGTATGAGCGTTCTTTAAAAACTCCCTAGTGCTCGTCTCTTTAAAAACATTCTTTCATTGAATTCATTCTTTGCTTTGTATATTAGTTGGACCCTTTCCAGGACTTAGGAGACAAAAATTCATCAGGAATAAAGACAAAGAGCAGGGTGAACATTTTATTAGTACTTCCTTTAAACTTAAGACCACATAGAAAGGTTTACACTGAGTTGCAGAGAAATGTAGGATCTTACCTTTTGTTTACATCTACTTGCTTTACTGGAAGCTAGTTTAACTAGTGCTCAGTACTACTCTTATGCTCAACATGTTTGGCCTAAATCTATCTGAAAGAATGGAACCCAACTTCTCTTGTGGAAAGTGGTGCACCACTTGAAGTTGACTTTGACAGTTCCCACAGTTGAAGGCCTGTTATAAAAGTCAGACCCAATTATCCTCTCTCTTTAACCCTGGTTATAATTCTGTTTGTGCCTAGTTTTGGTCCAGATCTTTCTTTAAAGCAGCACGAGCCTGAGAAGGTTGACATAACCATCCTAATTTGGAAGTACATTGTGCATGTACACAAAAAATTAGTACTGAAATTAGGGTCCAGTGGAAGAGTGATCTGTTACAATACTTACACTCCCTAGTCCAAGAAAATTTCTTACCTTCTTAAAGTCTGTCATCATTTGGGACAGTGTTACGACTATGCTGGCACAATGTCCAGAGAGAAATGCTTTTCTGTAGTGGTATGGTTCTGTGCTCAGTAGTATTAAATTTGTGAAGTAGAAGGTTATACACAGTAGTTTATTTTGACCTTTATCAAGTGTGAGCATATTCATCACACCTTCAAGTGGTAGTTGCAGAAAAACAGAGTATCTGCTTTCCCAGTTTTTCTGTCTCCTAAATCTTTGTGCAATACCATAATATTCCTCTTCACACCAACATTCCCAGACCTGTGTGATAATGTCAGAGCTCAGAGCAGTGGAACTATAAGGCACAAACTAGACTGCCTGGAATCCTGAGGTTCCTCCCTTTTACTGTAAGGTAACTCCACCAAAACCTGTGCAACCACAGCACTGTAAGATCAGTGTAACAAGTAGGGAATCCAAATGTAGGAAATGGTGCAAGTCCTGAGTACTGTCGTGAACAATTCATCCCTGAGGGGAGATGCACGTGCTGCATTAGGATCACTTCTTCACCATTATCCAGTGACCTGCTGTGGATTATAATTAGGCTACTAAAGTATTATCTGCCTTTTAAAGCACAGTAAGTTCCAAGAATCCCGAAGAAGCCATAATGAAGAGAGCAAGGTTTGACAAAAAAGATTGCAACTGAAAATGGAAATATACGATCATCAGGAACTTGCATTATAAGTGTAATTTTTTTACAAGAAACTGTAAAACTTAAGTAGGAAATGTACAAAGAACCAGGCTGTAATTGCTATAAATTACCTTTTGGATCCTCTAATTTTTCGTTCAACCTTTCTTTGCATGATAGCTTTTCAATAGGTATAATTAAGTTCTCATCTGTAGACAAGGAAAATTAAAGGAAGAAAAAGATGGAAGGACAGACCTTTAGAAAAAGGGTATGAAGAACCAATCTAGGTGATGCAAAAGAAATGAGGAGGGAAAAAAAGCAAGCAAGAATGAATATCTGACACATTAGTAACTACAATGTCTTATTCTTGTTTTCTTAAGCAGGAAATGTTACTCCAACAAGTTACTCTACAAAGTCCATTCTAATTATGGACTACCAATATGACTTACCAACAATGCAATCACACTCCATTTACAATTTCAAGGACTTGGTCATATCTGCAAAGTTGACTGATCATAAACTTACAATCCTTCATAAATAAAGCACTTGTAGCTATTTGCTCTTATCTTATTTTGCCTGAGAGCAATATTGTGGCTGATGGAAAAAAACCAAAACCCACTTAAATAAACTATAGTTATTTAAACACAGCAGTGTCAACTTTCAGATTTTCAATATGAAAAGAGAAAAGTTATAATTTACATGTATTGTATTTCCATGATCCATCTATCCTGGTTTCATGTGTGTCTGTCTTAAATGTTGCTGTCTCCCCAGTATATAAAACATCACATGCAATTTAAGATACTGATAGAAATAATACCAAGTATTTTCAAATATAAAAATTAATCAGTTTTAGTGCTTTGTTTCTCTAAATTCTTGGTAGTAAGACAAATGCAGGATTTCTACCATTAGTATTCATCTTAGTTTTATCTTTAGTGCAGTTCAGTAAGTAGATGTCTAGACTATCAGTGAAAACATTTGGAAGCAGATGTTTGCCTTTCTGTGCCTGATTCCCTTGCAAGCTTATTTATCAATAAATTACTTCTGAGGCAGATGGATGCTCTATTTAAGAAAACAAAAATGATACACATGATGACAGCTTTAAAAAACCTCTTCTATTCCACAAAAAATTCTGGTAGGTGCTGTTATTTTTCCACTTTCTAAAATCTTGCACGCTAATTCAGATGAACAACTTCAGCTCACCTGACCTTCAGAGGGGAAAATCAGGTTTGTTGACACTGCAGAATGGCTACTAAAGTTCTGTTAAAAAGGGGTGCAGCATCTGCATGTAAGCAAACCTTCTGAAGTTCTTGCTGTACAAGCATGTAAAGCTGCGAGGTTTATTGGCAAGTAAGTGTTGGAGAGTGACTCGTGCTAGCTGGACAATGGCTGCAGAGTTGTTAACAAGGTAACCTCCTGTAACAGGGACAGTGTACCTGAAGTACAGGGCTTGGTGGTGAAAAGACAGATTTCAGTCCGGAGTCTGATGCTTTCCTCAGTGAAATCTTAGATGAAGTGTTTAACTAGTGTTGGCACTCACTCTATAAGATGCTGATAATAGTGTTCTTCACAAAATATAGTCTCACTGAAAGTTCTTTCCTGGAAATAAGGAGACTTTTCTTGCAGCAAAGGCTTTAGGACAAGGCCAAAATTGATAAAAGACATGTCTAAAATATTAGGCAGCACTTCTATTACATGAGTACATCACCCACCACTTTGTTTTCATGGGTGACACTGCTGTTTGATAGTGTTCCATGGCACAGGGAGCAGGTAGTAATGAGGTGAAACTACTTGCTTAAATATAGTAAAATAATGGTCTCAGTGGATTATATACAAAATTTATCTTGACAGAACTTTATAGGTAGGGGTTGGTCTGCACCTTCCTAATGTTTTGAAAGCAAAATACGTAATTTCACATATGAAAAAGTTGTTATTTTAAGAGTCTTTCACTAAAACAAGAAAAAAAGAGAGCCTGGAATCTAAGCTAAACTGCTTAAGTTAAACCAGATGACCTTAACTAAAATAATTAAATAAAGTACAAGAAGATATAATGTGACCATTTACAATTACACTTTTACCTGTAGTATTTCTGCTGTAAGTCAATCCTCCCCCAGCATTTGCCAGTGATTTAGAAAACAACTGGTTGTTCCAGGTTCTGTGTGATCCTTCTTTATTGACTGCTGCTAAAGAGACAGTCTTCGGGTTTACACCTTAGAAAACAAATAAAGGAAAATGTTATAAATACCAAATTTCAAACATAATTCAACCAATAAATGACATTTCTAGAACAGAAAACCAACACTGAATTTTTTGTCTTATGATGTAAAACACCATAACTGTAAATTAACCATGTCCATTGATTAGATTTTTAAGCTGAACCATGAAAACCAGTGACACTGATTTAAGAACAATTCTCTTCATGCTTTGAAAAGGAATTTAAAAAGATGTTTCAGTAGAGTTACTTGGTTTCTATAAAACTATAATCTCATAATTGATATTTTTGTCTGTAAAAAAAGGAACACACAAATTAAAAATACCTATCAAAACCTGGGGTTCCCAAGGCTGAAAATAAACTATTTCTTCAAGGGTTAAGTTAAAAAGTAGGACAAAGATGTTCTTGTTACTTCAGCATGTTACAAGCATTACAAGAGTTAATGGGATTACAACACATGAAAGCACCTCCCAGATCTACTGGGTGCAGAACTAAAGTAATAGGGATAAATAACAACTATGTTCTTTGGACCTATTATTCCCTTACATGTCGAAATTAATTATTTTTTACATCTACACCTTTCTCGTTGAAAACCACAGAGACATTTGAATTGTGCTTAAAAAAAGGTAAGAAATACACATGACCCTTCCATTTGTGTTACCTTTAGATAGGGAAGTTCCTCGCCCTTTGTAATTTTCTTTTCTTTTGGACTTGAACTGTAGAGTCTCTGGGCATCCTATTTAACATTCAAGAAGTGATTTCATATTCAGAAGTCACCACTACCCTAATGAATTCCTGACAAATTAATCATATGTTGTAACAAAACAACTTCCCCGACAATGGGGAATTCCTTTGTGAGCCACCTAAATTCTCACATGTGGATTACAGAAGTCATGATATGATTACTGTAATTGTACAAACCACCATGGTAACAAATAGAAGATACTAAATGAGACACCAAGAAAATAATTCGATTATAGAATATATTCAGAATACTAACTAAAGGAAACATTCTTTTTGCTTTCTCCTTCTTTCCATTCTAAATCCCAGTAATTACATAATATCATGTTATTTTCCTGATAAAATCACCCAGATTTGGACTAAGATATCTATTTCTAAAGAAAGATGACTACCTTAGGAAAGTGGGAATTCCTACCAATGCCAGTGGCTGGATATTTCTAAACACTTTGTACAAGGAAGGGGACTGTGTTTATCAGAACTTATGTTCAGAAAACCCCAAACATGCTGACACTGCAAAATTGGTAAATATGCATGATATAAAATCATAGAATCACAGAATGGTTTGGGTTGAAAGAGACCTTAAAGATCATCTAATTCCAACTCCCCTGCCATGGGCAGGGACACCTTCCACTAGACTGGGTTGCTCAAGGCCCCACCCAACCTGGCTTTGAACACTGCCAGGGATGGGGCATCCACAGTTTCTCTGGACAACCTGTCCAGTGCCTCACCACTCTCATAGTAAAGGATTTCTTCTGTATATATTTTCTAAATTTCCCCTCTTGCAATTTGAATCCATTACTCTTAATCCTACCACTACGGTTCCTGATGAAAAAAATATATGTAATTTCTTTAGTCCTCACATACACCTCCTTATGGGTTAATCAGGATATATTCCTAGTAACCCAAGAGATGTTGGCTTTATATTACTGAGGATTTTTTATGTTACTGGTCATAAGAGGGCCTGTGAACTTTTATGGTGTACAAGCAATGTTGGTTGGGGTCCTGCCACGTTTACATAGCCAGGAACTGCTGCATCAATTGTGATGAGGTTTGTTCTGGGAAAGGCATTTAGTCCAAAATTTGAAAATTTAGCCATGTTATGAACAATAAAATTATCCAGTGAGAAATCTAAAGCTCAAATGTACTGTATGTGGATTGTGCACAGCTTGTATTTTCTACATGTATTGACTTTTAACCTTACCAGGCAGATATCTTGATTGGTTTATATAGTAATCTTTTGCTGATGTATTTGATCTTTCGGAATCATTTCTCATCAGAACTGTTTTGTTTTCCCCTCCTGGCTGGATACAGCATGAAGCTTTTGGTTCTGGCACACTGAAAAATCAAAATTTTCAAACCATGTGACCAACAAGTCCAGCCCAGAATATCACAAGCTGACCTTAGCCTGAAGAATACAGTGCTCTTCACTTATCCTACTTCTATCAGTAGAGTCTGTTTCCACAAAGTAACAGTCAAACATAGCACCTCACGAGAGCCTGACCTGGGATTTGAAGAAAGAAATGTATCCAACACTATGGAATTAAAGCAAATGTGGCAAAATGGCAGAACACAGTACCACTTAACCCACAAAGGAAATGATGTCAGTATGCCAAATTTTAGTGAAACAGGTTCTTAAGTACACAACAAACACCTGAACCATATAGTACCTGAAAATAAACTTGATTCTGTATGGAGATTACCGCCACTATAGCAACACACCCAAAGCTGATCTGCTCATACAACTCTTGGCATTCTTGCAGAATTTTGGTGACTTGAATTTTTATAGACTTGTCTTAATCAACCTATAAATCTACTTATGGATACTGTTTACTAAAAGAAACTGTGATTTTATAATTGTAGGACCTACCTAAAAAGAAATTCCTTGTTTTTCTTTTCTTTTGACAGTGCAATGCTAGGCTTCTTTGAACATGACATTCCAAATTCAGGGTCATCCAAGTCATCCCAGCTATCCATAGCCTTTACCAAAGTCTGACCCCACCGTCTTCTGCAGGTTTTAGGACCTAGTACACCATTCAGAGGGCCACTAGCTGCTTGTTTCTATTTTAAATTAAAAAAAAAAAAAGTTAAAATAATAATAATAATAAAAAGAAGCACTTCAATTCTAAAATTTTATACTTTGTATCTAGTATAACTCCTGACTACTGCTTACAGATTTTGAGAGAATTTTTCCCAGTGTGTTGTATCTATCTGTTTTGGTCATAGTCTCATTATGACTTTAAGCACAAAACATAGTAATAATGCCAGCATGTATTTGGAGTGTAGTTCTTTTGGACTGTTATCCTTAAATTGCTCAAGTCTACCCGAAGCAGTGAGGTTAACATTCTGTTTGCAAACCTAGTTCAGTGCTCAACCCCTATTACTGGCACCTTGCTGAACTCATGCTCTAAACAGTGGTAGATGAACTGTCAAGAAATAGAGCACAGTGGTGCAGAACACTGCTGTGCCCCCAAAGTAAATACAGCAAATGAAAGAAACCGGTCAGGCCTTTTCTTTAACATTCTGTTCCAATGAAATTACTAAATTTCAAAACTGTCCTTCCATCTGACTATCATTTGCTTTCCAGTATTCTCTGAATACCTATTATTTTTAACATACTTTGTACTGCAGTTCAGTGAGTACAAGTCAAAAGCAAAACAGAAGTTACAAACCAAAGTTTACTAGTCATCTTCCTAAAAATCTTAATTGCTAAATTCTTACAAGGTTAGAAACGGGATATTTTTGGATATTCTCCTGCATGAGGCAAGTGTAGTTCTCCCTTTCCACTTCTCTATTGGGTACTGACAGTATTGTTGTGAATTGTTTCTCAAAGGTCAGTAAGTGACAGCTGTTTCAACTCCATTACTGCATAAGCATGTCAGTGAGGGCTATTATAAATGAATGTTATTACAAGCAATCTATTCTTCTAACTTGCTATAAAATTTTAATAAGCAGGCAGTTATATCCTCAATTAGTCCCTAGTTATCTATCTGTATCTCCTCTAATAAAACATAACAATTTTCAAGGCATCACCTGGCTGAATAAACAAAGAACTTGTAATAAAACCATCTATGTAGTTATTGAAGACAACTTACAGGCGATGAGTCTTTATTGATAATTGGAAAAAGTGGTTGTGCCTGTGGCTGCTGCTGCTTTGGTACTTGCTGGTTAGCTGTGTTCTGAGGCAACTGAATTTGCTGGAGGGGCTGGTGGTTAACCTTTGGCAGAGGCTGTGGCTGTGTTTTGTCAGATAAATCAGGTGAAGACAGAGGTTCTGGCTTAGCTTCCAGTTTAGGTAAAGATGGCTTTGGCTCTGTTGGCTGAACCGGTTTAACAGGAGTCTGTTTCTCCAGATACTGTGGAGGAGGTCCTAAAATTTGGCCAACTTGAAAGTAAGGGTACTTCAAAGCCTGCAGAAGAAGATATAACACACTAACTTTACTTCAAAAATTTGACTTCGGTAACCTCATCAAGGATCAAAGTAGGTTTCTGAAACATTTGAGCAAGCTTTTCAGCACAAATGAAAGATGGATGCAGAACGAGATCATACATAAAGTCTATATTGAGAACTAGCAGTTCTGTATTTCAAACTCTTCCCATCACAGAACTTAGTAATATTGATCCATTTGTACATATGACAGCAGTCATACCCTTTTGTTCCCTTCTTTATTGCTAGGTGGAGTCTGTGTTTTGAGGTGCATTATACATCCAACACCATTCTATATTTATGCAGTGAAAAATTTCAATTTTAAAAGAAGTAGTCCCCACTATCTTGACCACATGCCTTATTATATGTTTCCCCTGCTGACCGTGCTTTGGCAACTCAATGAGTAGGCTGAGGTTTTTAATTAAAACCAGAACAAAACCAACAACATCAAAAACACCAGAAGTGAGATGATTGCCATGTCTGGGTTCTACAATTAGAGGATGTTAATGAGCAAGGTTTCTCCCCCATTTTTCTTATCACCAGCTTTTGCTTTTCTTTAAAATACATTGTGCTTGCTGTGCCTTCATAGTGTTTATTAAGAAAATACAGTGTCTGTCTTAAGGCAGATGTTTATTTGATCCTTTTCCTCTGACCTTTCCATATCCTCTGCTAGATGTAGAGCATGGACACACCTTAGTAACTCATCTCCTCCTATATCAAAACAACACGCTCTGCTAATCCTTCTGGGTAGGATCCCACTCTTTGTTAGTTCTCAAAGACATGTTTTGCCTCAGCTGCACTCAAGAATCGCTGCCTTTGAACACATTGCCATGTATATGCATTAAACTCTTCCATCTGACTGTGGATTACACAACTGCTGCAGCTGCTTCCTCAATTACTCACTTGGTTAAAAGCTAGTTATTTGTTTTGTAAAGCACCATACAGTATTTTGTGTAGAGGTACATAGTACTGGACTACAGACAGATGTCCATCACTGTACAATAGACATGCTTTATAAAGAGGAGAGAAATGGTTGCTCTGTTTGGTACCATCTGCTGAATGTTTCTGAATCACTTCCATTACATCCACCTAGAATAACTTGCAATATGTCCTTTCTTTCCCAATTGTATCCTCTTTTATACCTTCTAAATAGGATTACATTAGGTATGAATAATAAAAAAAACCTGCACAGAATGTAACCATCTTCAGTCCTTGAAATATGTCTTTTGAAAATTAACTCGGAGAAAAATTGTGACCTTTGTGGCCTATTGGTATGTTCTTCATAGAGTTCTTTCCATGTAACTTCGTACAATTCACATTCCAAGTAAAAATAGTCCTTAGCTCTTCCATACTGCATTCTATCTGTGGCTTTACAAAAAGCAAGGCTTTCGAAGTTTTCAGTACCTCCCTTTGTACAGATGGGGAGGAAAACAGAAGTGGCAGAAGTGTCTGATAGATACAATTGAAACACTTGCACCTCAGCTATTTCTCTGTAGTGTACAGAGAGAGTTTTAAGATATGCCAATATAGAAGACAGCATTGCAGAAATAACTGAAGAGTTTCTGATGTCTGCTGAGCCAGGTTTAGAACTTTCTCTTCTCACCACTTAGTCTCATTCCCACCAAAGTGTTCAAAATGAGGAGACATTTGTGGCCATCACTATTATGGTAATCAATTGGTTTCTGTATCTACAATTTTTTAACAATGCAATAAAATTCAGTCTTATACTTAATCATTCATGTACTCAGACCTGACTTGCTGTAGGTCTCTTCTTTGGATTCCAGTTCAGCATGTCACTCATAAGATGTATTGCTTCATTGCTTGCATTTGGGATGAGAGTTTTTAGGCTTATAGGGACACATTGTGGGAAACGGAAATTCATGGCAGAAGCAAGGTGGTATCCTTCTGTCCAGTCACTCTGTTTCAAAGGAAAGAAAAATCAGCACCAAAAAAGAACGAAGAGGTACTTAGATAAAATTTAATGCAGTTGTAGTTGTGCTTGGTGTGCACAGCTCCTTCCTATATAGTTGAAAACAAGCATTCCTGTTTTCTATGACAATTATTACAACACCAGTGAATGCAGCATCAGTCTCCAATGGCAGTCCTCCTGAGGTCTCCTGTAGCTAAAGGTGGAATCATCACCATGAATAACACACTTGGACACATCTATTTGAAGGAGACAAGAGTGCAGCAGTACCAGGAATGGTACTGAACATCCCATCTGCCACAGAAATGAGCCCAACAGCTAACTTCAACACACCCTCTTTATGGAAATAGCAGAGGTGAGGCCCTTCCATCCACCATGCCATGGTTGTATAACCATGATGCAGCCTATACAATATAGCACTGATCCCACCATTAGGACAGTCAATGTTTAAGTTACATCTAGACAGTATTGCAACATTAAAAAACCATGACCGCCAGATAAGAACTTTTTTTAAAGTGTTTAACTTTCCAAAAGTAAACCCTGAAGTCCTTTGTTGCTTGATAACTGCATTCTTGGAATATAGAACTAAAGGACTATCAAAGACCTCAAGAGATCATTTAGTCCATGCCATTGTCCCTTCCCAACAGGTGTTAGTCTCAAAAAGCTTCCAGTTTCTGGCAATCCACAACCACTGTATACAGACTGTTCCAGAGAGTAATCTCCTCAAGATTAGAAAAATGGAGGTTTCTCATATGAAAATAAAAGACCACTGTTGAGTGTCCTATCATCCATAGACACCAAGAAGGAGTATTTGATTCTTCCCTCTAGAGTGGCCTTTTTATACATTGGAAGGTGTATTTGTTTTCCTTTCTTCCAGTCTTTTTTTGCACAGGCTAAAGAAACCCAAACAGTTCCTAGGGTCTAGGCTTTTAAAGTTTTATTTCTTCCCTAGACTCTAATTTTTCTCTCTTAAAAAGGAAAACTCTAAACTGGATATAATATAGCAAGTGAAACAGAAAGATTAGTTCATATGTTAATGAGCAATACTCCTTTCTCCACACACTGGTATGGTATTTGTCTTTAGACATACAACAAACTAAATAGCTCCTAAGGCCTTTCCTACAGATGTGTTAGCTGGATGGTTACCCACAGCTATTTATGTAGCTGATTATTCCTGCCTAAGTACAGCACTCTGTGCACTACTAAAAACATTTCTTTAAAGCTGCATCTCTACTTCTATACATAAAAAAAAACCCCCTCTAAATTCTAATCTTGTTTTCTAACATAATCCTTCTCAGCCTGCCATCTACTAGCTTAAGTAGCAAAATCTACTCCACCAGATGGCCTTCAATACAACTTTAAAAACTTCATCAGATGCAGAACCACTCAAGTTCTATTCAATTCATCTTTTGAATAACAGCCAGTGAAGCTTACTCTCTGTGTAAGTCTTTCCAAACTGGTATGCTCTTATCATGCAGTTTGTATATAACTATGCTGATGAGGGACAGCATCAGAAACCTTACTGAAGACAAGGTATGATATCAGTGCTCTTCCTCTATCCACCAAGCTTATTACACTGCTACAGGACAAACTGGACTGATTTGATACAATTTGGTCTTAAGGTACCACGATAGCTATTACTCATATTTTTATGCAGAACAGTTTTAGCTATGTTAGCACAGTCCATGGTAACAATAAAACCTCAAATACAATTGTAAATCACATCTGGTTAAAAAAAGTCTCAAGATTTCAAGCAACTTCCTATTCCACCTCAGAGAATAGTTTGTTCATTTAAATTAATGGAGAAAGACTTCCCTCCTTCACTGCACTGTCCTTCTTTATTGAGTTTGGTGGCATTCTGTCTGCTAGAAATAGTGATAAAGGAACAGTTTACAACAAAGTACCAAGGACTGCGTGTTGAACTGGTGAAGCACAGGGATAAAGTAAAAACAATACAAGAGCAAAAATGAAAAATACATTTATATTTATAAAAAGAAAATTAATTTGGAATAACTTAAAGTGTCATTGCCAACCCTCATCTAAAGAAAATGCATTTCATTAATCTCTCCTATTGAGATTGTCATCAATTTTTTCATTAAATTCACATACTCCAAGTGCACCACCACTGCCAATAACTGAATAGTGCAATTTAATTTATTTATTAAAATAAAGAAAGAAACTTAATTTATAAAATAAAACAAAATAGTTGCCTGCCACTATTTAAAACACCCAGATTCACAAAAGTCATTGGTGTGTTGTTATGGACTTAAGCACAGGAAGGTAAACTGGAATGAAGATAGCTTCTGGGCATAATTCCTGTAATTCATTATTGCAGGATAACAGAATAAATGAAAATGCATGACTGAAAAAATAGTATTTTTAAATCTATCTGCAAAATCAGACTATTAAAATAACTGCTTACATTTTTCAGAATGTAAGTACTTGTAACAAATGATTTATTTGTTGTGATAATTCCTATAATCGTATTTAAGTACTCCTCTTACACAGCAATCTCCCTGAAGAATGCCTTAGCATTGTTGCAAGGAGAGAAAATTCCCAAGTCTGTCCAGCAGATGATGGGTACAAAGTAATTAATTACAGTTTCCTGATCCTAGAGGGCTGACTTACAATGCCCTTAACTCTTAAGTTCTTTAGTGGAGGTTACAGTTTTCTCTGGAATACTCAAGCTGGTAATGCTCCCTTGCTTTCCCAAGCAATAAGCTTTCTAGTCAGGGAATGACAGACTCTAAACAGTCAGGATTTGCTTCTGTTAGTTCCTTGTAAGGTTAGAGGAAAAAACACAGCAGTCAGCTCAGTGCTGCTCTGCTACTGCACACAGTGAAAACCTCTCTCTGATCTGCCTGCTCTTCAGAGCTTGTTTATGCTGTACAGTGAAAATGTTCCAGAAGCCAGCATGGTGCTGTCTTTCAGATATTCTTCATATACATCAAAATGTTCCTCTTACTGTCCTAGACGTGCAATCTGCTTAAAAAAGCTCACATCTGCATCTGAAAACTCAAGTCTTAAAATACTGCTCCTCTTGCACATTATTCCTGAGGCACAACTGTGTCATGGCAAGCACTGTTTTACACATCATACCAATTTTCACTAAGTCCTCTAGACTCAATTTTCACTTCCACAACATATCTATAACTCTCCACCTGACCTTTTCCTCTCTGCTCTGCCATGAGTTTGCACCTGTTTCTCAGTATGTTCTCTTGGATATTTTCCCACCACTTCGAGCTCTGCGTGTTCCTAGCTAAGCTTAATCTATTTCTGTTTTAAGTTTTCTGTTCCTTACTTCTCTATTGGTAACAGCTCCTTTACTGGACAAGAACTATACTAAATTTTGTATCAGTAAGAACACTAATGAAACTGATGTTTCTCTCTCCACCCTTAGGTTTTTCAGATCTACGTGGACTGTGTTTGGTCAGTTATTCCACCAATCTCTATTTGCATCCATAAAATACTGACAAACATCTGCCATTTCTTACTTCAGTCTCCAAAAATATTTAACTGCATATGGTCTTTTTTTTTCAGTTCATTCAAAATTTCAAAGGTAACCTTATTCATTTCTTGCATGTTCTTCCCTCCACTTGCTAAAACAACTTTTAAACTGAAGTAAATATAATTGCATCCATTTTTATATGCACCACCCAAACCTTCCTTGAAATTTTAAACAGTATTTAGCTCATCCACAAAATAACTGCAAATAATTGTTTTCTCTCTAAAATACTGCACATTTTCCCTCCATTACTTCTTATTGCTAATAATATTTATGAGACATCTGTGTTTGAGATGAAATGTTTCTTTTATGCTTTAAAAGTAAGAAAAGCATAATTTGTCTTATTTATGGTAACTTTTACAAGTTCCAAATTCTGGGTGCCAACACAGAAGAATTACACTTCTGGGAAGGGAAAGCAAATTGGCTCTGGCAAATTAAATCCTAGGAGACTTCTGATTTGCCTTCCATTATGAATAGCTTTAAAAAACTAAATTAAACAATTTTATCTGGCTTTCATCAGAGGAGAGCAAGGCAACACAAAACGGTATGATATTCAACAGATGCCAATATGCAAGAGAAGACTAGCATTACATGCCTTAATGGAAGCTGAAAAGAAATACAGTTGAGAAAACGGTAAGTCTGCAGGAAACCTATTGAAACAATAAGTTAATACCTATGTTCTGAAAGATAACATTGAATATTTTGTAATAATTTGATTTAATTTTCTTTGTAATACAATTGTGTGAGGTTTTTTAAGTCTGACCTTCTTTGGAGTCCCTAGTACTTGGCAAATTTTGAAGATTTCATCTACTTCACTTGTGCCTGGGAAAAGAGGTCTGAGTGTGTACAACTCAGCCATTATGCTGCCAACTGCCCATATATCAATAGGTGAGCTGTAGACAGATGATCTCAGCAAAACTTCAGGAGCACGGTACCTGTGAGGATGGAAGGAAATAACAGATAAGTTAAAATGGTCACAGGAAGGTTATTAGTTAAGCTAATGTATTAAATTCTTGATATACTTACCACCTGGTAGAAACATAATCTGTGTAAGGTGGCTGAGATCTTAGTTCTCTAGCCAACCCAAAATCTGCTATTTTCACAAGTTCTGGTCCACTACAGAGAAGGTTTTCAGGCTTCATATCCCTATGAAAAAATCCTGTAGAAGACCAAACAGAAAAGAATGGCAAATTATCACAGAATCACTTCTTAAGCAGCACTTCTAATAGGAGTAATCCAGTATTTACTTTGGGATGTTTTGGAATAGTATAGTGGTTTTCAGTCTTTTTTCTTTCTTTCCTAATTGGTTTTTTTTTAATAAATTCAACATAAAATAATTGCAACCTTCCTCCAACAACTGCACACATTTTCCCTCCAGTGATTATTACACCAAGTGTTCTTAAATTAACAAAGGTAAACCGTCATTAGCACACTAAGGAAAATTAATTGGCTAGTGCAGCAACATCAAGTGAAAACCCAGTCTCACAATGAGATCTTCTGCAAAAACTACAACTGCTTTTTCAGTTTTGGATAGTGGAAAATTGAGCATCTGACACGTTTACTTGATTCATAGAATTCCTTGAATGATTTTTAACTAGTTATTTATCACTGTGACAACAAAGGATATCCAAATCCTGCTCAGAAATACTAATATTAGTAATGCAGGCACATAAAGCTTCTTCAAGGCTTGCTGTTGGCTTGAGGACCTCTATACGTAGGCAGTGGTTAAGTCACCAAGCAAATTAATTCTACTGTTTAATTGGAACACACAGTTTGTTATGTTATACATTAATTTGATTGAATTCCGCTTGCTAGAATAAAGCACTGAATTTCTGCATGCATAAATTGAAAATAATTGTAAGAAATTGGCTGAAATTATTACAATGAAATAAAAATGTTCAAATTTATTATACCTGTTATTCCCTTATACACTTATGATCAAATCAAAATATTAATATTGTAACTTAAAATTGGAAGTTTTTCTTAAAATCTAATATTCTCATTTATCTCACAGAGAAATGAGGTAGGAAAAGAGGATGCTAACAATCAGAGAACAGTATATGATCCTGATCAGAAGGACAAGAAAATGTCAATTTCTGGGTATTTGATAATACTGAACAGAATTAATTATTCATTTAATTCATCGACAGGCCTCTTCAGGGTACACTGAAAGCAAATCAAACCTCACTAGGAACACTGTTTCTTATTTTATTTTCAGCTAGTATTTTATTGTCTCTGGAAAGTTTTAAGTATACCAATGTGATGTGAAGAACAACTATGAAATAAAAATTGCAGTTGAGCATGAGAGTAAATTGCTACCTTTTTAAAGGCAAAAGAGTTTGCTACCAGTATTTTAGAATACAGTTCACAGACAGATATTAAACATGAGGATTAGGAGTTTTGCAAACACTGAAACTTTTTGTTCTTGTGAGCACACTTCACCTCTTGTTGAGACTGTGCCTGTAATTCCTAGCAACATCCCACTTATTAAGCTATTTAAATCCAGGTTATATTTGATAAGGATATTGTTTGAATTTCTTAGTGAACAAGTTATGTTCACTAAGAGTAGAGTATCATATTAGTCACAGTATCTCAACACAAGAGTATTGATGTATCAATGCTTCTCGATTAGATCTTTTTGAGGAAGCGGAAGTGTTTAGTATAGCACAGCATACAAGTTTCTTTAGTTTGTCTATACATCTTCTAACTAAAGTAGAAAGAACTACTGAACAGTGTATGAATGAACAACATCCAATGCTTTCCAAATGAAAGAGGAAAATCCAGTTATAGGAAAACAAAGAGTAACTTCAGGCACAGTTTAAAATTGCACCACACTTGAAACAGGTAACCACGATTTATTAGAGATGATTAATAGCCCTTGCTGGGTTATTTTATTCAAGTTATTTCTGTGCACAATCTTATTTTCTAAAAAAGTGCTGTACCGTTAAACTCTAGTAGGAAACCTACCATGTTTGTGGATGAAAGCCAGCCCTTGCAATATCTGATACATCATGTTTCTGATGACTGACTCGGGGAAAAACTTGTTTCTGTGAAGAAACAGGGTAACAACTTTATATAATTAAGAAAAATAATGTATCTTCAGAACACACGTTTGTTTATTTTGCATAACACATTGTGAACACATGAGAACAGACCCATCAAGTCAAAGCAAGAAAGATGCAACTCTCATTTCAAAACTCTACTGGGGCCTTAATCCCACCCATTTTAAGTGCAGCAGCAGAACTTCTCTGCTAGGAGGTTCATGGTGCTGTCTCTCTGTAGAAGCTGGTTGGCCAGCAGTGCGCTTGACCAGGTGAACGTGGAATGTACAGTAGTGTAACAAGGCAGAGACGGCACAGTGCAGCACTAGTAGGTGCATTACCCAGTGGTGCCCTTAAGAGAACCCTGATAAGAGCAATGCTGCTCAGCTGCAGATTAACACTGTGCTAATGTCACCAGCAGCTATCTCAGGATGTCAACCCAAGAACTTGGCACATTAGGAGATACAAGTGTATGACAAAGTCTGAAGGAAATACGCATTGAAGGCAAAACAATTCAGCAAAGGAAAATGTTACTGAAAAGGCAGGTCCTATTTCAAAGTCCCCCTTCTAAGCCTTGCTATGTACTGTTTGTCCAAGATTGCAACATCAGGGTTAGCCTATATGTAGGCTGCTCTTACAAGCATGCATGCATGCACCATCCCCACCTTAAGCCAAACCTGTGAGCAAAAATAGCACAAACAGTGTTCACACAATCCTTCATACGTTAAAGTGAAGGCTATTGAAGAAAAGAAAAAAAACCAAAACACAACTCTTTGGAATTTCTCTCATGGCATGCAAACTCTCCTGTTAACAATTGATTGAACTTATTTCCAAAAGCATTACAATATGCAGTGTTGTAACAGAGCAATGCAGAATTCTACTCTCACATAAGCAGATGCAGCAACTGGTGTTCACATCAACAGGGCTGCAAGAAGAGCCAAAACCAGAAATTGCAATGTCTTCTTCAAGGTAGTATGAGAATCATTAAATAAAGCATTATAGCACACTACTTTTTCTGTGAAAAAAAGACATACCTATCCTTCATTAGCTGATAAAGATTTTCCTTCATGTATTCAAATACAAAGTAAAGGTGGTCATTTTCTCGTATGACTTCCTTCAATTTTATTACATTGGCATGGTTTAGCTTCTTCAGAGACTGCAACAGAGCAAAATACGGCTTCAGATAACCCCACAGTGACCTTCATTCCTTACCAGCACTAAATTTTTAACATGTAAGTTTCTAGCACAGAATCCACACAACATATTCATGTGATACCCCATAATTTATCTTGCAATCTGTTTTAAAGAATAACAACACAGCAGTTGGAATAAATTTCAAAGTAAAAATTAACTACATTAATAGTAGTTCAAGCCTATTTCTAGAGATTACCTCAGAGCTGGAGTAAGGATTAGCACCAAAACCTAATTCCCTACAATGAAAGGCAAATCTGAAGCTGTAAGAGCTCTTGATCACTGAACTGAATAAGAAAACCCTGCATTCTTTTTTTTTTTTTTTCTTTTTGGCATGAAACTTTCACGAAGAAGGATTCTCTTACAGATGTTCTTTTTGGACATACTGACTTGTGTGAATCTCCAATAAGTTAAATCTTTAGTAGAGAGTTTTGTATGTACAGAAAATCAGATGCCCAAAACATGGAATGATTTGGAATTTAAGCCCAGGATTTCAAGTGTTATTCTATCACTTGGCTAGCCAAAACTCCCAGTGCTTTCTACAGATACCCCAAATACAAGGAATGGATACACAGCTAGAAATCTGGAACTAAAATGGAAGAGGAGGATGGAAAACCACAGAAATACACACATACAAAATCAATTTCTTTCTCTTTCTCAAAGACAAGAGGCTTGGCTATGAGACATGGCCACTGCTTCAGAATAGTGGGATATTCCACAAATCAGCAGGACCTCTAGGAGTGCCAGCAGCCCATGGTTTTGTGAAATCTGTCACCATTTAAAGAGTTCACAGAGTTTGGCCTTATGCTTGGACATGGCAGCTGCCCTTTTCCTTCATCAAGCCCAACCAGACACTTATTTTTAAACGTGGTATGTTCACCACTTTACCTTCACTTCTCTCAAATTCATACATTCATCCCATGAATAGAACTTTCTTTTCATTCTGAAATAAAGTCCAAGATAAAGTATTTTCAGTTAACAGTGCAGAATGCTTTTAGAAAAAGAAAACCTAAACGATATTTTCTAAGGCTAGCATTATCTATATTTTGAACTCAATTTAAAAATTCTAGCATAGCCATCAGCAATATAAATAAAAACAAACTCAACGCTTAGAATTGCTAGAAATTTACAGTGATTAACCATCAAACACTGAAACAAATTTTTAGAGTACAACCAGAGACCATGTTACTCCAAAGGAAAAGGGACATAAAACCCCTTTGTATCACTTGAATTATGCTTTTAATAAGAAAGTAAGCAACAATGACACTGCACATATAATATGGAAAATCACATCCTTATGCATAAGTTGCATATTCTAGGGAAATAAAAAATTATATTTTTGAAATCTGCAAAATATCTGGATTGCTTACTATTTTAATTAAACAGCTGACTCGATCATTTTAAAAATCTGTTCCAAGATACTAATTTCAAAAAAAAAAGGTTCCTTTTTTTTTCAAGCAACATCATAGCCTCTAAACTAATTGTTATACATAACAGTGTAATATATTTATTTGTAAGTCCTGCATAAATCCAAATGTGGGTATTTGGTGTTGCCCAGATCTTGGAATGAAGTTGTGAATGTCATTGCTGTGTTTCTGTAAAGTTCTAGCACCTAAAGTGATGAAATTTAAACCCAAGACTTTCATTTAAAATAAAACTATCTTTAAGCAAAACTGTCCCCTCTCAAGTCCCAAACTTAAAAATCACACAATAGAATTCCAAATCCTGAAATCACGAGAATGAAAACCACTTTCCACAAAATGTTGTTCCTTTTGCTAAAGATAATTAAAATAATCCACTGGAGATTCTTTCTTTAGCTTAGATTCATTTTAACTTCAGTAACAGTACCAGCAAGATATGGAGAAACCCGAAATACTCAGAAATTCTTAAAGAAAAAGTCAATCAATTATATTACAATTATCTTACTGCCGTAAATCCATAAATGAGAGAAAAGAGTCTCAGCAAGATACAATTTCTGGTATTTCAACTTACACTTTATATCCTGCTTGCAGTTCTCTAGGAATACAAGGGGAACTTTCCCACTCCTTGAGTAGAATTTTTCTTGTTTCGTAATAATCTTTTAGGCAAGTATGACAATGCTCTTGATTTCACAGAACACAACTTCACTAGATCCAAGGAGACAGCCTTTATTTACCTGACCAGATTGTTACTGTTATTTATCACTGTAGCAACACGTGAAACTTAATGCAGTACTTACAAACATTTGGGGGGCTGGGATGGAATTTCAAATCTACCTGTTAAGATTGCTATTCCTACAGTTCATATAAATAGACTCCCTAATTAATCACATTCACTTTTGCTTCTCTTTTGGTACTGACCTAACATTTTTAGTAGGAAGCATGTTCAAACTGAACAAAAGCAGCATGCAATTTTACAAGCCTATGTAAATCAGTAACTTAAACTGATGTGTCTCTCTACTAATCAGTTACCTGAAATCTGACTCACAATCACTTTGTTAAACATCTCAACTAAAAAAAAAATGATTTTATGTTAATTTCTTTTTTAAAAGGGATGTTTTTCTTTTCTACTCAAATGGAAGACAACAATAAAGTCAGAAGTGAAAATCTTTAAGATTTTGCAAGCACCTTTACTGAAGTGAGATGCTACATACCTTTTGATAGCCACAAGTTCTCCTGACTCATTGCTCTTCCCCATCAACACGCTGCCATAGGTGCCATCACCCAGTTGTTTCATAATTGTGTAACGGTTCATTTTTTTTAAGACTCAGACAGCCAAAAGCTTATGAAACTCTAAATGTCTTCTGTTTTATCAAAGGGTTCTGTGCTCTTTGATTTTCTTAAGAGAAATCTTCTTCCAGACTGTTTTGCGTTGGTGAATGTTTCTCATAACTGAGCAGGATATTTACTGCTCTCTTCCAAACTATAGCTACGTTGAGATCCAGTTAGGAAGCATGGGAAACAGAAGAACATGGTCATTCTCACACAGACCCTTAAAAAAAAAAAAAAAGAAAAGAAAAAGACTTACTTATACAGTATTTTAGGAAAGAGACACTCTACTATTTGTATCAAACCCTCCAGATCTGTATGTGCTCTTTAAATAGAAGACTTAAATGTAATTAGTTCCTTTCAATCTTTCAAACCACAAAAGGTGCCTACTGTACAATTAGGGTTAGAGTAAGCAGAGATTGGAGAATCAAGGTTACTGTCATAATTCCCTAGAACCAGAGAAGTGTTTTTAAAGCTGGTGTATTCTGATGGAACTCCTTACTCTGAATTTGCCAACAGCAGCAGCTTCCTGAACTATAACAAAGGCACAGTTGAAGTTCTGGAAAACATAAGAACACAAATTTTGCACAAGGTGCCATGGCAAACTTGGGGTCGAAACACTGTGTTTTGGATTGGTAATGCAAGCAGGCTTTCTATGCTTAAAAGTTAGTGAGGAAGGGAGGTGAAGCAGCAAGTTAACCACTGCATTCTTCACCCACATAAGCTGATTTGTTATAAATGTACATGGACGTCTTGCTCTGAAGTTCACATAATTCTTAGGCACAGTAATGGCTGAAGAGTTACATTTATTCTTCAGTTTTACAAGGCCTGCAGAGAGAAGCACAGAGCTTACATGTACTGGTATGGAAGATTAAATTGTCATTTGGAGAAGAATCCATACTGAACAATGTTGAATCATCATATTTGAATCCATGTAAATGTTAATTTGAATTCTCATCCAAATTTGAATCTGAACCCCAGCTTCTATTATACAGAACACTGTCTTTCACCAGTGCTTCAGATGAAGGCCAGTTGCCTGATGTTGAATACTTACATTAACTCACAAGAGTCACCAACTTATTTATCTGGAAAAACTAACAACAAGGGAAAACTAACAACTGTTTTACTCACTGTAACCCAAATGCTACTACACAAACAAACCACTGCACGTTAACTGAATAACAGCATTTACCTCTACCTTTTGCCTCTGCTGTCTGAAAATACAAAATAAAACTTGACTCAATGGGAACACACTGTCAGTCTACCTTTCTAGGAGATGGAGAATTCAGCATGCAACTCTGTAGTCTTTATCCTTATGCCAGAATTAGCTACAGTCTGTCCAAACAGATTAGGAAACTCAAATTCAGCTCATAACAAGACTCAGGCCTGAGATTTAAAGGCCTGGTAAAATTCAGCAATAAAGCTGGCTTCTCAAGTAGACTAGCCTGCTGTGTAAAGGAAACATCTGCCTGGACAACAGACCAATGTTTCTAAGATGTTTTTAGTTGAAAGGCTGCTTCCTCAAAGAAGTCATAACACAGAGTGTTACTCCCTGTTGCTTCTGTTGCCAGGAAAGAGTCTCACATCACCTGTCAATATGCCAGTAGCAAGTGGCCTAGTGGACATATCAATTTATAATCTCTGCACCAGACAAACATCAGTTTGTCAGGGAAAATTATAAAGAAGTTTTTATCCACAACCATCTATACCTCCCCTCCCCTAAAGCCACAGCTATAATAAAATAAGATTTCTGGTTAATAGTGTATTCTGAAACAAAGCTAAAAACCAGATTTAACAAAAAGTGACATAGACATCTCAAATTATGACTAGATTTTAAATTGGACTTTCATATATTTAAGCCAATTGTTTTCCTCAGAGTTCAGCTTTTTATCTTATTCCCCAAAATGCCTGCATGCACTCTAGTCTTTAACACCATCAATAATGCCTTTTTACAACAAGGCTATTTGTTAACTCCTGTAATAAGCAGATGATCAAGAGTGTTTATTCCAAGTTAAGACACATTCTGCATACATATTTTGAAAGTTGTCAATTGTTAGCTTTATGTATATATTAAAAAAACCAAAACAACACGAAAACTTTCTGAGGGCGTTCTTATAGCCATTTTAAAACACGGCATCACATCTAAAGTGTCAGTAATGATAAACTGTGTATGTGTTTTGTGTATAGGTGTACATAGGCATATCATATGTAACACGTTTTAGGTGCCTGTGTTTCTCTGTTTCAATAAATATCATTGTACATTGTTTAAGGTATGGGGTTTTTTGAGGGAATTCAGCAATACCTGCCACAGATGGTCCCATCTTGAATTCCTAGAGTTACATAAAAATCTGGAGAATTTGCATGCATTTCATGCTCAACGTTTTGCTCTCTAACAAAGTGGACCAAAAACAACATGAGGAAAACTAGTATTTGCAATAAACAGAACTAGACACAAAACTCGAGTTTTGACCTTTAAATCCTCTAATATTGGTGCGTAAATCCTATCAGCTTTCAAAGGAATTTTCTTTGGAGTATATATTAATCACATGCTTTCACAATTATTCCTTTTGTCCAATTCTAATATTTTGGCATGTGCAGTCAAAACAACCTCACATAAAGTGTTCCTTCCCTCCAGAAGTTCTGTGTAATTCAACACTTCACAGACCCAATTATGCATTTTGTCTATTATGTAATATATTGTATTGCCTTATTTCTTTTCTGCTGTATACTTTAATTTTTAGGGTACGAAAACATCTGATCAAGTAAAGTACAGAAAAGTCAGCACATTCCTTCAGTAATCAAATAGAAGTGTCAAATCCACTCAATGGAAATGCACAAAACAAGGCGTGAAAACCACACACCCTGGTAACAATGTCTGTGTACCATCACACCTACCCCACACTGACATGTACCGGAATTACAGAGCATGATGATTTAGAACAGAAATACTCTGGAGATTCATGTTTCTCTACAACAGACTTCTCCATACTTTGTACTTTACACCACCCATAACCAGCTCAAAAAGGTGTGCAATTTTTTCTCAGTGGTCTCTCTGCATTTTCTTTTTCTAATCTGCAGTTTAGTTCTCTCTTTTGTACTGACCTGAGGAGAAGCAAGGACGCAGTCTAGCTTTTCTGGTTAAAACAAGCCTCTGAGGTGGCCTTTTCCATACTAATGCTTATATGATATTATTTCCTCAGTGATGCGAAGCTCTAAAATGTAAAATTGTCATAATAGTCAGCTACCAAACAGACAAGAGAAATCCCAGTCTAAACAGCTTGTTTGATACTCTTAACGACATACTGTGCATAATCTCTTTACACAGGATTAAGGAAAGATTAAAGCCAGGGACAAATAGAGGACAAAATACAATAGCTTGACAGAATCTATAATTTGCGTAAATTTAGCAAATCTGAACAAGTACTAGATAACTGAAGAAGCAAATCTTCACTTTCAATATATTACTGGTGTTTTAAGCATTAGCAGCAATTTTATGTTATTTTAGATGTCTGAATTACATTTCAAAAGGTAATGAATAGCAGCAAGCCACCTACATTTCTTGTGTACAAATACTATGCTTTACCAAGAGTTCTACATTTGCATCCTAAACAAACTACTCTCAAATAAATAGAAACTAGGATGTATGAGCCAATAAAGACCTTGCACACAGAGAAGCAGAACACCCACAACCAATGTTACCAACCTGTTTACAGTAACTGATGAAATCACCAAAACTGTTTGCGTAGCACAGTACTGTTCTCAATGATCAGAACTGGCAGTGTTGTACAGCACAGAATGTATGCTGACACAAATTTTAAAAGTAAAAAAAAAAAAACCAAACCCAAAACTAAATCCAACCACAAAACAACAAACAAATCTTGCAACAAGAACCTTCTTGGTAGTGACTGTATATTACTAAAGCTGCCAGAAAACAGGTCCCACGACAGGTGGACCCAGTTCTTGAGATTAACCTCAAATCCATTACTCTAATCAAAGGCCAGCAGTTATTTAAAAGCATGACTCTCAGTTGCAAGAAAGAAGTCAACAACATTGACAATAAGTACTTGTACTTTGAAATAGACCACCTTAATTTTTTTAAACTCCCTTTAAAAATCTAATATATTTTTTCACTTGTTTGTATTACGCATTCAGGATGGGGTATATCAAATTGAGAACTCCAGTTTGCTCTAAGTATTTTCCCCTGTTTTGTTGTAAACTAGCTTTGGTTTCAAACCAAAATGATTCACAGCAACCTTTTCAGGACATTTCCACCATGCCAGCAAGGCTACCTCTTCCTACCCCCATGAAACCCCTTCCCACAACGCAGTACAGCAAGTTTCAGGACAACAATGGTTTCAGTGCTGCTGGCCCTTCAAGTCTCCAGCGTCGGGCAGTGTCCCAAAGGAACATGGGCCACTCATCTTTCAGCATCTGCACCACCCTAAGTTTCAATAAAACACAGAATCATTACGGTTGGAAGGGACTTCTGGAGATCGTCTAATCCAAACCCCCTGCCAAGGCAGGGTCACCTAGAGCACATGCAGGTGGGTTTGGAATGTCTCCAGAGAGGGAGACTCCGTGACCTCCCTGGGCAGCCTGTTCCAGTGCTCTGCCACCCTCAGTGTAAAGAAGTTCTTCCTTGTGTTGAGGTGGAACTCCCTGTGTTTCAGTTTATGGCCACTGCTCCTCAACCTGTCACTGGGCACCACTCAGAAGAGTCCAGCACCATCCTCTTGGCACCTGCCTCTGAGATAATTATGTGCATTAATGAGATCCCCTCTCAGTCTTGAGAGCGGAAACAAATGTTTGTTTCCATATTAGTTCCACCTGATGACATTCAGTCACCTCCCAAGAGTGCGCAGGTACCTTCCCCAACACAGGCTCACAGCGCCAAGGGGAGCACGGCGCTCCTGCCGCTCACTCAAGCTATGAAACTCGGCACCGCCCGGCCTGCGAGTTTCACCCCGGTTCTCCTAAATAAAACTTCACCTCCTCTTACTAACCGCGGACCTCTCCGGCCGCCAAGGCCCGGCTCTACCCTACCGAAGCCACAGCAGGCAGGGTCCCTGTCCCCGCAGGCTCCCACCCACGCGGCGCTGCCGCTCCCCAAGCCCAGCACCGCAGCGGGGCAGCTCCCCACACACGCGAGTCAACCCCACAGCAACCCCAACCCCCCGAACCACGCTGGGGGCCGGCAGCAGCCGCCCTCTCCGGGGACGGACCGCAGGCTGCTCCCGCTCCAGCCCAACCCAGCACCTCCTCCATGCTGGGAGGACCCCAAGGAGGCCCAGCCCCCGGGGCACGGACGCTCACCAGCCCCGCTGAGGGGGACTCGCCGCCGTCCCCCGACTCACCGGGGCGCTGTGGGAGGAGCCAGCCGGGCGGTGCCGCCGAGCCCCGGGCTCGCCCGCCGCCTCCCTCGGCCGGGCCGCTCTGCCCCGTCACCGGGGCGACGGGCGCGGGGCCGGGCCCCGGGCTGGGGCGGGCCCCGCCGCCGGCACCGCCCTCCCGGCCGCGGTCACGGCTGCCAGGGAGTCGCAGATGGAGCGGAGGAGCTGGGAGGCGGTGGATAAGGAGCGCTGGGGGGAGCGGGCACACCACGCTATTGGAAAGGGGGTGGTGCGCAACGGGAGCGGAGCCTGACGATGAGAGCCACGTCACAGGTTCCCTGACAGGTGGCCCCATGATACACGAGATCGTCTTTAGACTGTCTTTAGTATAATTACTGGTGATAGTAATTATATATTGAATATATGTTTGGTGGTCTGGTGAGAGCCCACCGGGAGCGCTGCATCCGGCTCTGGGTCCTCAGCACAGGAAGGACATGGACCTGTTGGAGCGAGTCCAGAGCAGGGCCACGGTGATGTTCAGAGGGCTGGAGCAGCTCTCCTATGCAGGCAGGCTGAGAGAGTTGGAGCTGTTCAGCCTGGAGAGCAGAAGGCTCTGGGCTGACCTTGCAGTAGCCTTCCACTACCTAAAGGGAAATTTCAGGAAAGATGGATAGAGTCTATTTGCAAAAGAATGGACAAAGGGAAACGGGTTCAAATTGAAAGAGAGTAGGCTTAGATTAGGTATTGGGAAAAAAAATATTTACTGTGATGGTGGTGAGGCACGGGAACAGGTTACCCAGGGAAGTTGTGGATGCCCCTTCCCTGGAGGTGTTCAAAGCCAGCTTGGATGGGACTCTGAGCATCCTGGTCTAATGGAAGGTGTCCCTGTGATGCCTTTTCCTGGTCTTAAAATCAAGAGGCATACACGGTTAGAAGGGGAAAAGGGATTTTACCTTGGTATTTATTCTTAAGGATCCTTAGGTGTACACGTCCAGGTCATATGCATCGAGATGTACCCCACCGAGTCTTTCCCTGTGTCTCTGTGTCTCTCTTCTTCCGTGTGTGTCGATCCCCCCCAACACTGGGTATAACATTATAGGCTTTACTAATTAGCATATCTATCAAAGATTCCCCAATGAGAGGTTCAAGTGAGCCCCCCCTCCCCAAGGAACCTTCCCCTGGATGGTTCTATCTTGGTTTACAGAATGTGTTCTGGAGAGGACCTTGGGGTCTGGGGCACACTGATCCCTGGCTACGAAGCTTCTAAAATGTTTAGTCTCTTAGCTTGACAAACAAGTCCAAGAATGTAGGCAAAAAGCACTAGGAATACAGAAGCTGTAAAAAGGTGTAACAGGGGTAAAAAAGAAAAGGCAAAAATCTTCATGGCATCACCTGCCCATGGCAAGGGGGTTGGAACTAGATGATCTTCAAGGTCTCCTTCCAATCCAATCCAAACCATTTTGTGATCATATGAAACAAAGCTACCAGCTAAGCCACAGTGTACTTAGGATTTGTACAGAAATTCCCACCTGTAATATTCACAGCTGTAGTGAAACCTGAGGGATTTTTTCCCCCTAGCATTTTTAAAAATTATTATTATTGTTTATTGTAAGAAATTTATTAAAATGCATGTTGCTAATACTGATGCAGGGGAGAAACTTTGAGTACTCTATGTATTCTAAAATATATGTATTTCTATTGCAAAAATAATAATGAACTTTCTGCTTGGTCCTTTGTAATCTTGCATTTCTCCTGTATCTACAGAAGGCAGGGTTAACAAAAATGGCATATATAGTGTCTGATCCAGAGGTGCTTTTGGCAGGGAAGTCTCACTTTAAGCTTCAACTCTCAACATTAGCTTGAGCTTCCTATTTTTTAATGTTTTTGAGAGTGAGGGGCAAGAAAAGGAGGAGATCATTTCAACACTAACTGCTAGAAGCACCACGGAGGGAAAGGCAGAAAATTGTGTTAGAAATTCCGATTCCTATCCGCTTTGCCAAGCTGGCAGCTCAGGCTTGCTGAGCAGAAATGGGAAGCTGTCTTCATTATACCTTTTTTTCTTCCTCCCCTCCCTGTTCCTCATTAATTGGCATGGTAACTTTGTGATGACTTTGTTGACAGATTAATTGATTCTACCTCAAGTCAATTGGGTGGAACGTGAGGCTATGGGAATCGGTTTTCTGGAATCCAAAGGATTTGACCACTTGCACATAGCTTGCTGAAATGAAAGTACAAGAAAACAACATTGTATTTTCTGAAACAAAATATGCCTGTTTCCTTTAGTGAAATAAAACATCAGAGGTGACTGCCAGGTAAAATAAAGTTCAAAGGTGAGACTTGAACATGAGAAGACAAAAAGTCTACCCACACGGTAGAATTCAGGCAGAGATTCAGCAGGAGCTGACTGTATATAGCAAAGAATTTCACCATGCATTAACCTCTAAGAATGTGTTTGATCACTGCTACGTGGATGCATCCCTACATTGCATATGTGAAAACACTTCTCCACTGTCAGTGGAAATGATGCAGCGGTTGCCCTGTGATGTCCCCTCCCTGCCCTTCTTTCCTTTCCTCTCTCTACAGTTTAGCCATGTCCCATGGCTGTGCTTTCCCAGTGATGGGCTCCCTCCTCTTCCCCTGGTGCTGCCATTCAGTTTCATAAGATCATAGAATGGTTTGGGCTGGAAGGAACCTTAAAACCATGTAGTTCCAACCTCCCTGCCATGGTCAGGGACACCTTCCACTAGATCAGGTGTCCAATCCAAACTGGTCTTGAACACTTACAGGGCATCCACAGCTTTTCTGGGCACCCTGTTCCTGTGCCTCACCACCCTCACAGTAAAGAATTTCTTCCATATATCCAATCTAAACCCACCCTGTCTCAGTGTAAAGTCATGCCCCCTTGTCCTATCCCCACATGTAAAAAGTCCTCCAGCTCTCTTGCAGGCCCCCATTAGGTACTGGAAGGATGCTACAAGGTCAGCCCAGAACTCTTTTTTTCTCCAGGCTGAACAGCTCCAACTTCCCTCATCCTGTCTTCATAGGAGGGGTGCTCCAGCCCTGTGAGCATCTTCGTGGCCTCCTCTGGCTTTGCTCCAACAGGTCCATGTCCTTCTTATTTTGGGGACCCCAGAGCTGGATAGGGTCTCACTCAAGCAGTGCAGAGTGGCAGAGTCACCTCCCCCAGCCTGCTGGCCATGCTGCTTTGGATGCATACCCAGGATACATTTGGCTTTCTGGGCTGCAGCCACACACTGCTGGGTCATGCTGAGCTTCTCATCAACCAACACCCCCAAGTCCTTCTCCCCAGGGCTGCTCTCAATCCATTCTCCCCCAGCCTGTATTTGTCCTTGAGGTTGCCCTGACCCACATGCAAGACCTTGCACTTGGCCTTGTTGAACTCCATGAGGTTCACACAGGCCCCCCTCTCCAGCCTGTCCAGTCCATCTGGATGCCATCCCTTCCCTCCAGCGTGCTGACTGCACAACACAGCTTGGTGTCACCAGCAAACCTGCTGAGGGTGCATTCAGTCCCACTGTCCATGTTGCTGAACAAGATGAAAATGCTCTTGGTTGCCTGTGGGGCATTTCCAGTCTAATTACAGTCACTTATAAGAGATCTGGCACAAGCAAGGGGTTGATGTTTAAATAATTTCTGTATTAGTTTTGCACAAGAGAAATATTTGTCTAAATTCTGTTACCAGGACCTTGTGTCTGTCAATTGTTGGCACTTTGTGTAATGGTTCCCACCTTTTCACACACATGAAGACAGAAAGGCTGTAGACAGGACTTGCCAGTGTTTGAGCCAGACTGCAACACGGTGTGGAATCGCAGTACCAGCACTGCAAGCCAGTCACTTAACACTTCATTTTGTCATAAAGACAGGAGAGAGATGCTGTCCTGTGCTCTTGCTATGAACCAGGAAACTGAAGGAAAGGAAACAGGATGGAACAAAGAGACCCAGGATGTTTGTGAGCCCTGCTAAAGCACCTCTGAGAACATCCTCATGCACCTGCTTCCCTGCTTATTTTGCAAAACAACACAAGCAGAGCCACTGGTAATTTTCTGTTGAAAGAACCTGCTTTAAGTTGTGGTCCTTAAAGGCTCAAGTGCCAGCCAAAATACCTGAAACTGCCTTCTCCCAAACACCATCACAAGTGCCAGCATGCATGTTGAAGCTTATAGGGATTGTGTAAACTTCATTTTTCTGTTTGTTTGAATGAAGTTGAGCCAAACTAGCGAGGTTTCTCTGAGATACTTGCTCACACCTGTATCATCCCACTGATCTTCGTGTCTCGTGTGGACTCTTGCAAGCCTAGAGAGGTGCTGTGTTGAAAAGCACTCTTCATTTTGCACAATCCCAGGTGTAGCACTACATAAACAGTACCTGGTTTTTACTCCCTTTGTTTGTGAGTGACAGGCAGATACTTAACTTTAGGCAGCTAGAACACCAAAGGCAGTAATCCGGGCATGGATAACCACTGTACACCAGTCTCATTATTTCTCAGGCAGAGGGATTTTAACAGGCCTGGAATAACTTTTCATTCAGTGTGCTGTGAGGAACCACTCCAACACTAAAAGCCTCAGTTCTTCCCTTTTTATATCTGCATGTGACTTCTACTAATAAAGGTGGGAATGACATGATCTTTCCTAAATGCATCCCTAGAACTGCACTGTGCACCCTACTAAATGATGTCTCTAAGGAAACATGATCTACTTTGGTGAAAGCTGTCTCAGTTGTATTAGATAACTTCCCCCCAAAAAAGACACTAAGAAAAACCCCAGAAATCCAGAAGAAATCACAGAAAATCCCCGGGAACAAAAGTCTCAAATCATATTCTACTCTGTTACAGTGGTGGCTTCCACACATAGAACTCAGAGGAAAGCTTGTCTCTGTCTTTAAAAGTGATGGTTTGTACCCCCAAATGAAGAGATCAACTACTTCATGCTCAAGAAGCCCAGAACAGCCAAATTCTTGCGTGCCTTGCTTGTAGCATTTAGCACATTTGAAACGCCCTGAGATAACCTGCTTCCAGAAGAGGAGCAAGTGCTCAGCAAATCGCTCGGACTCTCAAAAGAGGTCTTTAGCAGGACTGGGGGGATACATGTGGTCGTGGAGCAGCACAGTGTGACTGGCTCTGTCCTCCCTCCAGGAGGAGATGTGACCATGAAGTGATACCCACATGTATATGCATCCATCAGGCGTGTGACACATGGCTGCATTTGGTGGGTACACGGTTGAAAAATATTGTCACGGGGCCTTTTGTCTCTGGGAGGCACCCATTCAACACTTGGGCTTTTAACCTCTGCCATTACGAGGCTGTTGTTTTGGTACAAAGGGCAGCCTCAGCACGGGGACAGATGGTGCTTTACCTCAGTAGGGCCCTTGTAACCCATATGAGGCCAGAGCCACAGGAGACTGAGATTCAAAAGCACCTTCTCCTCCACTCCCTCTGTGATTTTGCCATAACAACTGGAGTTTGTTAGATGAGGATGTCTGTTAGAGTACAGGGTACAGGCCAGTGAAGGGCTCCTCTCAGGTGTTCAATGCAGGACCAGAAACCACACTTGAAAGGGACAATTAATGGAAGAGAAGGTGCTTACTCAGGGACCATCTTGCTTCAGGATGCTGCTTTGCCTGAGGAACATGCTTTTAAAGTCAATCCTGCAGCTGTATAAACTTACAATGAGGCTTTCAATTTCAGCTCTTTTTTTGTTACAGAAGCTCCCATTGCCTTTACATTTATGTATTTTGAAGAGAAAAACTGTCTACATCTCTAGACTATCCATCTGATCTTTTATCTGAAAAGGGTAATATACAGCTAATCTCATCCCGGACAATTGTACATGAAAGGAAGCAAAGTGAGGAAAGACTACAATAACCTTTAGAGTGGTTTTATTTGTTGTACTGCTACAGATGATGCAGCAAGGTAATCGCCACCATAGCTTTTCACTGTGCTTAAGCAGCTGTCATGTTTATTATAAATAAATCCACACACTAAAAGTAGCATCTTAACACAATTGGCTGCATTTTCTTTAGTGGTGTGCAAAGTTCTGCTTAAAAGGCTGTGTTTAATTGGATAACATAATGATTTAAGCATACAACTACAATGACAAGTTTCATAGCAGTAATGTAAACAGCATGCAACCCCCACAGCTTGTCTGTTTTAATAGCATGTAGTATTTTAATAACTTGTGCTTGAGTTGTGGTTGGCTAACTCCTCTAAAATCAATATAAAATAGAGCAATGTACAGCTTTGATATTTTCCTTGATTTTCCTATCTGCAGTGAATCTTTCCAGCTTTTTTAGCCATTTTGTTTGGCCTTATTCCCCTCTTATACTTTTTTTCCCTTTAAACTTATAAGGCTGTAAGCCTTGATTTTTATTCTCATGTCAAATGCCTCAGTATGATTTGGCATACAGATGAGAAATCCCAGTTCTGGAAACAGGCAGTGTTATATATTCCTAAACTCTAACATTTTGCATTAGTCTTCCTGGGTAATAAATCACAAACCACCTTTTTTTTTCTTTTTTAAAGGTTAGTATATGGGCTAATTCTCAAGCTGATGTTGTTCACTGGAATCTGTTCTTACCAGTAATTTAAAACACTTGGTAGAAGAATTGCCATAAGAGTTTAACAAAAGCCAAGGGACATATACAGCAAGTATGCTAAAGCTAAAAGACAGGGTAAGCTTGCTGCAGATGAATTAATTTAGTCCTTTTGTGAATTCCTTCTTTTCCTGGCTTGAATTTTTAAAATGCTGAACAACCCACTGCTGAAAACAGGATGCTATTAACTAAATTCCTGTGGGGCTCAGTTTCACATCTCAGACTGAACACAGTGTTTTTCATAAAAATATAAAAAGAAAGAAAATATACTACATCACAAATAGCTGTTTTTAAACCTCAGATATGTGTATGGTGTTTTGAAAATAAAATTTGTTTACCAGTTTCATGATGGCTTCAATGCACAGAACCTTATCATTCTAACTACCAGCTGCTCACATTACTTTACATGGTGCCTTGCTTTTAACTGTGATTTTACATTTATTGAAAGACTACAGTAGTATGCTGCTACTCAAAACAGCAAAAATATACATAAGACAGATGTAAAAAAAAAAAAAAAGTGTTCAAAAAGTTGAAGATACTTGGTAACTTAATAAAAGTGATACCAAAAGAAATTTTTAACCCTGGCCAATCCCCTGTGTCTACTTAGCTCCCTTGCTTGGCACACATTTTGGGTGAACATTCTATTCCCCAGTACTAGGCAGCTTTCAAAATATCTTTAGTTTTAAACCAGCATGGCTCTGGTTTTTCTGCTTTCCAGAATAATGAGTTAGTCTAGGGATGAATTTGGGAATGCATTTCCCTACATTTTCCTTGTTTAGTTCAGTTTGGAGATTTTTGTTTTGTAACCTCTCTGTTGGCTGGTTGTTTAATTTCCAAAGTAGGGTTGTCATGGGGAGCTATGATTGCAGAGGGAAAAATGACTAGAAGTCCCTCAGGAGAGAGAGAAAGACCTGATGGAGATGGAGTGCAGAGAGGCAGCCAGGAAAGATGCATTCAACACTGACCTGTACTGCTAAGTAGCTGGGATGTTGCATTCCTAGACAGGACGAGTTGTATTCATAGGTAAAGAGAATTTTGCACCAATACCCATGCAGTATTGGTCTGACCAGCTTGCCAGGCCCCTTTAAGCAAAAACCAGTTTCTCTGCAAATGGTTTTCATGACCATGCATATTAACCCTGGTATCCATGTGATGCTGAGCAGGCTTAGTGGGGGTAACCTGAGCCTTCCTGCCTCCCGGCTGAGTGTTACAGGGCATCAGTTCCTGGTGTGGCTGTGCTGGGCTGTCCTTCTTACATAGAAAGTCTGGGTAGTCTCTACTCTTGATACAGGGGATCAAAAAGCAACCTGCATTTAGCATGTTTCATTTCTTAGGTTTCAGGTTTTTCATTTCTCATTTCAGAGAAACTTTGCTGATCTTTCCATTCGTCAAAAGGATCATGGCAGGTGAATGGACCATTCAGGTGAATTATTCTGCAAATTGTCTTGCTTTCACATTTCTTTTATTTCTTTCTTTCCCTGCCATTTCCTTCAGTTGACTATAATTTACAGCTAACTTCCTTCATCTTTTTTTCCATTGCCTGATTAACCTTTTCTTTCTTACAGATGGAGTGTTCTCTCAAAGCTTGAGGCATCTGGCAGGAGTTGTAGCTATAAGTGGGTTGCACTTGCTGTCAGAGGAGGCTGTTGACTTCCAGAGGAGCTGTGCCTCCATATTGTCTTCTCTCAGGTGTGTTTTGGGCTCAGCTGCTTGTGCCATTTTAGAGATTGTGTGGGGCTTCTTTGAAATTAGGTACAAAATATAATTCACTCAGCACACAGCACCAGAAAGGTGCTTTTAGAAAAAAGCTGTCTTGATGTACTGCTTCCTTACCTCTCCTCAAATCCCAAACCACCTAGCTTAGCATCCACGTGGTCATCTTCGTGTATTTGCCATTTAGGCACTGTTTAGTCAGTATTCAGCACTCTCAAACCTTAGGGCCTGGCCTTCATGCTCCCCAAAGCTGTTCCCCAGAGGGAGCCCATACCGATAGCTCTCCACACTCTCGGTTGGTTTGGACTTTGTGGGGATGGAGTCATGCTGGTAGAGCAACGCTGACTTTATCATCCCAAAGTCTTCCTGAATCTTCATCCCCGAATAGATGGCACCCGAGACATTTTCTGCCATGTGAGTATAGCTCTGAAGGTTTTTCATATCACAGAGGTTGTCGCTGTATTTCAGCGCGGGTGGCTTGTAGGCCTGGTAGGACACCTTGGTGGTGGTGGTGATGACCGTCTGCAGTGGCGGGGCCATGGGAGCAGGGCTGGGGCTGTACCTGCAGGGATAGTCCCCACTGTAGTAAGCGTGGGGAGCACTTGTTGGCATCTGCCCGTAGTCACTCCGGTCTCCGCTGCTGGTTTTTCCCCACACTGGTTTCAGTCCGTAATGTCTGCCAGCGTTATCAAAGCTCTTATCATGGGTAGTCACAGCACTGTAGTGAGACCCGTTCAGACTGAGGGGATCTGCATCAATGGCAGGACTGGCCAGCTCTTTGTAAAATGTTGGGTAAGGACTCGAGCTTATAAAGGTAGGAACTCCAAACTCGTAACTGCATGGCCTGGGCATGTAGATCCTTGGATTTGGGCATTTAGGGTATGGAGATAGCTGGTCCTCTTGGAAGCTGGCTGAGTCATAAGGTGCCTTGTAGAGGTCTGTGTTCTGCAGTGAAGGGTAAGACTGGGCTGGAATCGAAAAATTGGTGTCTGTGAAGATACCAACTCTTTCTGGGCCATCCATGCAGTGAAAATTCTGTAGGTTATTGGTGTAACCACTGCTGTCATGATACCTTCCTGCCTGGCAAGGAGAAGTAGATGTTTAAGATTCAGGAATCAATACTGCCCACACACGTGTCTCAATACTTGTGCTATTGCTCCTTTCAGCCCCAAATTAACAGGTGTAGCATGGTGTAAATCTTTGTTTTGCCCTGAGATTCCCAGTATGTGCTTATCACACCTTTTTAATTGACAAAAAAACCCCAAACAAAAACAAGTTCATTTATGTCACCTTTTTATTTGACTAATGACTTTGACTTACCTCTGAGTTTAGAGGTCGCTTTTTCTGGGAGTGGTGATAAGAGGACATTTGCTTCTTAATTGCACTTCTTCTTGCCTCTGCCTCCAGTTTACTCTCTGGCCTGGGATGGTCATGGACTCCTTTAGCCTAAATTAGGATTAACAAAGAATTAGATGTGAACCTGGAAGGGGGTAATATAAGAGAAAATGCTCCAAGTAGCACAAGAGGTAGTCACAGCATGGTCTGTGGTTTGGCACAAGAAGAAAGGAAGGACCAATTCTTTGTAAAAATAAGTAAATAGAATAAATCATGATTTGGATGTAGATAGAAGGAAAAAGTGAGGGAGAAGTCAGTGAGGACTGCAGAGCTGATGAAGGATCAAAAGTGTTACCTAAGTTTGTGACATTCAGGAGTAGATAATTTGAACTAAGGAGAAAACAATATATGTCAATTTAGTTTGGTTGGTTTTCTGCAGTCCAGTATCTCAGTTTTGCTTTGTAAGTACATATATAAATAGTATAAATAGGCATTAAAGAGGTTTCATGCCACAAGATGACAAATATTCTCTTAAAGCAATACACCTTCTTGAATAGGACTGAAGATTAGACCCTGGAAAACCATCCAAAGATGCTCTGCTGTTGAAACATCTATAGGTATACAAATCTATGTAATCAAATGATGAAGCCATGTATGCTACATGTCCTTACTCATTTGTCTGAACAAATCTGCATTTAGTCCCAAATATAAAGTAGGAAGCTAAAAATTGCTTTTAAAACACTGTCCTTTCTCAAGCAGAAATTAACTTCTGAGCAAGGATTTATCAACTTTTTTGATAGGAAAAGTCTTCGAGTTTTGCATGTCTATAAGAGAACATTTGAATAACATAGGTGGGAATCTGGGAATATGGCCAGTTTTCTTCCATTTACTGACTGGAGAACAGAATTCATTGCTGTGTGAGTCAGGGAAAAAATTTATCCAGGATAGAATGTAATCTCATAGAACAGAAACTTTTTGTTTACGTTTTGTTCTAATACTGCCAAAAAAAAAAAAAATCAACATTAAATATCAAATTTTAGCTAAGATTCTTCTTTTTTCTGGCAAGATTTTAATTCCTTCAAAATTCAAAGGCTAGTTTCATATTAAGTAGAATTTTCATGTTTCAGCTTACGTAAATTAAGTAAGGCTTTTTTTCCCATTTATTTTAGTAGAAAATAAATATTTGGGAATAAATATTGGAGAGATTCAGTTGTCATAGGCACCAGGGTGCAAGACAACCTTTTTGTTCATATTTTTGTTCTGTAAACAGGAGAATTTTAGCCATCAATGATATTGTAGTTAAAACTGAATACTGTCAACCCAAGTACAGCTTTTAAAGAGGCAGCCAAATATTTTTGTTTTATTTGTTCTTGTCATATTCCTACTAAAGAGAAATTCAGTCACAGACCAGACCTCCACCCTGCTCATCATGCTCTGTGTTACACAGAAAAAGAAAAGGGGGGAGGAAGAAGAAATCTCTCTCTTTACAGGTATTATTTTATATACAGATACAATTTATATAGTGTGCACAAATAAATACGGCTGCTTTTTACCTGGAAAAATATTGCTTTGCCATCAAGCCTCCAGAAGTTCGTGACCGGATAGCCGCTGTGTCCTCGGCAAGGAATCAGCTCGAGGGCAGAGTTACAGTTGGGGCAGGCTTTCTCTGTGAACAGACAGAAACTACTGAAGAGACTGGTTAAGGACAAGGGTGCTGCCTGAGAGTAAACAGAGCTCAAGAGCAACATGGTCAGACTTCTCTAAAATTCAGATTAAAATGTATTGTCCAAGGAAATGCATCATAGACTAGCAAGCATAACTGAACGGTATGAACTAGAACTGTCCACGAGATACAAATGCTAATAATTTAAAGGATATTAATTCGGATCCCCTTAAGAATTTGCAAACAGACATTGATGAAATTTGGAATTAATCAGTCATTGCAATTATGCCTTAGTCTGCGCGCAAGTAAGAGTGACTCCGGTTTAAAAATCAAGCCCAGATGAAAGAAATGGGGTCCCGTGGGCATGGCAGCTCTCTCTGGGTGCCTCTTACTTTGTTGCTTCTGCCGAGCCTTGTCGCATATGGCGGGGCGGAGCTGCAGCCTGGCCCCGCCGGGCAGGGCGCAGCTCCGGGCACACACCACCACCCCCAGGCAGGACTTCTTGAGGATCTGGCAGTTGTGGTTGTTGGTGTTGCGCATGGCCCAGCCGCTGAGGTGCCGCTGCGCGTTCTTCTCCTCGCTCGAGTAGATGAGCCGCACGTAGCCATCGGGCCATTCCTGGAAGGCATCGAACTGCTTGGGCTCCTGCAGCAGGGCAAGGCAGCAAGGTGAACAGCAAGAGCACATTATTAGTATATTACAACCTGATATTTTTGCCTTGTTATAAAACATGTAACGGGGGAAAAATGCTTCTTCTGTGACCACCCAAGCAGCAGAAGAAGAAGTATTGAAAGAATAGCTTATTCAGAAGCGCTCTCTAAAAGGGCTAGGGCAGTCTGAGATTCCAGATCTCAAAAGAAAGTCAGGATCCTTTCCTCTTTTGCATTGTGATCCATTATATCACAGTCCTTTGACACATATGCCTTTTACAGTGAAGTCACCCAGCTATAAGACATCCGCCTTACTACCAGAATTTACTGACTAGTCTACCACCAGTGTGCCCAGACAGGACACAAGCCACCCTGATCATGACTGCTATTAAGTTCTCCTTCTTGTGGGACCATGCACCTGCAGGCAGGAAACTAGAAGTCTTAGCTATGGAACAGCTTCTTAAAGTGCATCTAATATGATTTGAATAAGGCTTTCCTCAAAAAATAGAGATAAAAAGATTTGTCATTGCAAATGTACTTCCACGTATGTATAGTGGTTCAAACAAAGAATTTGTTCAATTTCGGGTTTCACTGGCTTTCTGGAGTTCCTTACTAAAACGTAATTGCCAGAACTATGAAAGAAGAACTAAGATTTTAAACTGCAAGTATTTACAATACAATACATATTTAACATATTCACGTACCACATGTGAGCAATCCCAGCAAACAGAAGTAAACTACCAACATTTACAGCATGAAGACATTCTGTAACAGCATGGGCTCTATAAACTTAAATAAACTCTAAGATGAAAAAAGTTGCAGATAATAAAACACTTGAAACTCACAACAAGACAAAGAGTGGAGTGCTCATTGGCATTAAAGTGTCGCATCAATAAACCAAAGATATAATTAGGTAACTTGGATCATAGTAGTAAACAGTCAATTCAATCTTCTATTCAACATTTCTTGAACAAGGAAGAGGGGGATGAGGGAGAAGAAAACTGGCCCAATGGAGCCACAGGTTGTTTTAGGAGTTCATACCCAGCTAGCCAAAGCTGTGTATCAAATCCATGCTTTCATTACAAGTGACTTTATAAAGACTACAAAACAATAACAAAAAAAGTGAAAAGGTGCAAGAGAAATAAAGCAGACAAAAAACAAAGCCTTGCTTAGAGTGAAGTTTGTTCTGCTGCTCCCCAACTCCGCGTTAGAGTTGGAGGGAAACTCTCCGCAGTACCTCCCCGGCCACCCGTTACCTGCGGCAGCTTGGGGTCATTGATATCCCAGGTGAGCTTCATGGCAGAGAGTGGCCGTGGGTGACAGCTCCCGGTTTTTTATGCCGTCGGGGCGTCGCCGAGGTGGGGGAGTAGCTCTCAGCCGGCCCCGCAGGCGGAACAGCAGCACCATCCCCGAACCCGCCGCGGCACCTGGGTGGGCAGGAGCTGCGCTCCCCCTCCACGCCACAGGCGGGTTGCGCCACCGTCACCTGAAGGTGTGTGACGGGGGATAGACACAGGGGTTGTGCACTGGGGCCGTCACCTCGGCAAACTTGAGCAGGGTTTGGAAGTCTAACCCGGCAGCCGCGGTGCTCTGCCGCTCTCTCCCGCGGGTGCCGGGATGTGAGGGGTGATGGAGCGGTGGGGGACCCGTCCGGGACGCTCCTGATACTGGATTTTGAGCGTTGCCCGGAGCTGCCCGCAGCTTGTAAAGCCCCCGGAGGGAGGCAAAGATTCTGAATAACCTGCTGTTTGGATGTAAACGAAATCGGCGTTATTGGGCAGGTTTCCCCTTCGCGCTGTGCTCTATAGCACCTGGTGTAAAATGCAAAGCTGGTGTTGGTGGCACATTTTAACTTGTTAAAAAGTTATAGGTTTTTTCTTACCTTTTCTCTTCCAAAGAAATAACCAATGGGGTCTGATGTTTGAAGTTTTTTGGTTTGTTGGTTTGGTTTTCGTGAGGTTGTTTGGTTTTGTTTGTTGTTGGTTTGTTTTCTTTTTTTTTTGGGGGGGGGGGGAGGGGTTGTGGCGAGAAAGGAGGGAGATTGATTTTTGCGGTGAAAAACAGAAAGAAAAAAATTATCCACAACAGCATAGAAACCGAGCCCTTGAACGCCAAGCGCTGCTGTCACCTTTTAAACGATTCCACCTGGTCAGAATGATTTTCTCATTCGCTTCCATCCTCTCTGGTCCAAAATTTACTGAACTTTACACTCAGCTGAGCACAATAAAGCGCATCAGGCAGCAGTACACGCCGGCTGTGGCACCCCTCGGCCGAGAGCAGTCCCCAGGGAGGCTCCGGACTCCTCTTTTGCACCCCTGGGCTCGCCCGGTGCTCTGGTGTGGAGGGTCCGTCCCAGGCGCCCCACAGCTGCGGCTTTTTGGGGCGGGTGCGAAACCGGCTGCTTACTCTTCTTTTTTTCTCCGGCGCTGGGGTATAGACTGAGGGCTCGCTGAGGAAAGGAGAGCGCTCGGAGCTGTGAGAAAAGCTGGCGAGGGTCTCCCTTCGCCCTAAACTCGGGTGTGTCCAGCAGTAGCGGGTCATGGCCGTGGGGAGGGTGTGAAGCAGCCCCCGGACCTTCTCCCCCGCGCCATGGCTCAGGTAAGCGGCGCTCCCCGCGGTGGAGACCCGGCAGCGGCCACGGAGAGGGGGACACATCGGGCTCCCTCCGGGGACACCCGCCGGACTCCCCGTGGCTGCCAGAAACCTCGGGCTGGGAGGCATGGGGTGGTTTTGTAACACAGGAAATAAGGAAGGAAAACCAGCGTTTTGGGAGAGAGGGGATGAGTAAGTGCTCTTCACCTTTGGGGCTGAAAAAGTGTTCGGGTTTGTTTTGGTTGGCTGGGTTTTCTTTTTTTTTTTTTGGAGGAAATGGAGATAGAGGATTTTTTTTCTTCCCTGTATTTTTCCCTTCCTTTTGTTTTTAAAGGAAGAAAAAAGTGAAGAACGAAATAGAGATGTGAGTAGCAGTATGGCACACAGAGCAGAAGACTATGTAAGGATCTTTTAAATGCATGCTTACCTTAATCTTATGAATTGTTATTTATATATATTTTTTTTTTTCAGAGGCCCATTTCTTAATGGGATATGGCATGACCTAGAACTTTCAGTAATTTAGTTTTATGTGGGAAGTGCAGCAGTCCCCTTAATCTTTTCCTTAGTAAATGGGAAGAAATTATTGCAATAGTTGTGGGACTTACAAGTGCGGCATACTAAATTGCCTATTTCCTTATTCAGGATCTTTTAAGATTAATCAGTTTCAAGGGTTCTCTTTCTTTTGGAGATTAAGACTGATATTTCACTTTAGTTACAGGAGTAAAATGAAAGTAGAGAAACAAATGAACTCAAACAAAAATGAAGAAAAAGCTTGCAACTTTTGAAACAGCATTGCAAGCATTTTATCATAACTAGTTCTGCAACAATTTTAATGATTGCTTATTTTACTCGCTAGTTGTTTCCTTCCCCTCCCTTTGCAGCTTGAATCACTGCTCATTGATGCCTTTAAAGGGAAGGGATTTCAAAAAATACATGAGCTGCTTCAAGAGGGAGAAGTAGAGCCTCCCCAGAGATACAATGACTCTCTCTTAAACCAGCTGGACAAAGCACTGAGAAAGGCAAGTACCATAAATAGTCTCAACTATCCTAACAACCAGCTCAGAGGGTATCAGACTAATGATGCACAGCGCTCTGTGTTTCTGTAGGAGCTGGACAAGAATGAATTTCAGAATGTTTCACTGATGCTGAAGTGTATTCAGCTCTACCTTAAAAGTGATCTTCAAGAAAAGAAGAGCTTGTTTATTGAGCAAGGACTGCTAGCAAAGATGAGTATAATATTGTATACAAGTTACTAATGTGATTTAAGGTTGTTTGCATGAGAAAAAGAACTCCAGGGAAGTCAAAACTAGGGGATTGCTTGTTGGCCACACAGGAAAGAATTTTTTTTTAATATATTGCATGAACTGAGTAGGGAAAAAAATGCTTACTCTCTTTTATTGCTTTTGGTGTAGCAACCAATATTATGGCTCCACTAATTCCCTAATTTAAAGGTTTGGGGTTGTTTGGGTTTTTTTAAAGCTGATAGTGGAAGGAGAGGATGAGTTTTTATGAGTCCCATTGATGAAATGATATAGACTTCTAAATGCATTTTAAATGCTCCAGCAAAATACAGTTCTAGTAATAAATAATCTGAGATATTCTTTTGAAGGTGTCTCGCTAGATATGTAAGGAACCAGATGCATTTAATCCAAAATTGCATTTTCTCTTCTGGCACAATGGCACTATATTGATTTCAGCTGGTAATACTTATAGTAGCAGAAATGCAATTGTGCTGAAGATGAGTAACACCTGGATCTAGCACAGCTATCAGGGAACAGTTAACACATGCTCTCTATTAGCAGAGTTGTACTGAGGAGTTCTCGGTCCAAAATGTTGTGTTCCTGCCTTGTAGTTATGCTTTTCAGGGATACAGTTTCTCAAAATTCCTGTATGGAGATAAATTAAAAAAGCTTTTCCAGTCTGAGCTCTGTACTTCCAGTGGAGCATGGATTTCTAGTTCACTGTTTGCGTGTGATGCTATGCTATGTTTAAAACCATGAAGTATTAAAATACTTAGCTTGAAAAAGTTTTACAATATTTGCTGTGAGTTGATGTCCTCTAGAAATGTCTGTAGGAGTTTTGATGCCACTAGCAGCATGTATTGTGTCTGAGCACGAAGAATGGGTGCCTTGGTCAAGAAAGGAGGGGGGATAAAAGGAGGGCTGGGGAGGAGGGGGGACAGAAATGGCATTTTTCATGTCCTCCTAGCAAAATTTGAATTCCTTAATGCCATGTAGCTTTTGACACAGTACATGACTCCGAAGTTTAAAGAGTGAAAAACTCTGTAAGGTTTTCTGCAGACCTACATTATTAACTCCTCTTCCTTGTTTTTAACTCATTTTTTTAACTTTTACCTGGTATCTTGGTTTGAAAGAGCAAGAGCATTTGTGACTGTCATCGACCCAAATGAGAATAAATATTTGATGTTACTGCTTGAAGACTTCTTTGATTCTGCATTGGTATGTTTGTGCATTCAGGGGACAGAAGGTTTACCTTTATTGGATAAGATAGCTATTGTTCACAAGCAATTTCCTGTTAGAAAATAAATAATTGCCAATTGACCTGGTGCTCTAGGGCTGAGCATGGGATGCAGCCCAGGTGGTGTGGGTGAGCACTGTCCAGGAGTGTGCTCTAGGCTGGCTGAGATTTGACACACTTGTGAGAAGCTGTCATGGGGCTGCAGAATTTTCTCATTTTCTAACCTGAAGTATTTGTTTTTGCAGAAAAATTTGCAAGATGTTCTGATGCATTTTGTAAATAAAATCTTGTGTGCTGAAGCTCTCTTTAAAACCCACAAGTTACTGACACCGAGCTGCACTTTGCGTGCAAACATGTTTGCCAAGGTGGTCCTGGCAATTTGTTCCTACTGTGTTTGAAACAGATGATGATTTAATACTAAAGGATGATCTAACTTGCTTACAACTCATTTAGGTTTCAACTTTAAATATTCATAACTTTAAGGGTATTGGAGGCCTAGTGATGTAACATTTGTAGTAGGAAGAATGCTTTTAAGCTTTTCCCCTAGCCGTTGCTCCCAGTCTTGCTGTCTGTAGCTTATGGGAACTGTGTCACTTTGTGCATCAGAATTCATATCAATACCTATGACTCTTTTTAGGAAGTCCAATAAAAGATATTTGAGCAAAATCAAACTTCCTTCTTTCTCTACTAACCACTTTTAAATTGTCATACCCATTTCTTTTCCCCAAAAACTTAATTTATTTTTCTTCCTGGTACATTTCTTCTGCTTGCTTTCACTGTGGAGGAAGAAGTTGTTTGTGTTGTGGAGTTGGTTTTTAATTTTTTAAAAGTTTTGTTTTTAATTTTCCTCTAAGGACTTTAACACCTTTCAGATATACATTGTGATATCTAGTACCGTAGTGTGTAAACATCAAATGTGCTTTTACATAGGCCTACATGTGTAATAAAAATCAGAGAACGATGTCGTGATGTGGGTTTTCCTGGGAACATGTAGGCACTGTGTTCTCCAGTGCTGCTGAAATCCATTCCTGGGGGAAGTGGGTGCTTGGCTACCTTCACCCTCCCTGTGTAGTTCCAACCTGTATGATCAGGGTGACCATATGTGACATACTTGTATCAGGTGGCTTTTGCTGATGTGGGTACACTACTGTTTTATGTTATTTAGCCCCTGAAAGTTGGGGGGGGGGGTGGGGGTACACATAAACACCTCAGCACTTTGAGTACTGCTGTTCTTGGGTGATGGTGCATTAATGAAGGCTTCTTTTACTCTTTCCATCAGGTGATTTGCAAATGCAGTAATGAAGGTCAGTATTTTTTTTCCTTCCATTCCTCAATATCCCGAATCTTAATCTTGGAAGCATATTTCTTAATTCTGCTTGAACTCTGTTCTCTTTCTGTTTTCTCTTCTGCTTACTACTTCTTCCTCTCTGCAAATTTTTTTTTTTCCTATCCTCCTGTTGATTTCTCTCCAGTTAATTTTCATTAACATTTACATTGGAGCAGAAAACCTTTTTCTGATTCTCTTTGTTGCTTGTTTTGTACATAGTGAAAAAATCTATCTCTGGTATCTTGTTTAAATGGTCAGCATCAGGTATTTCACTTGATCAGAGTAAGTGGCCCTTCTGAAAGGGGGTTCAGGCTAGACAGTCTGTTCTTCACACTTATTTGCTCTGGCATCAGATGTTATTCCCTTGCTGAAGCCAACCAACTCCACAGAATAACATGGTAACTCCTTTAGCCTTCTGAACTCGACAGAGAGGTGTCTGTCCATCTCTCATTCATTTCAGCACCAAAATATTGTTCTGTGGCTGCAGCTGGTTTTCCATTAGGGCAGGGGAGCAGGTGCTTTCAGAAAATATCTATGTGACCAGACATCCAGGCTCACAATCCATGTAAAAGTGAAACATTGCAATGTGGGTCAGGTAATGTGTGCTTATTTGTCCTTGCACCTTATTCTAGTGGTAGCAGAGTGGCACAAGCATCTTCTGGTTAATACTTTATTGGTTTGCTCTGTTGACTTTGACAAAACCTGTATGTTCAGGTTTCCTCTTGTAGCTAGTAATTAGTTTCCCCTTTCTGTGCCTCTTTAAATAGCTACCCAGGTCAGAAGTTAGTGTATCTGGAGCAAATTTTTTTAGATGGAAGTTACCAGTTCCCCTTTTTGTCTAGGATTAGATGGTTGGAAGCTTTGTTTAAAATGAACTTACAGCTGGGATGTTTTTATTCCTTCAACACAACAAGCTGTAGTTGCTTCAGCTATTTTTATATGGACACCAGCCCATTTCTAGCTGTACCTTTCAAATTGTTTTTCTAGGGAAGAAAGAGCTAGTGAATTTATTTTTGCCTGAACTAGGGCGCCTAGTGACAGAAGCAAATCTTTGCTACGCTCTGCATCTGGAGGTAAGATTCCTACTAGGAGGAGAAAATCAGATACATTTGTGTGAAAGTTTGCGTAATTAGATAAAAAATGTGAAAAAATGTTACTGTTTTATTTCCCTTCATTTTCTACCCCTTCTTTCGTGGGGGAAAAGGCCTTGAGGACCCTCAACTCTATACTCGACAGTCTCCCACGGGAGGAGAGAAAGAAGTTCCCTCTCTCTGAGGATATGTGCTCGCTCACGTAAGTAGTTTTCCCTCCAACTGCTGTAGCCACATACCCTCTTCTCTGCAATTGGAGTTAGTTATTTCTACTTTAACTTGTGGCATTATGTTGTTTCAGGAAAGACCTTGCAAAAACTATACTGGAGGTTGGTGGTAAGAAGCTCTCCAGCTTTACCTCATCTGCTTATTTATTATAGATGAATTGTAATTTAAATCATATTTCCTTGTCAAGAGTTGATTTTTAGGGAGGAAAGTCAGATGTGCTCTTACAAAATATAAATAAAAAAACTTAAATGCAGCAAGGCATTAGTTCTTTCTGGTTGGTTTTAGTAATGCATATTGACTAATCAGAGAAACTAAACTGATTTATATAGAAAAGTAAATAGATCAGCCTTACATATGTGTTTACAGAATATGCTGGCTTTTAGTCCTAAAAAAATTAAATTTTAATTGCTTTGCCATGATATGGACAAAGTTTAGTTAACAAGGTTTGTGTTCTCCTGAGTGAAATCTTTGTTTTGTCCTAATAATAACTTTCTAGAGTACTGGCATGCTATATGGAATGTAGCCCAATCCTAGTGAGTTAGTGATGAGCGTTTGCTCTCATCCCCTTCCCGAACCCCAAGCACATCTCCCAATGCACTCGTGTGTGTTGTGGTTTGCAGCGCTCTGTACCTCGATCTCACTCAGCTGGGGGAGCTGAGGATGCCTGAGCCAACACTTGGCTGTTACCCTCCCCTGTTCTCCTAGGGGAAACTGAGGCTAGAGGATGAATATGACTGTGCAGTATAAAATTGCAAGAGTGGCAATGCTATAACCCTCTCCTGTGCTGGAGAGGTGATATTTATCCTGTGCTTATGTTTACCTGGCAGATTATGACCTTCAGGTTGCCCTTTCAGAAGCACTTTGTAGGTTAATGATAAAAAAATGGAGAGACGACCTTGTTCACCACTGGTTTGAAGATAACTATCTTGCTGAAGCTTTCAAAGAGATCAAGGATCGGGAATTTGAGACGGTGAGGGTCCTTATTTTGAAAACAACATACTTGACAAGTCTGTATAGGGGCTAGTTTTGGTTGAGTTAAGCCAGGGTGTCCTTGCAAGAAGCTCCTACAAAACTGATTTGATAAATACAAAAGGTTATATGTGGATGGCACATTTTATTTTTTTTCCATATTGATATGGTAAATATTACATCACACATTGTTAAAATAGCTCATACTCCTAAGCTATTTTACCTATAGAAAAGTAAAATGAAAAATATAATAAATAATGCATAAATAAGTTAATTCATGGGGTTTATATTTGAAGACTTAGCAATTTTAAGTTGGGTCTAACCTTTTGTTTTAATCTAAGGTGTCTCTTCCCAATGGTCTTTGGCTTCCCACTGACCAGTTTAAAGGTTTTAACTGGAGAGTAGAGGTTACACAGCAAATAGTGATTCTACACAATAGAATAACTATTTGCAAAGGAAAAGTAGCCTTATTTTTAAAAATAATGTGTTGTTTGTCTTGAAGGACTGCAGAAAATTTCTTAACCTACTAAATGAAAGGCTTGGAGATAAAAGAAGGTAAGCTGGGAACCAACAGAATAAACTGGTTCCATCATTACTTCAGAGGGGAATAAAGAGAATTTTAAACTGGGTTGGGTTATATTAAAAAAAAATTACATCACATGTGAAGAATGAAGTTGTTTTAAAGAAGAAGATTTTATTTATTTTTATGGTGGCTCTTTTGAAAGTAAAATCTATGAAGATAATGCATCACTACTACAATACTGTAGTGTCTAGCTTATCCAAGCTTAATTTACTTTTAGAACATTCGTAATTATTTTTTGAATAATAAGATTGATTACTAATCGTATTAAAAATAAAATCATTGAAGTCAGACTCTGATGTTGGATGTATCATATGAAGTCTGCTTCTCTTCCAGAGTCTACTCATTTCCTTGCATATCTGCTTTTGCTGACATGAATGAGGTAATAGCCCTCAAAGCTCTGACACCTTCCCTACAGTGTTATGGCTGCTCAGATGTTGCTTTCTGTGGTAAATGCTTGGGGGTTTTCTCCCCCTGCCTCTTTTTCATTGAAAAGCTCGATTTCTTGGAGCATAGAGTGTAACCTTCTGTTCTAGCTGGAAAGTTTGCTTGTTTGTCACTTAGCTCCCAGCTTAGTGCTGCTGACTTTGTTTTTGTATCAGTCAGGTGATGGAGGCAGCACTTCTTTTCACGGTGATGACAGAAGAGAGTTCTAAAAACTAACAGGAGGACAGGATAATGCTGATTCCTCTGGCAGAGCTGTTTCCAAGCTGCCAGAAAACAAGATTAGCCTGCTGCCCATGTAGGAGAGGTCACAGCTGAAGCTCCTGTAGTTTGTTTCACTGGTCTTCAATTAAATGAAGTGTGGCGCTGTTCCTGGCGGTCATACTGAACCAAACCCATGTAGATGGAAGCTGGCTGTGCTGCTTCTGCTTATTTCAAGTGCTCAGAAACAGAGAGAGCTTCCATGGTTTTTTTCCTGGCACAAATATGTGAGCATTTGTGTGCTGCCTCTCCCTTGGCTGAAGTAGAGCCGTGTCTGACATGGGTGTGGTTGGTGAGCCGGCCCCTCACAGGGTGATCTGAACTCTTATTTCTGCAAGGTGTACAGATGTTTATGTAGGGTAACACTTTCCAGTTTTGTCTCATTAAAGAAAATTGGGCCTGATACTGCAGTTGTGGGGCTTTTTGGGGAGCAGCAGTACTGCTCTTCTTCCCCAGGTGAAGAAGCCATCGGATGAGAAGCTGGAGGAGTTCTGGATTGACTTCAATGCTGGCAGCCAGAGTGTGACTTTCTATGTGGATTGTGATGAGGTAACAGCACAGCCCAGGTGGCCTTGGCTTAGCCTAAGTCAGTGGGCACTCCCTCAGCCCTTCTGACACGATGGCTTTGGTTTTCAAAGGCAGCTCTTTGGGACTCTGTGAGGCTGTCAAAAGAAAATGTCAACAGTTACAGCGTGAAAGGTAAGATTTTTTCCAACGACACTATCCTGTTTGGCTGGAGGTTCACGAGGCAAATGGAGTAAACCTAAAATCTCACCATCACCAAAGTGTTCCTGTGTCTTCTCCTTTCCTGCCTTGTCCTTTGGACAGTGTGTGGCCTCATTCTGCACAATAATCCACCCTCCCTACCCAAGAAGGACAGCTTGAGGTATCAGTTTATAAGTGTCCTGGGGAACAGCATAATCAAGACTCAACAGGAAAGAAATGAGTGAACAGAGTAACTGGAAATGCAAGGGCAGGATGTAAAAGAGACTCTTTTAAAAATCCCAAACACTTACTCAGACATTTTTTGGGTTGACAGAAGAATGTCTTGATCTAAAACAAATCTAATTATTTGTTTGGTTTGTTGGTTTGTTTTTTTACACAGAGGAGGATGGACAAAAGATTGTTAAAATTTTTATGAAGATACCCTCTGCTCTTAACAAAACAGAAGTAACAAAAATCAAACTGGTTTTCAGTGCTGAGTTTGAAATCTCAAGTGTACTTAGAAAAGTCCTGGGAGATGAAAAACTGATGGTAAGCTCTAATATGTGCTCTTTTTCTTTTCTAAACTATATTTTGCACTGGGAAAAACCATTCAGGTTTGTGGGATTTGTGTTTTGTGGTTTCTTTATTTTCTCCATGACTCTTTACTATATATTTGTTTTCCCGTTATGGATACTCTATATAGATGCTCATAGCTTTGGCCTGGAAGAGGAAATAGGTGTTTTAGGAAAGAAGTTTCAAGGTACTCAAATTTATGGTTTAAAAGTGGGAAGGTTAAACTGATTTGTTAATTAATTCCTTATGTTATAACTTTCCCGGAGTTTCTGAAGTGGAAAATAAAGCCTGTGGCATTTAATTGCATAACTTAAGTATGAACATGATCTTGCATATAGCTCCAAGTGTTACACTGCACAGGATGAGCAAACTGTTACACAAAAACCTGGAGGTGTGCTGAAAGATGCAAATCTTAGACTGACTTTGTAGATAGTAGTTCAAGACAAAGAGTAGAATGTTTCTAAAACCTCAAGGTTTTTTATTAGCCAATCTAAAAATATAGGTTGTGTGTGATTTCCCTCCCCCCTCCCACCCCCTGCAAATGTTAACATAGTCAATTTTTGATTTGTAATTCATCCACAGTCTCTGGGATTTGCAGAAAAGTTTACATGACAGTAAATAACCATAATATAGTGGCTGTCATTTGCTCCTAAAGGAGCCAAGAGCTTTCCAAATGATCAACTTAATCACCATCCACTGATTTGTTGCTGGCAAGTAGCAATTGTTAGTTTTGTTATTAAGAAGCTGACTTTACTAGAAAAAGACTACTCTTTTTAAGAACACTTTCATGTGACATTAATTCATACCAACAGATAGTTGATTCTGAAGAGGAGATTGTCCTTTCTGGGAAGCCAGCCATTCAGAATGAAGCAGGTGATTTTTTTTTTTTTTTTTTTTTTTTTTTTTTTTTAATTGTGCTATTTCATTAAATTCAAATATGTTTTCAAATTATCATTTTCACTTGCAGTCCACAGCTTACAGTTAACCTCACTTAAAACAGAAAAATAAAAAGGAAAAAAACCAAGCAATGCCCAAGCTTAATCTTCCACTGTTCCTGCCTTGTGAGCTTGGTAACTGGTGCTTGTGGCAGGTGCTGAGTCCCTCTAGCCTGGGGAGTGAGGGCTGGGCACCATGGCTGTGCGCTGCTGGGGTTCCACAGGCAGGGGAAGGCTCATGGAGACAGGCTCTGTGTGTTGGCAGGTGGCCTGGCCAGGCACGTTTCAGCTGCTGGCTGACCTCTGGTGTGCAGAGTGTGCAGAACTTTCTCCATCTGCAGGTGCAGTGGGATGCACCCTCCTGTCCTCCCCTCCCAGTGCCTGGTTTCTGGTTTGGCCATGCCCTGTGGGTGCCTGCAGAAGGGGATGGTGGCATCTGGCCTCCAGAAAGCACAGGTTCTCTGATGGGCCAATATTTGTACCTTGGCACTTAACAAGCTCTCCTGTGTGCAGTGGCGTGCATATGGTGGAGCAACCTCTACTAAAGCTTCCTGCAGGGAGGTGTCTTCTGTTTCTTCTGAACAAGGTGATATGCTAGAAAGTGGTATGCTCCAGTCTCCTGTCCCCAGGCGAAGTGGATGATGCCTTGGGAGATGCCTGGAGCTGTTGTGGAAGAACAGCTGGGGGAGCAGAGGTGCTCATCTGCAACCCCTATTTGTGGGTAAAGGTGAGCAGCAGTCCAGCTCCTGTGCAGGAAGTGACCTGCTGCTGTAAATACCTCGGGCTGCAGGGCTGTGTCTGTGTGTGCCCCAGCTACAAATGTAGCTGTCTGCCTTAAGGCACAAAAGGCTCTTAGCTAGACCTGGAATAGCCTTTATTTCCTTATGCTCACCAGCATACAGCCAATGCTTTGTATTTCTTTGAACGGAGGACATTAAGTTTTCCACCATCAAATGGTGGTGTTTCCTGTGCTGCCAGTGAACATCTCCTGCAAAGCATCTTCTTCCAGGGTCATTTGGCGGAGTTTTGTTGTGTTCCAAATTCGGTAGTTGTTGAGGTAACTTGGAGCCTGATGTACAGATGTGTCATTTCTGTGTCTGACCCAAAGGAAGGTCTAAGCCCAGCACCTGCCAAGAAAAGGGAAAGTAACTCCTTTCTTCCATTCTCATGCTCTGAAATTCTTCTGTAAATCCCCACAAGGCTGTGACCCACAGTTTAAGGAAAAGCTGCTTACAGCAAAAATGCAGGAGGTGTGTGTGATCAAAGTTGGTCCTAAGCAGGAAACGCTTCCTCAGATCAACTTCAGCATCAAATTTTTTGGAAGATGACTTTTTTTTTTTATGTATGGTGACCTTTTAGCTTTGAAGGCTGGGATTTGTCCTTGCTCCAAAACTGGCCTTATTTCAGGTTTGAGTGATTACTTTTTGTGTGGATCCTTTCTTGGTGTAACTTGCTTGACAGATATTTCCACATCCTCCAAGGCTGTGAAATCACAGCTTTCTGCTGCTACCACCCACTGTCTTGAAAACAAATCAAGTTTGAAGAGCTCTTAGGATAGGTAACATTCTTTCTGTGAAGATATTAAAAACACATTTTTACTTTCCCCTAAGTTCCTGTGCATTTCAGATTTCTCCGGGTGAATACTTGAAAGAGCTACTACCAGCTCTAAATATCTGAGGCAGTAACTTCTTTGTAGTCCTTCCCATTTTCCTCCACTTACAACCTAAAATAAGCTAGAATGGAACTCCTCCAAATTGTGGAGATGCAGATGAGCTAGGAGTTCCTTTATCAGGGTCCACTGGAGCACAGAGAGGTGCAAGGTGGGCACTGCTGCTTGAAGCAATCAAGGGGTACAAAGGGCAGAAGGTAGTTAATCTGTAGTGAAACAAATTTTGCAGTGCCTGATAGAGATTGAGTGGAAGGAAACATAGGTGGTCGAAGATCCCCTCTGCTTTAGTCAGACACAAAGGGTTGCTCCATGTCCTCCAGAGCTGAGGAGTCAATGTAGCAATATAAGTAGTAAGATTATAAACATGCATGTGTTCATCCAGTATCGATGAGCTTATATGTTGTTTATTTAGCATTGCAATTTTTCACTGGGCAATTTGAAGATATTTGGGGTTGTTCTGTTAAATGCGATCTTGAGATGTTTGTGCCTAGAAGGTTGTACTGCTGCAGTTTACGCATGCATGTGTGGGAATGGAAAGAAGGGGTAGTGAGTGTGTTCAATTACTGTGATGACATTCTCACCCCAGTTGCTCTTCTGCAGAGATACCTGTGTCCTCTAATGCACAGAGGAAGACAGATCCTTCAAACTCTGAAAACGTGGAGACTCAAAAAGACAACTTAACCTCTCAGCACAGACAGCAGGTAACAGGCTCTGTAGCACTGTTTGCTGTATGTTTGAACAGTCCTTATGCCCCTTTTCCCCTCCTTCAGTCTGCTTTTTTTAATGGGTGTGACTAAAACCTACTTTCAAAGAAAACTGATTCGTATCTATTCAGCTCAAATACTTGTCTCCAGAGCTGCAATTTTGGCAAAACTGCTTTAAAAAGGAAACAAAAATTTACTTCCCCTTATAAGGAGACAGTGGGATGTTCTTAGTGGGAAACCCATGGTGTCACACACAGCCTAAAAGACTTTTATGTGTGGACAATGATGAACCTGTCATGAAGCTGTTGCCACAGACTAGTACAAAAAACCTGTTTCTAAAAATACCCACTTTTTTTATTAGTCATATACATGTTTTGTTCATGATTTCGTGTCTCCGAGCAGAAAATGGTTAACTCTGGTGTTGCCGTGGTTACAGTGAGCCAGCAGACTGACCTGGAAGATGCTAACCAAGGTCAGGCATGGGTCCCTTCAGTTCCTTAAGTCTGACCCAGTTAAGTGTCACCCAGGTGACATGTTGACGGCTCTGCTTTTGTGGGACTTACAGCAAAAGCAGGTAAAGTTTCATAGTAGTTCCAGAGGGTAAAACTATAGTTTCCTTGCCTTCTTCAGAAAAAAAGTCCAAAACTCCCTCTCCAAGGATGAAAGCTAAGCCTAGGTGAGTGTCTCACAGACAGAAAATTGCAAAGTGGGGTTTTTGCGGTTATTTTGTCTGTGTTCGGGTTTTTATTTCTTTTTCTTGGGGTTTTAATGCATGTAATTTTGAGATGATTCCATCAATTATTAAATTGAAGATTCTGTTTTGCCACCTGGACATCAAGGCTGCTTGCCTGGAGTTACAGCACTTTGGAGTTGCTGAACAGTCATGTTTGGTTACTAGATTTGTGGCTGCTTTGGTGTGACTTTTTACTCATCATGTGTCCAAATGTGAGGTGAGCCCACAGCTGCTTTAGAGTTAAACTTCAGCCGTGTAACCTGAGCTTGCCAGATGTGAGATTGTTCATAATGGGGACCATGACTTTATGAAAGATGATGTGAATTTGAATTCACCTTGGCTTGAATTCACCTTTTTTCCCAGACCTTTGCAGGACATAATTTCTTGTAATTAAGGAGCTAGACTTCTGTAGAGTTATTGATTACCTTTCTTCCCTA